>NW_027254363.1:5821500-6162000 GCF_044704955.1 Pristiophorus japonicus
TCCCCTGCTGCCAGGGACAGCAAAGGCAGCTCTTCCTAGAGCTAACTCTGCTCTTCCCAAACGTTTCTGGAGCTAATACCCCTGTTCCTAGAGGTTCTAATTTCCCAGTCTGTGGAGCTTCCAATACCTCTGTTTCTGGAACAACTCCCCTTGTTCTTGGAGCTAATCACCTTGTTTCTGTAGCTGAGACGTCCACTATTTCTGGAGCACCTGATATTCCCACTTTCTGGAGCTAATCATATTTCAGGACATAATTCCCTTCTTTCTGGAGCTCCTAATTTTGGTGTTACTGGAGCAATTAATTCCCCAGTTTATGGAGTTTACTCCGATATTTCTGGATATAATTCCCCACTTATGGAACTAAAGCCTGTAATTAAGGCTTTCACATTGCCGCTGTTTCTGCTGCTATTTCGCTGGTTCCATGGTTCGTTGCAATGTTATTGGAGCTGCTAAATCCCGCCTTATGTGAGCTCCGAATGCAGCTGTTACTGGAGTTCTAACTACCACAGGTTATGCAGGTCCAATTCCCTGTTGTTGAAGCCATTTCAGATATTTGTGGAGATCACAATTATCTGTTTCGAGAAATTCAAATTGCGCCGTTTATAAAAAATCTAATTGTGCTTCCATTTACCCGATATAATTCCTTTGCTTCTCGGGCTACTTCCACTGTACTGTACAATTTCGCCTGTTTCTCGAAATCGGAATTCCACTGTTTCTGCAGCGCCCAATTGAGCAGTTTCTGTGACTGCTAATTTTCAGTTCTCTAGACCTAATTCCCCGGTTTCTGGAATTAATTACAGTAATCCTGGAACTCCTAAGTCCCGTCCCTGCAGCTTCCAATTCCACTCTTACTGGAGCTAATTCCCCTGTTTCTGAAGCTCAGCTTTTTTCTGCAATTCCTTATATCCCAGATTGTGGAACTCCTAATGCAGTTGTTTCTGGAGAAAACTCCCCTTGTTCCTTTGCTACTTCAACGGTCTCTGGTAATAACCATTTTTCTGTGGAAATTTCCTGTGGAGATCCTAATTTCCCTTTTTTCTGGAGCTCCAGGATGAGCGGTTTATGAAGCCCATAATTGTCCTTTTTACGTGCCGAGTACTTTGCCGAATTGTCCTGTTGATTGTGCTCTCTCTTAATTGCCCTGCAACAAGACATACTTCCACACATTCGGTACCGAACTCCACTGTTTCTGGCGCTAATTCCCTTCTTTATGAGCTAATTGCCGTCTTCCTGGAGCTGATACTTCCCCTGTTTCTGCGGCTCCAAATTCCCCTATTTCTGGAGTTAATTTCCCTGCTTCTGGAGCTAATGTAAGTTTTTTCTGGATATCCTAATTTCCCAGTTTGTGGAGCTTCTAATCCGTTTCCGGAGGTAACTCCGCAGTTTCGGTAGCTAATTCAACAGTTTCTCGAGCTAATGCCGATGTTGCTCGAGCTAATTCCCCAATGTCTGGAGGCCCTAGTTCTCCTGTATCTGCAGTTCCGAATTCCTCTGATTCTGAGGCTCTCAATTGCCCTGTTTATGTTACACCTAGTTGCCCTTTTCATGTGGCCACTCATTTCCTGATATATATATCTCGAACCAAAGTATATTGTTTATGATGAATTCCCGAATTCTCCGACGACATGATCAGCTAATTGCCTTGTTTCTGGAGCTGGCTCCACATTTCCCAGATTCTGGAGCTTGCTTCAGAGCCCCACGTTAATGCTGCCCTCTCCTAATTACCCTCTATCTGGATCACCTAAATCTCCTGTTTCCTTTGTTCCAAATACATTTGTTCATGGAAACATACTTCCCTCGTTTCTGGATCGTATAATTCCCCTGTTTTTTGGAGCTAATTCCCCTGATTCTGGAGATGATAGCACGGCTTCTGGTGTTGAGTCCCCTGTTTCTGCAGCTAATTTCCTTGCTTATGAGCTAATTCCCGTCTTCCTGGTGCTAATTCCCATGTTTCCAGACATGATTTAGCATTTTTCTGAAGCTCTGAATTCCTCAGTTTCTGGAGAGAAAAATCCTGTTTTTGTCGATATTTCAAATAATAATTCTGACTCTTGAGCTGAATCCCGATATTATGGAGGTACTAGTTCCCCTATCACTGGAGATATATCAGTTGTTTCTGAAGATCGCAATACACCCGTTTCTGGAGTTCAATATTGCGCTCTTTATGGAGCAGGTAATTGTCGCTTTTACATGGTTCATGTCCCATCCACCAGCGCAAGTTCGTGCCCCATTCCAGCCCAATTTTCTTCACCATGCCAACCCAAGTTCCTGTCCATTTCCCAGACCATTTCCCAATTTATGGAGCCTGCTCCTAAGTTCTATGTTGATGGAGTCCTCTCCTAATTCCCTTGCTCTCCTAAAGCGCCTGTATCTTTTGTTCCAACTTATTTTGTTTATGGAACCATACTTCACTTGTTGCTGGACTTTATATTTCCCCAGTTTCAGAATATAATTCCAAATTTTATGGATTTAATTCCACTTTTTCTGAAGATAATGGCGTTATTTCTGAGTATATTTCCGTGTTCTTGGAGCTCCTCGATCTGCAGCTCTCAATTCCCCTGTTGATCGATCTAATACTCCTGATTGTGGAGGTAATTCATATTTTCCTGGAGCTCCTAATATCCCATTTGAGGAGATCCTAAATCCTATGTTTCTGGATTAAACTCCACTGTTTCTGTAGCTAATTCAACTGCTTAAGTAGGTTATACCTCAGTTACTGGTGCTGATTCCCCAGTTACTGGAAGTCCTAGTGCACCTGTTTCTGGAAATGTTTCAATAGTTTGCGGAGTTACCAATATCCCGGTCACTGGAGCTCCAAATTGCGCAGTTTATGGAGCACACCATTGTCCTTTTCTTGTGGCTATGAGTTCCCCTATAGCTCCGAATTGTCCTGTTAATGGTGGGCTCTCCTATTTCCCCTTATATAGGAACAGCTAATTCGCCTTTTTCCGGAGCTGTCTCCAAATTTCCCACTTTCTTGTTCCCTCTCGTATGTTCCATTTTGAAGCTGCAATCTCCTTATTTCCCTGTATCCGGATCTCGTAAATCTCCGTTATCTTTTGCTTCAAATTGCATTCTTTATGGATCTCGTAATCTAAGTTTCTGAAGCTAAACAACCTGTTTCGGTAGCTGCGATGTATTCTGTTTCTGGAACTCTTGACCTGCCCCATGGTGGATCTAATTCCAATATTTCTGGAGGCAATTCCCCTGTTTCGAGAGCTCCAAATACCTATATTTCTGGAACTCCTAATTCCCCGATTTGGTGAGTTAATTCCAATGTTGCTGTAACTAATTACCTGTTCTGGGGATTGACCTTCTATTCCTGGAGCTCGTATCTTCAATCATTCTGGAGTTCCTAATACCCAGTTACGATAGTTCCATTTATCCCTGTTTCTGGAGCTATTTCACTTGTTTGTGGAACTCCTCATTGAGCATATTTCAGGAACTCCAAATTGCACTATTTATGGACTACTTAATTATCCTTTTTATGTGGCTACTATTTCCCCGATATATATCGTACCGAATTGTCTTGTTATGGTGCGAAAGGAAAACCCAAGTCGCCTTCTTATAAAGCTGTCCAGTTCCTGGAGCTGTCTGCTGTATTCGATGTAGATGGGGCGCTCTACTATCTGGATCTAATAAATCTCCTGTTTATTTTGCTCCAAATTAAATTGTTAATGGAACCAAACTTCTTTTGCTTCTGGATCTCATGATTCCCCTGTTTCCACAGTCGAAATGTCCTCTGATTCTGGAGCACCCGATTCTCTCACTTTCCGGAGGTAATTACCATATTTCAGGACATAATTTCCCTCTTGCTGTAGCTCCTAATTCTGGGGTTTCTGAAGCACATAATTCCTTGGTTTGTGCAGTAAATACCAGTGTTTATCGAGCTAATTTTCCTGTTTCTGGAATTAAATCATATATTTAATGAGTTAATATTCCGTCTATTCTGGAGCTAATTACCTTGTTCTTTGGCTTATTTTTCTGTTCCTGGAACTGTAAATTCTCATCTTTAAGAAGTTCCTAATGCCCCTGTTGCTGGAGCTTCTAATACCACAGGTTATGTAGCTATTTCCCTTGCTGTGGAGATCATAATTCCTCTGTTTCTGAAGCTGAAATGCAGTGTATACGAAGCGTCTAATTCTGTTATCATGCGGCTAACATTCCCCCGATATATATAGCAGCGAAGGGTTCTGCTTATGGCGCACTGTGCTAATTCCCCTGCTACAGGAACAGCTAATTTTCCTACTTATTGCACTAACTCCCTTCTGTCTAAAACCAATTCCCATGTTTCAATATATAATTCCGCTGCACTGAGCGAAGTCCTGTGTTCCTGAGCTCCAAATTCCCCAGTTTCAGCATCGTAGAATTCTTCTGCTCCTGGAGGTAATTCCACTGTTTCTGGAGCTGCTAATTCACCCCTTCTTTTAACTCCGAATTATCCACTTTCTGGACCAAATTCCTCTGTTTATGGAGCTAAGTCCTTTGTTTTGCGCTAATTCCTGGGTTCCTGAAGTTCCTACTTCTTCTTTTTTCTGGAGTTCCAAATATTCGTTTGTAAAGCTCCAAAATCCTTTTTCTAGATGTAACTCTCCTGGTTCTGTAGCTAGTTGAACTCTCTGGAGTTAAACCTTTGTTTCTGCGAAAAAATCCCCGAGTTTCTGTAACTGTCTCCAAATGTCCCAGTTTGTCGACCCTCTCCTAATTTCCATGTTCATGCTGCCCTCTCCGAAATCCCCTGTTTCATATCTTTATCACCGAAATCTCCTCTTTCTTTTGCTCCAACTTACTTTGGTTATTGAACCATACTTTCCTTGTTTCTGTATCTCTTAATTCCCAAATTCTTGGAGCTAATTCTCCTGATTATGAAGATAATTCGCGTGTTCCTGCAGCAATTCACGGGATTCCGGAGCTAATTCATCATTTTGTTGGGAGTTACGAATATCGCAGTTTTTGGAGCCCCGAATGCTTCTGTTTCTTCAGGTAACTCCCCTGATTCTGTAGCTATTTTAACTATGATGTAGTGTAACAAATGAATACACCACTCGAAGACTGTTGAATGGCAAAGAATCGATTATTCACTTGCAAGGGAAAATTGGGTAGTTGATAATTAGCCCTTCACTGAGCTCTCCGCCCCGATCTCTTCGATAAACTCGTGGTCTGGGACAGTTATACATTGCAGCACATAGGTGTGTACCGTACATTACAGCCATTGTCCACTTACATGGTTTTTTCAGTCATCCACAGATATATGATCTATTTCGCTCATATGATACACCTTGGACTGTTTGGGGACTTTGCGTCTTGACCATGAGGCTTACATCCTTAATTCTAAGCAGCTGCGAGCGAGGCTTCCTGTTATGCAACACTCGTCTGAACCATATGAGTCTAAATATGGAATTGAGGATGTATGTTGCTCTCGCCAACTTTATAACTCTATTAATGAATCAGATACAACGGAGGCCCATGTATTACTTCAATTCCCCCTTTTGGTCCTTGACTACCCACCTCAATGTAACCAGCCCTTCTAAATTCAAAAGTTGTGAGAATGAGCCGAGTGCACATGTAGCTATATTACTCCCTCTGTCTCAGTAGGTTACTCTGCTTCTTTACTATAGCTTTAACCTTGCTTTTATTCCTACAGTTAGACCAAGCTGCACCTGTCTTTACATGCCAGGCTAAGGGCAATAGCAATTGTAGAGCTACCAGCGTAAATGTGGATTATTTTCCCTCAATCCGGTTCAGCAAAATTCCTGCAACGAATACCTTTTGTGTTTTAAACAAAGCAAGCTTTTACTTAAAAAGCAAATCACGATCGGGGACCTTATCAGACAGAAGGAATGCAACTCTGATAGAACGCACTCACTTCCGACAGACAAATTGACGTTACATTGTAAAGGGACGACGGTTATACATTTTCGGCAAAAATTAACAAGATAGGGCGACATTGACATCCTAGTTCAGCCTATCCCTTTTGATCCCTCTTTCCCTTTGTCCACTCATAAGCCGACCTAAGTATGGTCTGATTTTAAACAAAGACCTTTTGTTAATGTTTCAGGTTAATAACATGATTTAATAAGACCTTGAGGTTTTTCGGCAAGCTGTGGGTTTTGTTTCAATATGTGTTAGTGTTGTAACATTTTGCAGTCTCGAGTCTGAGATGTCATGGCTATTTCTCCATGAATTCTTTGTTCGCTTATACTGTCCATATATAATTCCCACGTTCTCAACTTCTCGACTTTATACATATTTAAACATTCACATTCCTCCCTTTTATCATTCCATGATAACACTTAGGATCATTCCAGGAGCATCGCATTCATCCATTCGCATTCTATTTCCTGAATCATATTGTTGTTAGTGTAGAGTAGTTGTTTAGTTCGTTGGATCATAACTCGGGAGCCCTTGACCACAAGAGGGTTTGCTAACCTTGCCATCATTACTTTACAACAAAGGTGAAGGAAACCAACAATCAAACAACAGGTAATTATTACGACGATGAGAATAATTGCCCCATGCATTAGATCGGATCTCCAAGATCCATCTGATAGCCCATCAACCCAGCTAGACCCCTCTGCTGGTGTGGATAACTTCTTCACCTCCCGTCATATGTGATCAGCGAGATTGGTTATGTTTTCTGAACTATCAGGAATGTAAGTGCAACATTCATATCCTATCAGGGCACATGTTCCCCCTTGTTCAGCTAACAGGTAATCGAGGGCCATTCGATTTGTAACGCTACGGTCCTTATTGCTACCATTTAGCTGTGATGCTCTCCAGAGCTTCAACAGTATTGTTAGCAATCTGTTCCAATATCGTCTCTAGGTTCTGTACTTCACCCATGAGACGTCCTATCCTGATTGGGAACATCATGACCCCAAAGAACTTGTCGGCGGGGGTGATAGCTCACTTGTATCGGCTGGAGGCATGTGCTGCCGCTAGGGTACGTACTTGCCGCACAAATGGCACGACATATCCCAGATAACAGGACCCTCTCCATCGCCTAGGCAACCAAGGATATGCCTTATGACCGCACATGAAATACGTGCAGTTAAAAGCTGCTTTCTTATATATTGCTTCCGGGTCCCAGGACTGGGCCCACAAACCTCCACCTGTTTTATTTGGAAAGTGAGAGAGGATCGTGACTCGTGCACCTGTGGTGATGTTGAGACTGTTTGGCCATTTGCTGTACCCTATGATATGTCCCTTGTTACTGATGTCATTTCGGGTTACTCATATGTCCCCGGTTGGCCTCCCAATCTCCGAGTTATTGGTCAGGGCTAAGAATGGGGGTTCCTTTCCACGGTCGTAGTTTGATTGTTACCATCCCTGGAACGGCTGACTAATGAGGTCTCCAGCACTCTCCCACTTGGTGACCTCCTCGTGGTCGTTCATGTCGTAACGGTATGATACTCCTCCTGATCTCCATGATCCCTCTTTTGACCCGCCTTTCCTCTCTCGTATTTGTATTGACCCCCCTCCTCTCGTGATAGTTTGGCTCTGAATCCATCTGACAGTCTCAGTTAGGGTTAGTGGAATGGGGCGCAAATGAATTCCCCCTTTGGAATGAAAAAGGATATGTGAACACACCCAACATCTAGAAAAGTTCCCATTTTGCGCATAAACATAAGACATGTACAAAAAGGTGTTTACATGGAGCTCTCGTCTCTGTCTCCCCTCTCATGCGCCGAAACTGTCATATATCAATACTATTATACAGACTGTGGCATACAGACACAGTTTTTCATCTTATGGCTCAGGATTCAGATAAATAGTCCAATTATTTTGCTGATTAAAATATTTCAGTTTTCCCGTCTCTCTTCTCAGGTCACCGTCGGTGTAGCTGGCTGTCTATCACGACGGGTAAAAGTTCAAACTGGTCCACGTTCCAATTAGGATGACAACAGCCTTGTTCAGCTATGGAGAAGAAGAAGTCTGGAACAGAAACAGGAGTTAGAATAATTAGTAAAGTAGGTTCGTTAGAGGGTGGTGAGCTTGCAGTGGTGCAGGTGAACCCAGGCACTTTTCCCCTCCACCTTGGCTGCAGTGGGGGTAGTGAGTAACAGTGAAAAGGCCCCTCCCATCGTGGCTCTAATCCCTTCCGAATCCATACTTCCCTGGTGCCACGAGGGACAATTCGTGTAAAACTGGGAGGTCGAGGTGAGCATCTTGAACCTGGTTGTGGGCTATTCACAGAACCTGAGTCAAAGAAAGAACATAGGTGGTCATCAGTCGAGATGGGATATCATATCTCGTAACAATTTCCCTCATTAACACCTTAACAACAGTTTGAGCCTTATTGTCCAGGACAGGGTAGGCCTCAATCCATTCGCGAAACACATCAACAATTACTAACACATGTTTGGAACACTGAACTTATTGCAATTCAATGTAGTCCAACTGAAATGTCTCAAAGTGACCTTCGGGTAGGGGCGTTTTACCACAATCACAGGGGACTCCCTTCCCTGGATTATGTTGCTGGAAAACCAGGCAACGACTACTGATGTTCTGGGCGAGCGCCTGGAGTCTAGGGTGCCACCAAGTAGCCAAAAGTGGTCCTTGCTCCACAATGAGTAGCAAAATGCATACATTCAATTACCCACAGAGCCAACTCGTCAGACATGCAAGTGTTTTCCGCGGGAGTGGTCCAGAGTTTAGAAACATTGTCATAAGTACATCCATAATATTTCCACAACTGTTTTTCTTTTTCAGGAGCGTCCTCCTGTGCTTTAATAACATATTGGATGGTTGGCATTGGTTTTTCCGAGGTTAACTTATCCTTTGCAGGATTTTTAGTCTGACTCATCATCAACCGAGGATTTTCCGGTGGTGTGGGCGGTACATTTAACAACGGCAATGTGCTTGGGGAGCATGAGGTCTTGCAACATATCAGATACTAGTTGTTTATGGGAAATCTCATTCCCCTGTGAGGTTAGGAATACCCTATTTTTCCATAATTGTCCGAAATCATGGGCCACCCCAAAGGCATACCTAGTCGGTACAGATATTGACTTTGAGATCTTTGTCCAAGATACAGACTCGGGTGAGGGCAAATAGTTCAGCTTGTTGGGCAGAATAGGCGGTTTCAAATGCGGCAGATTCCAAGACCTAATTCTCCTATTTTACTAAGGCGTATCCTGAGATTCGTGTACCTTCTGGATTAATAGAAGAACTTCCGTCAACATACATAATACAGTCTGGATCTTCCATTGGTAAACAACTAAATCTTCCCTGACTGATGTGGCCTCTTGAATTAAAGATGAACAATCATGACTGGGTTCTTCCATATCTTGGGGTGGCTCAGTAAGAAATAAGGCTGGATTAATTGCAGTACAGTGCCGAAAGGTCAGTTTAGGATTGTTTAGAGAGTAGATCTCATATCTGCTTTGCCTGGCCATGGTAAGGTGTTGAGTCTGCAGTTGGTCCAGGAGGGCAGCTACGGAGCGAGAGTTGTTAAGACAACGGCAGCACAGTCTTTCAGAATTGTACAATACGGTTGAAAGGGCCGGTCAGAGAGGGGCAGGCCCAAAGCCGGAGCTTGCAGCAGGGCTGTCTTTAGTTCCTTAAAGGCTTGGACGTCTGCGGTTTCTATTTCAAAGCTGCTTACTTATTTGTATACGGGGTGAGGTGCTTAGTCATCAGGGCAACAAGGGGATCCAGGATCTGCAGCAATTGATCAACCATTGTCGCATTTGTTTAGCCGTGCTCGAGACTGGAAACTGGCAAATTGGTACGACTCGGCTAGCCTCCAAAGCTAGGTGAATACTCTGTATTGCCTGTGATTTCAGTGGGTACTGTCGGATAAGGGCCAGTCTACATTGCCCTGCACTGGGATCTCAATCACTTCAATGGGAGTATAACCCAATTGGGAGGGGTCCTCTGCCGACACACGAGGATCCACATAGTCAGGTCTGTCAGAGCCAGTGTGATGCTGCAGAGTCGTTAAGACCTTGTCGGGGTCCCAGTGGAATTGGATTATTCGGCCATGTTTTACAATTTGCACATCCCGGCTGGTAGGGTCAGCCTCGTCTATAGCCTGGCGCACCATAACTCCCAAATCTTTAGCGTGGTGGGGAGGTAATACTTCATGATTAATATGTGGTGCCACCGTTGGGGGCTGTCCATTTCCAAAAAACCTGCCTTCCTTTCCGGTCCAGTCACTCTAGCCCATAGTAGAATTTCCTTCACTTCCCCTTCGTGATCCTGATAAAAGTTCTGCAGATCCTGATTCTTTCCACTGGGTTCGTATGCTAGGGTCACGTGATAGGTTGCCTGCGGCAGGTCCAGAGACCACCACTGAGGGGTTCTAGTGGTATAATACTGCCGCTTAAGGGTTCCCTGTTTTACAATAATCCCATCATCTCCACACTCCAAATGCAACTGGAATTTGCTGAGGAGGTGTCTAGCCATCAATTACAGTTCAGATTGGTTGTGATAACAAATCGATGTTCCATCGATTCTTCCTGGTAACCCATTTTATCCGGTTCTGACACCGGGAATGTAGAGACTTGTCCCAGGAATCCTGACAGTCCCTGTGCTTCAGTGAAGGCGGGGAGTTAAGCTTTGATTGTACAGAAGAGGTGAAGGCTCAAGTATCGATCAAGAAGGGTTGCCTCTCATTCCGAATTTTTAACAATATCATCGGTTCGTCATCCGGGGAGGGTCCCTGCACAATCAAGCTGCGTAGTCAATACGAATCGGGGGACGGTTGGCCAAAGGGGTTGTTCTGGGAGAAGTTAGTGTAAGATCCCCGTCCTCTCCCCCCTTGCCCCCCCTCCTCTTCCTCCTCTTCCTTTTTCGTGCTGACGTGAGGGACAATTTATGTTCCAATGTCCTTCTTGCCCACAAATAAAGCATCCATCTCGTCTTTCCCAGCCCCGACCTCTTCCCATACCATGTTGGGGACAGTAGGGCGGTCCGTAATTAGCAGGGCCCGGGCCATTTGGTTGTTTGATATAACCGTATCTCTGGTTATCCACCCAACCCTGCACACAATACTGTGGTCCCATCTAGTATGCCCTTGGGTCAGGTTTTGGTCCTTCCACCCGAGGCGGCTCTTCCTTTCTAGTCATGTATTCAGTCTTGACCTGGGTTGGGGGCGCACCTCCCCCTTCTCCTTTCTTTTCCTGCCAATAATATTTAACCGCCCTTTCCATCTGGGCTTTACTGTTATCTGCCCAATTATTTGTCCGGATAGCGTGAGCAACCGAATAGGGCAGGCACTGAAGTAGGATAGCGCAGAATTGAGGAGACTCTTATCCTGCCCTGAAGGCATTATCTCCTTATTGACTTCCGTATATTTCAATAAATCTTTCCATGAATTCATCGGCAGTTTCTTCTCGTTTGGGTTTAGTTTCCAATAATGCTGCCATACTGATGGGCTTCTGAAGGGTCGTGGTGAGAGCATTAAAGATAGCGTTTAGGTGATCCTGGACATCTTTAGGGTGAGCAACCACCAATGCACCATAAGTAGCACATCCTAGGTGAGTTAGATAAAGGGCATGCTCAGTTGGGCTCAGGGTTTGCTTTACCAGGGCCCACAGGTCCCTTGATGCTGCATTATATCCATGCATGTCGAGGTCACTCCGTGAAATCGGAGGTCAGGGTTAAGTTGGGTTTGTGGATCCCTTTCAGGCTATTTATCTTAGCCTTTTAACTCTTCAATTTCTTTTTTTTGAGTATCTATTTCTTTATTGTATCAGGCAAGTATTATTACATAAGCTAGTTCTGTTTTGATTTTTATGCTGACTATCGCACCATTCCTCCGTCAGGTTAGTCTTTTTTCTATTAAGAAATCCAAATTGATAATGTTCAGTATGAAGCGGCTGTCAATGGAATGTGTTAACTCCTTTACAGGTTTGTAAGAAGACCTGATGTCATTACGTGAATTCACGTAACCCTCTGTAAAAAAAAATCTTTTCATCAGGAAATGCAACATTTGATTAAACTCCAATATTTTTTAACTTCTTATTCAAGTACTTGCCAAATATATATTTTTTAATTGATTTAAAATGAGACCACACATTTGTTTACTGAAATTTAATTTCGTGATCAGCCTCGGTCAATGCAAAGCCAACCATTTTAACAAAGTAGTCTATCGATACATTTCTCAGAGGTGCCAGTGGAACTCTGAGTACGTGTCTCGTGCGTGCACTCTTTCTTTAAGACGTCTACGGTTTTTAATATGTCCTCCTTCTGTCAATGAAAGCCCTAATTTAATGGAGTGTTTCTGCCAACTTGACAGGAGAGATTTTTTTTAGACTGCAGTGGAATTTTTCTCATAATTTTAAATCTCAGAACATCTTTTTTTCTTTCAGCTCCTATTTAGTACGTAACATCTTTTTTTTTTCCATAACTAGAGGGAAGTCTGGCACGTAGGCTGCGGACTGCTTTTCGTTATCTCAATTGTTCCAGCCTCAAGGTCGTGTTTTTTAATATATTCTTTTTTTAAATCCTTTTGAATCCATCTCAGCTGTTTTGCTGTGCCTTTTCTGAATGTTTTCTTTCCACAAGTAAGTGAGCATGTCAAATCCTTTTTTAACCACCGGGACCATGTATTTTTTTCTTTTTTTTTACTCAACAAAGCTGTCCTTTGTGCATTTCCTGGTTCCGTAACTTATCCTCCGAATATACGTAATTCAATAAGGTTCACACTCTTAAACTTCCCACATACAGGACAACACTACGAAGGGTTAAAAAAACTTTCGTTCTGTTTGAAAAAGTAGGTGGAGCTAAAACAAATCACAACTCCCCAGCTTTTTTTTTTACAGTAATAATCACACAAGCATTTCTCATTTAAAACAGACGTTCACAAGAGTCTCTCTTCTTTCCTATTAATTTTTGGAAACATGATTATCATCTATCCCTATCTAGCTCTAACTCTCCCGACTTTCCGTGTCGCTGCACGGATCTACTTGGGCCACGAACCCACACAGACACTGGGCCTCGAACTCAGGCTGGCTCTGGGTCTCGAACCCAGGCAGACTTACCAATTCTACCCTTTCTTTCCAAGTCGCCGCTTGGTTTGCGTCACCGCGCAATTTCCCTATCTCTATCCCTATTTTAAGTTTGAAAGGTATTCACCAGATTGTCCTGGATCTCGATCGGACACTACCTGAGAACCAGCGAGTGGCTAAACTTTCCTCAGACATTTGAAAGTGGGGGAAACTGGAGCAGTATTGAAATCATACTCACTCCAGTGGCCACTTTCCCCACGTCTCGTCCAAGGCTAGTCTTGCTCTTAATTGGCAAGTTTTCGGCAGTCGTCCGTTGAGATCCCACTTCTGACACCAAATGTAAATGTGGATTCTTTTCCCTCAATCTGGTTCAGCAAAAACACTGAAACTAATACATTTTGTACTTTGAACAAAGCAAGCTTTTATTTAAAAAGCAAATCCCGATCGGGGACCATATCAGACAGAAGGAATGCAACTCTGATAGAACGCACCCAGTTCCTACGGACAAATTGACGTTACATTGTAAAGGGACGACGGTTATATATTTTCGGCAAAAGATAACAAGATAGGGATACATTGACATCCTAGTTCAGTCTATCCCTTTTGATCCCTCTTTCCCTTTGTCCACTCATAAGCCGACCTAAGTATGGTCTGATTTTAAGCAAAGACCTTTTGTTAATGTTTCAGGTTAATAACATGATTTAATAAGACCTTGAGGTTTTTCTGCAAGCTGTGGGTTTTGTGTCATTATGTGTTAGTGTTGTAACATTTTGCAGTCTGGAGCCTGAGATGTCATGGCTATTCATCCATGAATTCTTTGTTAGCTTATACTGTCCATATATAATTGACACGTTCTCAACTTTATACATTTTTAAACATTCACACCAGCACATGAGGGATGATTCTTTAGGATGTGGTAAATTTGTCTATTTTCCTTCAGCGGATCCTTTATGTCCTGTGGGAGATAGGTTATGGATGCTGAGAG
The DNA here is from genome assembly GCF_044704955.1 of Pristiophorus japonicus. Taxonomy (NCBI): domain Eukaryota; kingdom Metazoa; phylum Chordata; class Chondrichthyes; family Pristiophoridae; genus Pristiophorus; species Pristiophorus japonicus. The sequence continues at coordinate 5,835,442 of NW_027254363.1, forward strand.
ATGTTCCTCATACATCCCCAGATCTGCCATTAATTCGTCCGTTAGATTCAGTGCAATAGATCACCGTGCATGAATGTAGGTTCATGAGTATCCTATGCTTACACGTAGGATGGAGGTGAAGCAGACGCTGGGGTTGGTAATGTTCGAAAAAAAGCTATTAGCTCCAGAAGCCGTTGAATTAGCTACAGATGCAGGATAGTTACCCCCAGAAACAGATGCAATAGGAGATCCAAAACCTGGGATATTATGAACTGCAGGAAAAAGCTGAGCTCCAGAAATAGGGGAGTTAGCTGCAGGAACAGTGATATTAGAAATTGCAGAGAGGGGAAGTAGGAGTTCCAGGAATACTATAAATAGTTCAGAAACAAGGTTATTAGTACCAGAAACATGGGAATTAGGTCAAGAAACATGACAATTAGGAGTAACTGAAACTGCGGAAATGCACACTGCTGAAGCTGGCGAATTAGGAGCTCCAGAAAACGGGAATTTGTTCAGTACAGCGGAAGTAGCTCCAGAAACAAAGGAATTACATTTAGAAAGAGAAGAATTTGCTCAAGAAACAAGAAACTAGCTATTCCCGTGGCAGGTGAATTAGAAGAGAGCACCATACGCAGGACATTTCGGATATATATATATATATATATAGACACTTCAATATTAGTGTTGAACAAGGACTTCCAGAAACAAAATAATTTTTTCCAGCAACAAAGGTATTAGCGAGTTTACTCCAGAAAGAGGTGACTTAGCGGTTCTTGCAGCAGAGGAGTTAGGAATGCGCACCATAAACAGCATATCTCCGATAGTTTTATATAAAACTAGTAAACACAAAAATAAAACAATTAGCTGCTTCATCAACAGTGCAATTTGGAGCTCCAGAAACAGACGAACAGGGGCTCCACAAACAACACAGAATGTCCAGAAAGTGGGGAACGTGGACTTCAAGAAACTATGGAATGTTCTCCGTAAATAAACGAATTAGCTCCAGAAACAGTTGAATTACCTAAAGAAACTAGAGAAACAGGGACATTCCATGCAGGTATAGGGAAATAAGGAGTTGCAGAAAGAGGAGTATTCGGAGCTCCAAGAACATGGGAATTAGAAACATAGAAACAAAGAAAATATGTGCAGGATGAGGCCATTCGGCCCTTCGAGCCTGCACCACTATTCAAGAAGATCATGGTTGAACATTCACCTCAGTACCCCTTTCTTGCTTTTTCTCCATACCCCTTGATCTCTTTAGCCAGTAAAGGCCATATCCAAGACCCTCTTGAATACATCTAATGAACCAGCTGGAACAATTCTCTGCGAAAGTGGGTTCCACAGGTTAACAACACTCTGAGTGAAGAAGTTTCAACTCATCTCAATCGTAAATGGCTTATCCCTTATCCTTAGACTGTGTCCACTGGTTCTGGACTTCCCCAACATCGGGAACATTCTTCCTGCATCCAACCTGTCCAGTCCCGTCAGAATATTATATTTTTCTATGAGATACACTCTCATCCTTCTAAACTCCAGTGAATACAAGCCCAGCCAATCCAGTCTCTTCTAATATGTCAGTCCTGCCATCCCGGTAATCAATCTGGTGAACCTTCGCTGCACTCCCTCAATAGCAAGAACGACCTTTCTCAGATTAGGAGACCAAAACTGAACACAATATTTCAGGTGAGGCTTCACCAAGGCCCTGTTCAACTGCAGTAATTCCTCCCTGCTCCTCTACTCATATCCACTAGCTATGAATGCCAACATACCATTTGCCTTCTTCAACGCCAGCTGTCACAGCATGCCAAATTTCAATGACTGTTGTACCATGACACCCAGGTCTCGTTGCACCTTTCCTTTTCCTAATCTGCCGTCAGTCAGAAAATATTCTGCCTTCGTGTTTACTGGAACAGAGCATTAGATCTCAGGTATGCTAAAGTGATTGGAGAATAATAAATACTACATCCTTTTCAGGAGTCATCTATTTTTTTGGCTGCTGTTTGCAATTTGCGGTGAAAAGAATAGCTACCAATCATTACAGGACGCATTATAATGCTGCAAAATATTGCAAGGTATGGCCTAGAAAATTATCTCGCACAGTGGTGCAAAATGGGCAGCATCGGATTCGCCACTCGATGAGCATTGTTAGCACAGAAATAAGGGAGTTAGCGACATAATCGGGAATTTGGTCGAAAAACTGTGGAATTTGGTCTTGAAAGAGGAAAAGTCGTTGTTTTAGAAACTGGTAAATTAGCAGCTCCAGAAACAGTGGAATATGCTGCAGAAACAGGCAATGTGGAGCAGCAGAAATAGGGGAAGCGAGCTCCAGGAACACAGGGTTAATCACAGTACAGAGCAATTAGCTCCAGAAACAGGGGAATTAGGTTTAAAAAGTGGAACGTTACCTCCAGAAAAGCTGAATTTCTGTTCATGTTGCAGAGTATTTGGGCGAGTGCACCATCAGCATGACAATTCGGAGCCATATATATCGGCAAACTACAAGACACATATAAAGGATAATTATGTGCTTCACAGCTTGGGGGGTAGGAGAGCTTAGGGGGTTTAGGAGAGCTTGTGGGGTAGGAGAGATTGGGGGGAGTAGGAGAGCGTGGTGGGGGTAGGAGAGCTTGGGCGGATAGCAGAGCTTGGGATGTTAGGAGAGCTAGGGGGTATAGAAGAACTTGCGGGGGTAGGAGAGCTTGTGGTGTTCGGAGAAATTTGGTGGTAGGAGAGCTTGGGGAGGGGGCTAGGAGACCTTAGCGGCGTAGGAGGTCTTGGGTGGGTTAGGAGAGCTGGTAGGCTAGGAGAGTTTGGAGGGGAAGCAAAGCTTGGGGGGTAGGAGAACTTGTGTGGGGGTGGGGTAGGTGAGCCTGGTGTGGTAGCAGAGCTTGGGGGTGTTGGAGAGCATGCGGGGTAGGAGAGCTTGTGGGTGGGCTAGGAGAGCTTGCGCCGGTTGGAGATCTTGGGGGCATAGGAGAGTTTACGGGGGTTTTAGAGAGCTTGGGCGGGTAGGTGAGCTTGGTGGGATAGGGGATCATGGGAGGCATGGAAACTTGCCGGGTGGTAGGAGAGCTATGGAAGTAGAAGTGCATGCAGACGAAGGAGAGCATGGCGGTTACGGGAGCTTGTGGGGAGAAAGAGATCTGGGGGGAAGAGACATCTTGCGGGGAGAAGTGCTTGCGGCATGCAGAAAAGGTTGGAGGTTAGAAGAGTTTTGGGGTGGAAGGGCTTTTAGGGTAGGAGAGCTTGGAGCGGCAGGAGAGTTTCGGGGTAGATGAACTTGTAGGATAGGAGACGTTTTACATTTGGAGTGCTTAATGGGTAGGGGACCTTGGGGGGTTGGAGAACATGGGTGTGAGGAGAGCTTGAGGGTTATGACAACTTGGGGGCAGGAGAGATTGTGAGGTAGGAGAGCTTGGGGAGATAGGAGAGCTTGGGGGTTAGGAGAGCTTGGGGTAGGGGAGCTTGGGAGGCTTGGAGGTCTTGGGGTGTAGGAGAGCTTTTGGGGGTTGGAGAGCTTTGGGGTGTACGACAGAATTGGTGCGTAGGAGGGCTTGCGGGGTAGCAGAGCTTGTGGGGAGGAGAGCTTGGGGAGTAGGAGAGCTTGGGAGTTTAGGAGAGTTTAGGGCTGTAGAAGAGCTTGGTGGGTATGAGAGGCTGGGTATAGCAGAGCTTGGTAGGGGAGTAGCAGTGCTTGGGAGGGTAGGAAAGCCTAGGGCGTAGGAGACCTTGGGGCGTTGTAGTGCTTGGGACGTGTAGGAGAGTTTGGGGGGTAGGAGCGCAAAGGCGGGTAGGAGAGCTTGGTGGGTGCAGTAGAGCTTTGGGGTGTAGGAGAGCTTGGTGGAGTAGGAGAGCTTGGAGGTGTAGCAGAAATTGGCGGCGTAGGAAAGTTTGGTGGGGTAGGAGATCTGGTGGTATAGGAGAGCATGGGGGTAGGAGAGCTTGGGAGGTAGGAGAGATTGGGGCTGATAGGAGAGCTTGGTGTAGATAGGAGAGCTGAGGGAGTAGGATAGCTTGGGGCTGGGTATGAAAACTTGAGTGTGTAGGAGAGCTCGGGGGGTTAGAAACCTTGGGGGGTAGGAGAGTTTGAGTAGGGGAGCAGGAGAGTTTTGGCGGGAGTAGGAGAGCTTGGTGTGGTATGGGAGCTTAGGGGATAGGAGAGATTGGGGGAGGTAGGAGATCTAGCGTGGGTAGGAGAGCTTGCAGGGGAAGGAGAGCTTGAGGGGTTGGGAGAGCTTGCGGCGTTGGAGAGCTTGGATGGGTAGGAGAGCTTGGATGGGTAGGAGAGAATAAATGGTATGAGAGCTTGTGAGGACAGGAGAATTGGGGTTACGAGAGCTGGGACGCTAGGAGAGATGTGGGTTGGGAGAGATGGAGATGTTGGACAGCTTGTGGGTGCAGGAGAGCTTGGGGGGTAGGAGAGCGAGGGGAGTAGAAGAATTTGGTCGGGTTGGAGAGCTTGGCAGTTAGGAGAGCTTGCGGGGGTAGTACAACTTGGGGGGTAAGAGAGCTTGGGTTGTTAGAGTGCATGGAGGTGTAGGAGAGCTTGGGGGGTGGTTACGCGAGTTTGGCATGGTAGGAGAGCTTGGCGGGTAGGAGAGATTGGGCGGTTGGAGGGCTTGATTTGTAGGAAATCTTGGTGGGGTAGGAGAGCTTGGAGGGGTAGGATAGCTTGGGGTGAGTAGAGATTGTGGGAGTAGGAGAGCTTGGGGGATTGGTGAGCTTGTGTTGGTAGGAGATCTTGCGGGGGTAGGAAGCTTGATCAGCAGGCGAGCTTGATGTGATAGGAGACTTTGTGGAGATAGGAGCGATTGGGGCGGTTAGTAGAGCCTGGGGGTGTAGGTGAGCTTGGGGGTGAAGTAGAGCTTGGGGCTGCAGGAGAGCTTTGGGGTAGGAGAGTTTGGGGTAGGAGAGATTGGGGGGTTAGGTGAGCTTGGGGTGAAAAGGGAGTTTGGCGGAGTCGGAGCACTTGAGGATTAGGAGAGCTTGCGGGGTAGGAGAGTTTCCGGGGTAGGAGAGCATGGTGGGGTAGGGGAGCTTGGGGGTCGGAGAGCTTGGTTGGTTAGGAGAATTAGGCGGTGTAGGAGAGGTTGGGGGGTTAGGTGAGCTTGGGGTGGAAAGGGAGCTTGGGGGAGTCGGAGCGCTTGAGGATTAGGAGAGCTTGCGGGGTAGGAGAGTTTCCGGCGTAGGTTAGCATGGTGGGGTAGGGGAGCTTGGGGGTCGGAGAGCTTGGTGGGTTAGGAGAACTTGGGCGGGGTAGGAGAGCTTGGGGGTGTTGTGAAGCTTGGAGGGTTCGGAGAACTTGGGAGGGGAGTAGGTGAGATTCGGGGTTGTAGGAGAACTTGGGGGGGGGGGTAGGAGAACCTGGCAGCGTCGGGGAGCTTGGGGCGGGTAGGAGAGCTTGTGGTGTTGAAGAGTTTTCGGGGGTAGGAGAGCTTGAGCAGTGTAGGAGAGCTTGGATGGGTAGGAGAGCTTGGGCGGGTAGGAGAGCTTGGGGAAAGGAGAGTTTGGGGGCAGGATAGTTTGGGAGGTAGGAGAGTCTGGGGGTAGGAGAGCGTTGAGGGTAGGAGAACTTGAGGGGATAGGAGAGGTAGGGGGTTTAGGAGAGCATGGGGTGGTAAGGGAGCTTGGGGGAGTCGGACAGGTTGAGGGTTAGGAGAACTTGCGGGGTAGGAGAGCGTATGGGTAGGAGAGCTTGCTGGGGTAGGAGAGCTTGCAAATACAAGAGATTGGGGTTTAGGCGAGCTTGGGAGTGTCGTGGAGCTTGGGCGGGGAGGAGAGAACGGTGGGGGTATGTGAGCTTGGCGGGTAGGAGAGCTTGGTGGGGTCGGAGTGCTTGGCGTGTAGGAGAACTTGGGGATGTTGGAGACCGTTGGGGTGTAGGAGAACATGTGCAGGGGTGTAGCGGAGCTTTGGGCGAGTAGGAGAGCTTGTGGTGGTAGGATATCTTGGGTGGGTAGGAGAGCTTTGGCGGGGTAGGAGAGCATGTGAGGTAGTAGAGCTGGGGCGGTAGGTGTGCTGGCAGTGTAGGATAGCTGGGGCGTGGGAGAGCTTGTGGATAGAAGACCTTGGCAGGGTAGGAATGGCTGTGGGATAGGGGAACTTGGGGTGTAGGAGACCTTGGTGTGTAGGAGAGTTTTGAGGCTAGGAAAGCTTTGTGGGTGTCGGAGAGCTTGGGGGATATGAGAACTTGGGGCGGTAGGAGAGCTTGAAGGGGTAGGAGAACTTGGGAGCATAGTAGAGCTTCGGGCTTTGGGGAGCTTGTGGGTGGGTCGAAGAGCTTGGCGTGGTAGTTGAGCTGTGGGAGTTAGGAGACCTTGGCGGGGTAGTAGAGCTTGTGAGAGTCAGAGAGTTTGGGAGTTGGGAGAGCTTGGCGGGGTAATAGAGCTTGGCGGGTAGTAGAGCTTGGGAGTAGGTGAGCTTGGGTAGAAGTGCTTCGTGGTTAGGAGAGCGTGGGAGGTAGGAGAGCTTGTAGGTTAGGAAGCATGGGGTTAGGAGAGCTTGCGGGATCGGAGAGCTGAAGGGGTGGCAAAGCTTTCGAGTAGGAGAGCTTGGTGGGGTATGAATGCTTCGGGGATAGGATAATTTGGGGTGTCGGAGACCTTGGGTGGTTGGAGATCATGGGGGTTAGAAGATCTTGGGGGCATAGGAGAGCTTGGGGAGTATGAGAACATGGGGCGGGAGGAGAGCTTGGGGGTGTAGGAGTGCTTTGCGGGAGGGTTAGGAGTGCTTGGAGGTGTAGGAGACCTTCCAGGGGATAGGGGCGCTTGGGCGGTGTAGGAGAACTTTTGTGGGTAGGAGAGCTTGGGGTGCAGGATAGCTTGCGGGGTTAGGAGGGTTTGGGGGCGACGGGGAGCTTGGGGGGTTTCGGAGAGCGTGGGCGATAGGTGAGCGTGGTGGGGTAGGAGAGCTTGGGGGGCTCGGAGAGATTGAGGGGGTAGGAGAGCTTGGGGGATAGGAGAGTTTGGGGGTATAGGATAGCTTTGTGGGGTAGGAGAGCTTCGGGGGATAGGAGAGCTTGGTGGGGTAGGGGAGCTTGCGGAGGTAGGAGAGCTTGGGTGGGTAGGACAGCTTGGGGTGTGTAGGAGAGCATGGGGGTGTCGGAGAGATAGGCGGGGCAGGAGAGCTTTGGGCGTAGGAAAGATAGGCAGTTAGGAGAGCTTGCGGGGGTAGGAGAGCTTGTGGGTGGCTAGGAGAGCTTGGAGGGTAGGAGAGCTGGGGAGTGGGAGAGCTTGCAGGGGTAGGAGAGCTTTGCGGGGTAGGGGAGCTGGGGTGGTAGGAGAGATGGGGAGGTAGGAGAGCTGGGGGTGGGAGATTTTAAGTGGTAGGAGAGCTTGGAGGGCTAGGAGTGCTGGGGTGTAGGAGAATTTGCGGGTAGGATAGCTTTGGGTTGGGCGTAGGAGAGCTTTCGGGTTAGGATAGCTTGGGGGGGCAGGATAGCTTGGGGAACATGAGAGCTTGGGGCGGTAGGAGAGCTTGAGTGGTTAGGAGAGATTGGGGGAGGTAGAAGAGCTTGGGTGTATGTGAGCTCGCGGTGTAGGAGAGGTATGGGAGATAGGAGAGCGTAGGGGTAGGCGATCTTGGGGGGTGTAGGAGAGTATGGAGGTTAGAAGTGCTTGCTGATTAGGGGAGATTGGCGGGTTGGAGAGCTTTGGGGGTTGGAGCGCTTGGTGGGTAGGAGAGCTTGTGCGTTTGGGAGAGCTTGGGTGGGTAGGAGAACTTGTGTGTTAGCAGAGCTGGGCTGACACAAGAGCTTGCGGTGGTAGGAGTTGTTGCAGGGGAGTAGGATAGCTTTGGCTGGTAGGAAAGCTTGGGGTGTAGGAGAGCTTGCGCGGGGGTAGGAGAGCTTGTGGGGGTAGGAGAGCTTGGGGAGGTGGGATAGCAGAACTGTTGGTGTGCAGGAGAGCTTGTGGTGGTTGGAGAGCTTGTGGGGGTAGGTGTGCTTCGGGGGATAGGAGAGCTTGTGGGGTAGGTAAGCTTGGCGGTGAGGGTAGGAGAGCTTGCGAGTTAGGAGAGTTGGGTGGCAGGAGAGCTTGGGGGACAAGAGATCTTGGGGCGGTAGGAGAGCTTGGGAGGTCGGAGAGCTTGGGGGTTGGAGAGCTTGTGCGCGTAGGAGAGCTTGGGCGGGTAGAAGAGCTTGGGGGTTAGGACAGCAGGGGTGGCAGGAGTGCTTGCCGGGGAAGGAGTTGTTGCGGAGGTGTCGGATAGCTTTGTGTGGTAGGAAAGCTTGGGGAGTAGGAGAGCTTGCGGGGGGGTTGGAGAGCTTGGTGGGGAAGGAGAGCTTGGGTGGGGTTGGCGAGCTTGGGTGGTGTTGGAGGTTCTGCCGGGTAGGAGAGCTTAGCGGGTAGGTGAGCTTGGCGGGGGGTAGGAATGCTTGGGGTGTAGGACTGCCTGCCGGGTAGGAGAGATTGGGAGTAGGAGAGCTTGGGGGTTAGGAGAGCTTGGGGGTGGGGGGGAAGAAGAATTCTGCGGTAGGAGAGCTTGGGACAGTAGGAGAGCTTGGTTGGTAGGAGAGCTTGCGGGGTAGGAGCGCTTGGGGCATAGGCGAGCTTGGAGGGGTAGGAGACCTTCGGAATTGGTAGAAGAGCTTGCAGGGGAAGGAGAGCTTGGAGAGTGGGGTTAAGAGACATTGGGAGGGCAGGAGAGCTTGTGGGGATAGGAGAGTTTGAGGGGTGTAGCAGAGCTTGCGGGGTAGGAGAGCTTGTGGGTACGTGAGCTTGCGGGGATAGGAGCGCTTGGGGAGTCGCAGCGCTTGGGGGGCAGGAGAGCTTGGGGTGTAGGAGAGCTTGGGGGTAGGAGAGCATGGGGGTAGGATAGCTTGGCGGGTAGGAGAGCATGGGGGTGGAGGAGAGATTCGGGGGATCGGAGAGCTTGGGGGTATAGGAGACCTTATCAGGAGGTAGGAGAGCTTGGAGAGTGGAGGCGAGCTTGTGAATCTGGGAGTGCTTGTGGGGTAGGAGAACCTGTGGGGGTTGGAGAGTTGTGGGGTTAGGAGAGCGTAGGTGAGGTAAGAGAGCTGGAGGAGTAGGTGAGGGTAGCGGGCAAGGAGAGCTTGAAGGGGTAGGAGAGCTGGGGCGGTAGGAGAGCTGGCGGGGTACGAGAGCTGAGGGGTTGGGATAGCTTGGGGGTAGGAGAGCTTGGCGTATTATGAATGCTGTCGGATCGGAGAGCTTGTGCTGTAGGAGAGCATGTCGGGTAGGAGAGCTTGCGGGAGTAGGAGATCTTGGGATTTAGGAGTGCTTGGGCTGGTTGGAGAGCTTGGGGTGTGAGGAGTTCTTCGGGAGGGAGGTAGGAGATCATGTGTGTGTAGGAGAGCTTGGGGTGAAGGAGTGCTTGGGGTGGTTGGAGAGCTTGAGGTGTGAGGAGATCTTGGGGAGGGAGGTAGGAGAGCATGTGCATGTAGGAGAGCTTGGGGTGAAGGAGAGCTTGCGTGGGTAGCAGAGATTCGGGGGTGTAGAAGAGCTTGGGGGGGATGAAATATTTGGGCAGTCGGTGAGCTTGGTGGTAGGAGAGATTGTTGGGGTTGGAGATCTTGGCGAGTAGGAGTGCTTGTGGCTTGGAGAGCTTGTGGGGTAGGAGAGCTTGGGAGTGGGTTGGAGAGCTTGGGGTTAGGAGAGCTTACGGGGTATTTAAGCATGGGGGTAAATGAGCTTGGGAAGTAAGAGAGCTTGGCGGTTAATGAAGCGTGGGGGGTAGGAGAGTTTGGGGTTGGAGTGCTTGGGGGTGGGATGGCGAGCTTGTGGGCGTAGGAAAGCATGGTATGTCGCAGAACTTGCGGCGCAGGAGAGCATGGTGGTAGATGAGTTTGGGAGGTAAGAGAGCTTGGGGGTTATTAAAGCGTGGGGGGTAGGAGAGCTTGGGCTGTAGAAAGCATGGGGCTTAGGAGAGCTTGGTGATTAGCAGAGCTTGAGGGTAGGAGAGCTTGGGCGTGTAGGAGAGCTTGGCGGGTAGGAGAGATTGGGGGATAGGGGAGCTTGCGGGTTAGGAGAGCTTGGCGGGGTAGGAGAGCTTGAGCGGATAGGAGAGCTTGGGGGTGGTGGTGAGCTTCGATGGGGTAGGAGAGCTTGCGGGGAGGAGATCTTGTGGGGAGGAGAGTTGGTGGGTAGGAGATCTTGGGGTTAGTAGCGCTAGGTGGGTAGGAAACATTTGGTGGTAGGAAGTTTTGGGGCGTAGGAGAGCATGGGCATGTAGGAACCTTGCGGTGGGCAGGAGAGCTTTGCGGCGTCGGAGAACATGGGTCGTGTTGGAGAAATTGGGGTGTAGGAGAGCTTGGGCTTGTAAGAGAGCTTGCAGGGTTTAGGAGAGCTTAGGCGGGTAGGAGAGCTTGGCGTGTTAGGAGAGCTTGGGTGGGGTTGAAGAGCTGGAGTTATCAGTGAGCGTACGGGGCTAAGAGAGCTTTAAGTGGTAGGAGAGCTTGGGGTTAGTAGAGCTTGGACGGGTCGGAGGGCTTGATGGGTGTAGGAGAGCTTGCGGGGGTAAGAGAGCGTGGGGTAGGAGAACTTGGAGGGGAAGAAACACTTGGGCGGGAGGGTGGTAGGAGAGCTTGAGTGTGGTTGAAGAGATTGGCGAGGTCGGAGAGTTTCGGCGGTGAGAAAGCTTGGGAGGGTAGGAGAGCTTTGAGGGTAGGAGCGCTTGGGCGTTCGGAGAGGTTGGGTGAAGGAGCGTTTGCGGGGTAGGAGAGCTTGGAGTTAGCATAGCTTGTGGGGAAGGAGAGCTTGGGGGTGGTGGAGAGCTTAGATGGGGTAGGAGAACTTGCGGGAGGAGATCATGGGGGGGAGGAGAGTTGAGAGGTAGGAGATCTTGTGGTTAGGAACGCTTGGGGGGTAGGAAAGCATGGGTGGGAGGAGAGCTTTGAGGTTTTGGAGAGCTTGGTGTGTAGGATAGCTTTGCGGGTAGGAGAGCTTGTGGGGAATGAGAGATGTGGTGGTAGGTGTGTTAGCGGGGTAGGAGAGCTTGGTAGGTGTGAGAACTTGGCGGGCAGGAGAGCTTGGCGGGGTAGTCGAGCTTTGGCGGTAGGAAAATTTGGGGGAGTAGGAGAGCTTGTGGGGGATGAGTGATTGGGACGGTACGAGAGCATGTGGGGTCGGAGAGATTGTGGGCGGAGGAGAGCTTTGGGGGTAGGAGTGCTTGCAGGGTCGGTGAGCTTGGGGGTGGGTAGGGGAGCTTAGGGGAGCGTAGCAGAGCTTGGGGGGGTTAAGAGAACTTGGCGGCGTAGGAGAGCTTGTGGCGGTAGGATAGCCTGGGGCGTTACCAGAGATTGCGCGGTCGGAGAGCTTGGGTTAGCTAAGCTTGTGTCGTAGGTAGCATGGGGTTTCGGGAGCTTCGACGTTAGCAGAATTTGGGGATAGATGAGCTTGCGGAGTAGGAGAGCTTGGGGGTGGAGATCTTGCTGGGTAGGAGAGCTTGCTGGGTAGGAGAGCTTCGGGGTTGGGAGAGCTTTTCGGGGTAGGAGAGTTTGCTGCGGTGGGCGGTAGGAGAGCTTCACGGGGTAGGAGAGCTTGCAGGTGTAGGAGACCTTGCGGGGAGTAGGAGAGCTTGGCGGGTGTAGAAGAGCTTGTATGGGTCGGAGAGCTTGGAGGGGTAGGAGTGCTTGTGGTGGTAGGAGAGATTTAGTGGGTAGGAGAGCTTGCAAGGTTAGGAGAGCTTGCTGGCGTCGGAGAGCGTTGGGCGTGTCGGAGAGCTTGAGGTGGGAGGAGAGCTTGTGGGGTATTAGTGCTCGGCGCGGTTGGAGGGCTTCAGAGGGTAGCTGAGTTTTGGTGTAGAAGAGCTTGGGGACATCCGAGAGCTTGCAGAGTATTAGACCTTGCGGGTGTAGGCGAGCTTGCGTGTGGGTTGGAGAGCTTGGGCCTGTAAGCGAGCTGGGGGTGTGTGAGATCTTGGGGGTTAGGAGATCTGGGGCGGTAGGAGAGCTGGGGAGGTAGCAGAGCTCGGTAGTTGGGAGAGCTTGCGGGGTAGGAGAGCGTGGTGTTAGGAGTCTTTGTGGGTTAGGAGAGATTGGGGGGTAGGAGAGCTTGGGGAGTGTAGGAGAGCTTGAAGGTGTAAGAGAACTTGGTGGGTAGGAGAGCTTGAGGGGTGTAGGTGTGCTTGGGGGGTTAGGAGAGCTTGGGCGGGAAGGAGAGCTTGGCGGCGAAGGAGTGCTCAGCGGGGTAGGAGAACTTGGGTGGGATATGGGAGCTGGTCGGGCCTGAGAACTTGGGTGGTGTAGGAGAGGTTGAGGGGTTAAGAGAACTTGGGGGGAGGGGTAGGAGAGCTTGCGGAGTAGGTGAGCTTGGGCTGTTGTGAGAGGTTGGGTGGTGTAGGAGGGCTTGAGAGGGTAAGAGAACTTGGCGGTGTACGAGAGCTTGGGGAGGTTGGAGAGCTTGCGGGGAAGGGGAGCTTGGGCGGGTATGCGAGCTTGAGGAGATAGGAGAGCTGGGAGAGTAGGAGAGCTTGATGGTAGGAGAGCTTCGGATTTAGGAGAGCTTGGGTGGTTTGGAGAGCTTGGTGGGTTAGAAGCGCTTTTGGAGGGTGTTAGGAGATCTTTGAGGGTATAGGAGAGCTTGGAGTGGTAGGAGATCTTGGCGAGAAGGAGAGCTTGTAGGGAATGAGAGATGTGGTGGTAGGAGAGCTGGCGGGGTAGGAGAGCTTGGTAGGTAGGAGAACTTGGCGGGTAGGAGAACTTTGGCCGTAGGAGAGCTTGGGTGACAAGGAGAGCTTCTGGGGGATGAGAGATTGGGGCGGTACTAGAGCACGTGGGGTCAGAGATATTGTGGCGGTTGGAGAGCTTGGGTTAGGTGAGCTTGGGGGCGTAGGAAGCATGGGGTTTCGGAAAGCTTGGACGTTAGCAGAGTTTGGGGATAGATGAGCTTGCGGGGTAGGAGATCTTGTGTGAAGAGAGCTTGCGGTGTAGGAGAGCTTGGGGGTGGGTAGGAGAGCTTGGGGTGCAGGAGCGCTTGGGGAATTAGGAGAGCTTGGGCGGGTCGGAGAGCTTAAGAGGGTAGGAGAGCTTGGTGAGGTAGGAGATATTGGCGGGTAAGAGAGTTTTGTGGGTAGGTGAGTTTGGGGATTGGAGAGCTAGCGGGTTTGCAGAGCCTGGCGCGTAGGAGAGCTTGGGTGGGGCAGGAGAGCATGATGATTCGGAGAGTTTGGGGTTCGGATAGCTTGGGCGTGTAGAATAGTTGATTGGCTAGGAGAGGTTGGGCATGTAGGAGAGCTTGGAGCGTAGGGTAGTTTAGATGTTAGAAGAGCTTGGCGGTGTAGGAGATCTTGGGGGGGCGCAGGATTTTCTTGGGGGTTAGAAGAGCTCAGGGGTGGTACGAGAGCTTGGCGGGTAGGAGTGGTTGGGAGGGTAGTAGAGCTTTGGCGGCTGGAGAGCTTTGGGGAGAAGGAGAGCTTGTGGTGGATGAGAGATTGTGGTGGTACGAGAGCATGTCGGGTCGGAGAGATTCTGGGCGTAGGAGAGCTTGGTGAGTAGGAGTGCTTGCGGGGTAGGTGAGCTTGGGGGTGGGTAGGGGAGCTGAGGGGAGGGTAGGAGAGTTTGGGGTGGTTAAGAGAACTTAGCGGCGTAGGAGAGCTTGTGGTAGTAGGAGAGCTTGGACGGGTTACCAGAGATTGCGGGGTAGGAGAGCTTGGGGGTAGTTGAGCTTGGGGACGAAGGAAGCATGGGGTTTCGGAGAGCTTGGGAGTTAGCAGATTTTGGGGATAGATGAGCTTGCGGGGTAGGAGACTTTGGGGGAGGAGAGCTTGCGGGGTAGGAGAGCTTGGGGGCGAAGGAGAGCATCAGGGTTATGATAGCTTGTCGGGGTAGGAGAGCTTGTTGGGGTGGGCGGTAGGAGAGCTTCACGTGGTAGGAGAGCTTGCAGGTGTAGGACACCTTGCGGGGAGTAGGAGAGCTTGGCGGGTGTAGGAGAGCTTGTGTGGGTCGGGGAGCTTGGAGGGGTAGGAGTGCTTGTGGTGGTAGGAGAGATTGAGTGGGTAGGAGAGCTTGCGGGGTTAGGAGAGCTTGGGGGCGTTGGAAAGCTTGGGGCGTGTAGGAGAGCTTGCGGAGTATTAGACCTTGCGGGGGTAGGCGAGCTTGCGTGTGGGTTGGAGAGCTTGGGCCTGTAAGCGAGCTGGGGGGGTGCGAGATCTTGCGGGGTAGGAGAGCTGGGGCGGTACGAGAGCAGGGACGGTAGCAGAGCTGGTGGTTGGGTGAGCTTTGCGGGTAGGAGAGCTTCGAGGGTAGGAGTCTTTGTGGGTTCGGAGAACTTGCGCGGTAGGAGAGCTTGGGGGGGTTTCGAGAACTTGGAGGCGTCGGAGAGATTGGCGGTAGCTAAGCTTGTAGGGTAGTAGAGCTTGGGGGCAGGAGAGTTTGGGGGATTAGGAGAGCTTGGGCGGGTCGGAGAGCTTGAGAGGTTAGGAGAGCTTGGCGTGGTCGGAGAGTTGGCGGGTAGGAGAGCATGTGGGTAGGTGCGTTTGGGGACTAGGAGAGCTAACGGGTTTGCAGAGCCTGGCGGGTAGGAGAGCTTGGGTGGGGTAGGAGAGCATGGGGATTAGGAGAGTTTGGAGTTAGGTTTAATTGGGCGTGTAGCATAGTTTATTGGCGAAGTCAGCAAAGAGGGACGTCATCAAGGTCCAGGTCGCTGATTGGAGCTTGGGCAAATACAGCAGGAGCGGCGAGCTCAGGAAGAAGGAGCGGCGAGAGATAGCATCGCGTCGTGATCTGACCCAGGAGATGCGCGAGTTCAGGATCAGAAGAGTCGAGGTTCCAGGCGCAGCACGGGCCAGCCCAACCTGCGATGTGTGTGGGCACTATGTCGGTGCAGCAGAGCAAGTCTCCAGTCATCTTGGTTTACCCGTGCCACTGGATCAAGTCCTCGCTTTATCATCAACGTTTGGTGGATAATGTGCAACGGCCACACGACGTTAAAAAAATCCATGCCGAGGTATCTTCCATTCTTCAGGATGTCATTCAGATCCTGGAATAGTAAGGTCTTTCAATGAAACCCCTGTGAACACATCCTTTTTTGGCGTGGAAGCAAATCATCCTTATTTCGAATGACTGCCTATGATGAGATGCTGGAACACCTAATTCCCCATTTTCAGTAGCTCTCTCCTAATTACCTGTTTCAGCAGCCCTCAGCTAATCCCATGTTGATGTTACCCTACTGTAATTCCTCAGATTCAGGAAATCCTAATTCCCCTCTTACTGGAGCTCCTACTTTCACTGTGTCTGGAGTTCCCTCCTAATTGTATTGTGCCTGGAGCGCCTAATTACCCTGTTTCTGGAGCGCCTCAATCCCCACTTTCTGGATCCATAATTCCCCTGTTTCTGTAGCTAATCCATTGTTTCTGGTGCTCCTAAATACCATTTTATTAGAGCTATTTCTCCTGTTTCTGGGGTTCCTATTCCACAGATGCTGGGACTATTAATTCCCCTGTTTCTGCACTAGTTTCCTTGCTTCCAGAGCTTTTAAAATTGTTTCTGGATCCCCTTACTCCAGTGTTTCTGGAACTAATTCTGCTGTTTCTGGAGGTAATTCTCCTATTTCTAGTGCCCCGAATTCCCCTGTTTCTGGAGCTCGTAATTCTGCTGTTTCTGGTATGAGTTTTCCTGTTTCTAGAGAAAATCCCCCTGTTTCTGTCGTTCAATATTCCCATGTTTCCAGAGCTAATTTCCCTGTTTCTGGAGCTCGTAATTCTCCTATTTCTGGAGCTCATAATTCCATTGTTTATGGATGTACTAATTCCGCTGATTCTGGGGCTGCAAACTCTGCTGTTGCTGGAGCAAATTCCCCTGTTTCACAAGCTTTTATTTTCCCTCTCTCTAGAGTTTCTATCAGGCGATAGTTCCATTTCTGGAGCGAATCCATCAGTTTCTACAGTTAATTCCCCTGTTGATGGAGCTATTCTGCCATTTTCTGGAGCAAATTCCTCTGTTTCTAGAGCTCAGTTTCCAAAACAAATTCTCTTTTTTATGGAGCTTTTTTCCTCCCTCTGGAAGTCCTTATTGCCCAGTAACTGGAACTCATTCCTCTGTTTCTGGAGATAATTTCGCAGTTTCTGGAGTAACTTTTTCCCAGTTTCTGGAGCGAATTTCCTTGTTTCTGAAACTAATTCCACTGATTCTGACGGTAATTCCCTTGTTTCTAGATCTGCTAATATCCATGATTCTGGAGCTGCTGCTTTCCGACTTTCTGGAGCTCACTTGCCTGTTTGTGGAGCTCGAAATTTATCTCCTTCTGCAGCTCATAATTCCAATGATTATGGAGCTAATTTCGCTGTTTCTGCAGCACCGAATTCCTCCCTTTCTGGAGCTAATTTCCCTGATTCTCGAGCTTCTAATTCGTCCTTTTGGAGCTCGTAGTTCCCCAGTTTCTGGAGCTGCTTATTCCTCTCTGTCTCGCGCAAGTTACCCTGTTTTTGGAACTATCACACCCCGCCCTCTTTCTAATGCTCCAAATTCCCCTGTTTCTTTGTCTCCTAATTCCCCTCTTCCTGGGACCCCTAATCCACCTCTTTATACCGGTCCTAATGCCTCTGTCGCTATAGATCATAATTATTTTACTTCTGGGGTTACTAATATCCACGTAACTATAGCCCCTAATTGCCCTGATTCTGCAAATCCTAATTCCACTGTTTCTGGACCTCCTAATTTCCATGTTTCTGCAAATCATAATTCTAGGTTCAGGAACTCCTAATCCATTGCTTCGGGTTTTAATTCCCCTGTTTGGAGAATATGGGAGGGCGCCAGTAACAAGGCGATTTGAGAGACGGCTCGCAGTAAATGCATGAATTGCGTGAATTGCTACAGTATATGTCGGAATTAGTGGAGGGGCAAAGTAAAGTTGAGAATTGGGGGATGTTCCCATTAAATGGGGATAGGGGGAGGTGCCGCAGTAAATCAGGGAAATAGGGGATGTGCCCCCGTAAATCGGCGATTGGACAAGGCCCCAGAATAGGCAGGATTTGTGGAAGGAACTCCAGAAAGATGGGGAAATTCCTCATTATATCCTTGGAATTGGGGGAGGGCCCAATAAATGTGGAATTAGGGGAGGAGTCCCATTAAAAAGGAGATTTGGGGAAGGGCGCTGTTATGTGGGGAAATTGGTGGAGGGACCCCATTAAATTTAGAATTTCGGGAGGTCCCAGTAAATGGTGAAACTGGGGTGGGCCCCAGTATTTTCCCTGTTTCGGGAGCCCCAAATTCCCACTTTGTGGAGCTGCGAATTCTCCTGATTCTGGAGCTCCTTTTTCCAGGGCCGTGCCCTGTTCGAATTCTGCCTTTTGCTGAATATCCTAATTCCTCAAATTCAAGAACTCATAATTCATCGTACTTCCCTGTTTGTGGAGCTGCTATTGCGCCCTGTTTATGGTGCTCTTAAATCCCCTGTTTCAGAAGCTCTTAATTGCCCTTTGTCTGTTGCTTCTAATTCCGCTATTTCTGGTGTTCCAAATTGCCCTGTCGATCGTGCCGTCTTATCATTCACCTTATGGCGTGGCGGCCCTGACCTGTGAATGACTATCAGCGGCAGTTCGGGACCATAAATGGAGCTCCACGAAACCGTGGAATTTACTCCACAAACAGTAAAATTAGCTCCACAAACAGTGGAATGAGCAGCTCCAGAAACAGTGGATTTAGATCCAAAAAAACGGGAATTAGCACCTCCAAAAATAGTGAAAATAGCTCCATAAACTGAGGAATTAGCTCCAGAAACAGTGGAATTAGCTTCAGAAAGTGGATTTAACTCCAGACACAGGGAATTGGCAGGTCCAGGAACAGTGCAATTAACACCAGATACAGGGAATTCGGGTTATTGTCCTATTTCTAGAGCCCCTAATTTCCCTGTTCCTGGAGCTGCTAATTACCCTTTTTATGGAGTTAATTCCACTTTCTGGAGCTAATTGCACTGTTTCTGGAGCTAATTTCTCTGTTTCTGGAGCTAATTCCACTGTTCTGGGAGCTGCTAATTCTCTGTTTCTGAAGCTAATTCCAATGTGTCCGGAGCTGCTAATTCCTCTCTTCTTGGAGCTGCAAATTTCACTGTTTTTGGAGCTAATTCCCTGCTTCTGGAGCTAGTTCCCCTGTTTATTGATCTAATTCCACTGTTTCTGGAGCTGCTAGTTACACTGTTCCTGGTGCTGATAATTCTTCTGTTTCTGGAGATAATTACCTTGTCTCTGAAACTAATTCCACTGATTGATTCTGCAGCTGGTAATGCCAATATATATGAAGCAAACTACCCTATCCCTGGAGCTGCAAATTCCACTGTTTCTGGAGTTATTTCCATCTTTCTGTAAGTAATCCCACTGCTTCTGGAGCTGAAAATTACACTGTTCCTGGAGCTGCTTATTCCCCTGTTTCTGGAGCTTATTCCCCTGTTTCTGGAGCTGCAAATTCCACTGTTCTGCAGCTAATTCCACTGTTTCTGGTGCTAATTCCACTGTTTCAGGAACAAATTCCACTGTTCCTGCAGCTACTATTTCCACTGTTTCTGGCGCTAATTCCGCAGGGGAATTAGGTGAGTGCACCATAAGCAAAACAATTCGGTGCTATATATGTCGGGAAAGAGTAGCCACATAAAAATAGCAATTTAGGTGTTCTATGAACAGTGCAATTTCGAGCTCCTGAAATTGCGCAATGAGGAGTTCCACAATCAAGTGAAATAGCTCCAGCAACAGGCATAATTGAAAGTCGCGAAACTCGGATATTAGCAACTCCAGGAATATTGAAGATACCAGCTCCCGGACTAGACGGTGAATCCCCAGAACATGTAATGTTACAGAAACATTGGAATAAACTCCACATTTTGGAGAAGTAGGAGGTCTACATACACAGGTAATAGGAACTCCAGAAACAGGGGAATTGTCTCCAGAAATATGGGAATTAGCTCCATCAAGTGATCGTATCAAGAGTTCCATAAACAGAAGACGTTGCACCAAGAACAACAGGGTGTTTAGCTTCAGAAACATGAGATTACAAGATCGAGAAACAAGGCAATTATGGTTCCATAATGAATGTAATTTGGAGCAAAAGATACAGGAGATTTAGTAGATCCAGATACAGGGAAATTAGGAGCGGGCCCCATCAACATGGAACATAGGAGAGGGAACAAGAAAGTGGGAAATATGGTGACAACTCCGGAAAAAGGCAAATTAGCTGTTCCTGTAGAAGGGGAAATAGGAGAGCGCACCATTAACAAGACAATTAGGATTATAGGGGAACTCGTAGCTACAAGAAAAAGATAATGATGTGATCCATGAACTGCGAGATTTGGATCTCCATTGACAGTGACATTAGGAACTCCACAAACAATTAAATAATTTCGAGATACAACAGGACTAGGAGCTCCAGGAACTGGGGAATCAGCACCAGAAACAGAGCTATTACCTACTGAAACAGTTGCATTTGCTACAGAAACAGGGCAGTTACCTCCAGAAGCAGAGGAAATAGGATCTCCTCAAATTGGGATATCAGGAGCTCCAGAAAAATAAGAATCAGCTCCACAACCAGTGGTAATAGATTCAGAATCAGGGGAATTGTGAGATGTAGATCGAGAAGCTACATGAACACGGGAATTATCTTAGAAATAAGAGCATTAACTTCAGAAACAGTGAAATTAACTCCATAAAAAGTGGAATTATGTCCTGAAACTGGGGAAATATACGATCCAGAAACAAGGCAAGTGTGGTTCCATGAACAAAGTAAGTTGGAAAAAAGATAGAGGAGATTAGGAAAGGGCTCCATCAATGTACGACTTTGGAGCAGGCTCCAGAAAGTGGGACATTTGGAGACAGCTCCAGAAACATTCGCTGTTCAGTGCATCAGGGAATTTGGAGAGTGCACTATAAATTGGAAAATTCGGAGCTTTATATATAGGGGAACTAGTAACCATGTAAGAACACAATTACGTGCTCCACAAACAGCAAAGGGTTATAGAAAAGTGTTTTTTGGGATCTTCACAAGCAACGGAAACGTCCACACCAATAGGGAAACTAGTACCTGCAGAATCTAGCCATACAGCTCAAGAGGCAGAATTATTAGCTCCAGGAACAGTTGAAATAGCTACAGAAAATGGGGGGTTCCCTCCAGAAACTGAGAAATTTGGAGCTTCACACACTGGGACATTAGAATCTGCATAAAAAGATGAATTAGCTCCGGAAACATGGGAATTAGCACCAGGAACACGGAAATTAGTTCATAAACAAGGAAATTAGCTCCACAAAGAGGGGGCACAATTGCAGAAACAGTGCAATCATCTCCAGAATTAGCGTAATTAGCTCCAAAAACAGGGAACTTATACGAACCACAAACGAGGGAAGTATGGTTCCATAAACAAATTAATTTGGAGCAAAAGAAAGAGGAGTTTCAGGAGATCCCGATCCAGCGTAATTAGCAGAGGGCAGTATCAACGTTTTACTTTGGAGCAGGCTCTAGAAACTGGGAAATTTGCAGCCAGCTCCAGAAACAAGTGAATTAGCTGATCCTACAGTAGGGGAATTAGGAGAGCGCACCATAAATAATACAATTTGTAGTTATATATATCAGGTAACTAGTGGCCACATGAAGGGCAATTGGATTGCAATATGAACAGGGCAATTTCGTGCCCCAGAAACAGAGGAATTAGGTGCTGCAGGATCAGGAGAACTGGGAACTGCACAGATTGGGGAATTATTTTCAGAAACATAGGTATTCGCTCCAGAAACAGAGTAATTAGCTACCGAAACATGGCGATTAACTTTAGGAACAGGGAAATTTGGAGCCGCAGAAAGAAGGGAAGTTGGAGCTCCTGGAACACGGGAACTAGCGCAGAAACAAGGGAATTGCTCTAGAAATAGAGCCATTGACTCCAGAAACAGCGGAATTAGCTCCAGAAAGATGAAAATAAGAGTTACAGAAACTTGTGAATTATCAGCACCAGAAACAGTGGAATTCGCTCCAGAAACAGGGCACTGAGTAGCTGCAGACACAGGGGAAGCAGGAGCGTCAGGAGCCCCGGAATCATCAAAGTAAAGCGCAATTATCTCCACAAACATGGAGTTGTGTTTAAAAATAGGAGCGTTACATCCGGAAAAAGTTTGATTAAGTCTTCGTGCAGCAGGAGATTTAAGAACGCGCACCATAAAAAGGACAATTTCAAACTATATATATCGTCAAGGGAGTTGACAGCTAAAAAGGACAATTAGCTGCTTCATAAACAGTGCAAATTTGAGCACGAGAAACAGCGGAATTAGGAGCTCCTCAAACAACAGAAATATCTCCACAAAGAGGACCGTCAGAAACTGTGGAAATTTCTCCAGAAACAGCTGAATTAGCAACAGAAACAGGGGAATTCCATCCAGGAACAGGGAAATTAGGAGTCGCAGAAAGAGCGGAAGTAAGAGCTCAAGGATCACGGGAATTAGCGCAGAAACAAGGGAGTTAGTGCCAGAAACAGGGTAATTGGGTCTAGGAACAATAGAAATAGGTCTGGAAAGATGAAAATTAGGAGTTACAGAAACTGGTAAATTAGCAGTTCCAGAAACTTTGGAATTCGCTCCACAAATAGGGCAATGCGCAGCTGCAGACACAGAGGATGCGAACTCCAGGGACACAGGAATAATCACAGTACAGAGCAATTAGCTCCAGAAACAGGGGATTTACGTTTAGGAAAAAGAGAGTTACCTCCAGGAAAAGCGAATTGTTTTTGTTCATTTTATGGGGTAATTTGGAGAGCGCACCTTAAACAGGACAATTCGACGCCATATACATTGGCTAACGACTAGACACTAAAATGAAAAGACAATTATGTGCTTCATAAACTGTACAATTTGGAGCTCTAGAAAAAAGGGACATCAGGAATCCACATGAATTTTCTCCAGAAAAAATGTTAGCTCCAGAAATAATTCAGTTAGCAACAGAAACAGGGGCTTTACCTCCAGAAGCAGATGCATTAGGAAACGTGCAATTTGGGATAGTAGAAACTCCAGAAAAAACATGAGCTCCAGAAAGAGGGGAATTAGCTCCAGAAACAGATGCATTAGGAGATCCACAATTTGGGATAATCGGAACTCCAGAAAAAGCATGGGATCCATAAACAGGGTAATTAGCTCCAAGAACAGGGGAATTATGTCTAGATAGATGAGAATTAGGAATTGCTTAATTGCATAACCAGTACAATTTGAAGCTCCAGAAACAGGGGAACTACGATCTCCACAAACAACTGGAATAGCTCCAGAAACAGGGGAGCTGCAGAATCTGGGGTAGTCGGGGCTCCAGCAACAGCGGCATTGGGAGCTCGCATAAAATGGGATTTAGCAGCTCCAAGAACATTGAAACTAAAACCGGACAAGGTTACTAGCTCCAGGAACAGGGCGAATGGGATTACCTGAGTTAGCAGAATGAATTCCAGAAACCGGAGAATTAGCTCCAGAAATATTGGAGTTAACTCCATAAACTGGGAATTAAGTGCTCCAGAAACACCCGAATTAGGAGCTCCAGAGAGAGAGGAATTATGTGCAGAAATATCGCGAATAGCTCCAGAAAGAAGGAGCATCAGTTGCTCCAGAATCAAAGGCCATTTCAGCAGCAGATACAAAGTGATTTGCTCCAGGAACAGGGGAAGTTGCTCCAGAAACAGAGCAATAATGAGCTCCACAGCCCGGGAAATTAGCAGCCTCAAAAACAGTGGAATTAGCTCCAGAAACAGGGGAAGCAAGTTCCAGGAAAACTGGAATAATCGCAGTACAGCACAATTAGCTCAAGAACAGGGGAATTGCGTTTAGAAAGAAGAGAGTTACCTCGTGGAAAGATACATTTTATGTTCATGTTGCAGGGTAATTAGGAGAGCGCACCATAAACAGGACAATTCCGAGCCATATGTATCGTCGTCTACTGGACACGTTAAAAGCACAATTATGTGCAGCATAAACCGCACAATTTATAGCTCCAGATAAATGGGAAATTAGGAGCTCGATCGGAATTATCGCCAGAAAAAAAGATATTAGCTCCAGAAACAATTGAATTAACAACAGAAACCGAGGAGTTACCTCCAGAAACAGATGCATAAGGAGATCCACAATCTGGGATATTAGGAACTCCAGAAAAAAGATGAGCTCCAGAAACAGGGGATTAGCTCCAGGAACAGGTGGAATTGCGAGCTGCAGAGAAGGGTACAAGGATTTCCAGGAATACTGGAATTATTTCAGAAACAAGGGTATTTAGCTCCAGAAACAGGGGAATTAGAGCTAGAAAGATGACAATTAGGAGCTAAAGGATATGCCGAATGGGGCACTGCAGAAACTGGGGAATTAGGAGCTCCAGAAACACGGGAATGTTTTTCAATACAACGGAAGTAGCTCCTGAAAAAAAGAAATGATCATTTAGATAGAGAAGAGTTGGTTCAAGAAACAAGTAAACTAGCTGTTCCTGTAGCAGGGCAATTAGCAGAGCGCACAATAAGCATAATAATTCGCATTGCATGTTCATACCCCGTGCCTCGACCAAATGCCCTGTCCATCCACAGCACTAGTTCCTGCAAATCCCGCACTCCAATTTTTGCCCCAGCCACCATCTCAGATTCCTACACCAACTTTACGCCCAAATTCCTTCCCATCACCTCGGCAAAGTTCCAGCCCCATCTAAGGCTAAGTTCCTGCTCAGCCGCCTGACCACATTCCTGGCCATGACGCAATGCAACTACCTGCTCGATCACCAAGCGCAATTCCCTGCCCCTAACCAAGCCAAATTTCCTGCCACATCCCCAAGCCAAGTTAATGCTGATCCCCCAGACCAAGTTCCTGCCCATTCCCCAGGCCACGTTCCTGATCATCCCGCTGCACAACTTCCTGCCACATCCCCCAGCCCAAGTTTCCGCCCTAACCTAGGCTAAATTCCAGGAACATCCGCCAGACCAACTTCTTGAACATTACCTAACCCATTTCGTGCTCAATCACAAAATCCAAATCCCTTCCACATTCCCCAGCCGAATATGCTGCCACATCAGTCAGCCGAAGTTCCTGCCCATCCCCAGCCCAAGTTCCCGGCCATCTCCAGCCCAAATTCATGTCCATCTCCAGTGCAAGATCCTGCCCTGCCCCCAGCCCAACTTCTGCCGCATTCAGCGCCCAAGACACTGCCCAAGCCCGAGCCCAATTTCCTGCGCACCCCCCACAACAAGACCCTACCCATCCCCAGCCCAACTTCCTGCACCATTCCACAGCACAAGATCTTGCCCATTCCCAGGCGAAGATAGTTTCCATCCCCCAGCCCAAGTTCCTACCCACCTCCAGCGCAAGTTTCTGCCACATCCCATAGTTCTGGTTCTATCACATGTCCCAACGCAAGTTCCTGCCCGTCACGCAGCCAAAGATCCTGCCCCACCCCAGAGCCCAAATTCCTTCCATTTCCCCAGTGCAAGCTCCTGACCATCACCCACATGAGGTCCCTGCCCGATCCCACAGCTCGAATTCCTACTGCATCATACAGCCCAAGTTCTGCCACAATCCAAGCTCCAGGCCATCCCCTAGCCCAAGTTAATGCCCTATCTACCAGCCCAAATAACTGCCACATGCCACAGCCCCAGTTCCTGCCCACATCGCAGCCTAAGTTCCTGTCCCATCCCCCAGCACAGATTTCTGCCCGTTCCCCTAGTCGTAGACGTGCCCATCCTCTCGCCCAGTTTCATGCCCCATCCCACGGCCGAATTTCCTTACCCGTTCCACATTCCATGTTCCTACCCTATCTCACAGCCCAAATCGTGCCCATACCCTAGCTAAAGTACCTGCGGAAGCCCTTGCACAATTTTCTGCCCATCCCGCAGCTCAATTTCCTGCCACATCACACAGCCCAAGTTCCTGCCCATTCCCCAAACTAAGTCCCTGCCCATCGAAAGCACAGGTTGTTGACCAATCAACCAGCCCAAGTTCTTGCCACACCCGACTGCCTAAATTCCTGAACAATCAACCAGCCCAAGTTCCTGTTCCATTCCACGCCCAATTCCATGCCCATCCCTCAGACCTTTCCCAAATTTTCTGCACGATTTCAGAAAGAGCGGAGTTCCTTTTCAGGAATGGGAGCCCACAAAGACGAGACCTGGTAGAACAGGCGGAGGGCGTGGCTACTGTTGAAGCCATCTCCACCATTCCACGAATATGGAAGCAATACCCTCAAACGTTAAATGGCCGTACTTGATCAGTCAACTAAAATAATGCACCAAATTACCTACCATTAATAGTGTTACTTATGTAAATCTTGGAAACATGTATCACACCATCACCAGAGGGCTTAGCTGTTACAGACCCAACGGATCTCAGCATTCCTTTGGAGCCCTGCATGTAAGCAGGACACCCACCCATATCACCACCTTGCAGTTCAATTAAAGGAGCTAAGGTCACATTTACTCATTGCATGCATTACTCAGCATCGTCGTTATTATGAGCATAACAGTTGGCGACGAAATAACGAACACACGCGCGAAAATGCAAAGAACTGTTGGCATCCTGGATAAATTCTCAGAAGGGGACGATTGGGAGGCCTTCGTGGAGCGATTCGACCAATACTTCGTGGCCAATGAACTTGAAGGGGACGAGAACACCGCCAAACGAATGGCGATCCTCCTCACCCTCTGTGGTGCAACAACCTATTCCCTCATGAAGAATCTCCGAGCTCCGGTGAAACCAACAACCAACTCCGATGAAGAATTACGTGCGCTGGTCATGGAGAACCTAAATTCGAAGGAAAGCGTTTTGATGGCGAGGACTCGGTTTTACATGTATCAACGGTCGAAGGGCCAGGAAGTGACGAGCTGCATCACTGAACTAAGGCGTCTTGTAGAACATTGTGAGTTTCAGGGATTCCTTGGGCAAATACTAAGAGAGGTTTTTTGCTTTGCATTGGCCACAAGGTTACCCTTCACAAATTATTGACAGTTGAAACACCGAATCTGAGCAAGGCAACAAAGATAGCCCAGGCATTTATGTACACCAGCGATAACACCAAACACATTTTGCAGCAAAACACGTTTCGGCTAGTACTGTGCACAAAGGAAGGTCGTTTCGAAGCACGAATTCAAATGGTATAAGGCACACGCCGGCTTCTGCAAGTCCTCAGATGACCCAGCGGCCGCTCTCAATCGTTAATGCGAGGCAGTTAACACTTTGTTGGCGTTGTGGAGCTGATCATCGGGCCCATCAATGCCGCTTCAAACAGTATGCGTGCAAAGGCTGCAGAACAATGGGACACATCCAGCGAGAATGCAGGCCAGCTGCAAACCCTAAAAACACTGCAAACCACCTCGTTACAGAGGAAGACCGATCCATGGTGGATCAGGCTGAACTAGAGAATCACAGCAAGGACGCAGAAGTGAACGGAATCCATACCTTCACCACGAAATGTCCACCGATTATGTTAAATATAGAACTGAATGGAATTCCAGTATCCATGGAATTGGACACGGGTGCGAGTCAGTTTAAACTGAGCAATATGGCCTTCGAAAGGCTAAGGTGCAACAAGCTATAGAGGCCCAAGCTTCGCCCCATTCACACCAAGCTATGCACTTATAACAAAGAGCTGATCCCTGTAATTGGCAGCGCAGAAGTAAAAGTCTCCTATGATGGAGCAGTGCAAGATCTCCCAGTCAGGATCGTGCCACGGAATGGCCCCACAGAAGCTGGCTGTGTAAAATCCGCTGGAACTGGGATGACATCGGAGCATTTTTCTCCGTCGACGATGACTCATGTGCCCAGGTTCTGACCAGATTCCCTTCTTTGTTCGAGCCAGGCATTGGTCGTTTCTCGGGGGCGAAGGTGCTGATCAACTTGGATCCCGGCACACGACCCATCAACCTCCAGGCATGGCGGTACGGTTATGATGCGAGGGAATGTAGAAATTGATCTCGAAATGTTCAAGCGAGAATACATCATTGCGCCTGTAGAATTCAATGAGTGTGCCAATCAGATTGTCCTGGTCCTCAAAGGTGACGGCACTGTCAGAATTTGTGGGGACGATAAAATAATGATTAACCGCTTTTCACTACAGGACGAGTACACGCTACCCAAGCAAGACGACCTATTTGCGACCCTGGCTGGAGGAAAGACGTTCATCAAGTTGCACCTGACTTCAGCCGACATGATGCAGGAGCTGGCGAACCTTCCAAAGACCTCATCTGCACCAACATGCACAGAGGTCTATTCATATATAACAGATGCCCGTTTGGGATTTGTTCGACTGTGGCAATTTTCCAATGGAACATGGAGAACCTGTTAAGTCTGTTCCGTGCACCGTGGTGTTCCAAGACGACCTACTGGTCACAGTTCGGGACACCATCGAAAACTTGGAGTACCTGGAAGAGTTTCTAAGTTGGGACTCAGGTTTAAACGCTCAAAGTATGTTTTCGGGGCGCCAGATGTCGAGATCTTAGAAAGAAGAATCGCAGCAGACGGCACCAGGCCGAGTGACGCCAATACGGAGGCCATGAAGAACGCGCCGAGACCACAGAATGTGAAGGAGCTACGGTCGTTCCTGGGTCTCCTTACCTACTTCTATAATTTCCTACCTAGGATAAGCACCCTGCTGGAACTGTTGCATTCACTACTATGCAAGGGAGACGACTAAGTATGGGGGAATTCACAAAAGTCTGCCTTTGAGAAAGCAAGAACTCTATTGAGTTTAAACTAATTGCTGGTTCTGTATCAGCCAAATAAACGATTAGCGCTAGCTTGTGATACATCATCATGCGGGGTCGGTTGTTCGTTACAACATGCTAACGAATAGGGAATTTTGAAACTGGTCGTCCATGTGTCCAGGAGTTTGTCTAAGGCCGGAAGACCCTGCAGCATGAATGAAAAAGAAGCCATAGCGTGCATTTATGGGGTGACAAATATACATCAGCAATTGTTTGGTTTCAAGTTTTAGCTCGAAACTGACCATAAGCCACACATTTCGCTATTCTCAGAGAGCAAAGGGACTAACACCAATAACTCTGCCCGCATCCAAAGATGGGCACGCAGGCTGTTGGCATACAACGAAGCAATCCGCCACAGAAATGCTGTCAGTCGGCTAACTTTGCCGACCACCATGGTGGAAATGGCACAGCCTGCGGACTTGCTCTTTGTGGTGGATGCATTCGAAAATGAAAGGTCACCCGTTGCGGCCCAACAGATCTGAACCTGGACCAGCCAGGATCCTTTACTGTCTCTTGTAAAAAAATACATGGGAGCTGCTCCAGTGTCCCAGCGGAGATGCAGGACGAGATTAAGCCATTACACAGGCGCAAAGAAGAAATGTCCTTACAGGCGGGCGGTCTTTTATGGGGTAATCGCGTGATCTTGCCCAAGAAAGGCAGGGAAACATTCATACGTTATCGAAACAGCACCCACCCTGGTCTCGTCATAATGAAAGCCATAGCCAGATGCGATGTGTGGTGGCCCGGCATCGACTCAGAGTGACAATCATGCATACACCAGTGCAACACTTGCTCTCAACTGAGCAATGCACACAGAGAGTGCAGCCTGGAGCATTGGAACGGTTCTGGGGGAGGTTGGAACGCTGCGATCCGGCCGGTATGCACCTGGGCAGGACTGGAACCAATGTCCTCGGGGAAATGTTTGCTAGTGCTGTTGGGGAGAAGTTAAAGTAATATGGCAGGGGGATGGGAATCTACGCAGGGAGACAGAAGGAAATAAAATGGAGTCAGAATCAAAAGATAGAAAGGAGTACAGTAAAAGTGGAGGGCAGAGAAACTCAAGGCAAAAAACAAAAAGGGCACATTACAGCAAAATTCTCAAGCGGCAGAATGCGTAAAAAGACAAGCCTGTGTCTCTGTGCCTCAATGCGAGGAGTATTCGGAATAAGGTGGACGAATTAACTGCGCAGATAGCAGTTAATGGGTATGATGTAATTGGCATCACGGAGACATGGCTCCAGGGTGACCAAGGCTGGGATCTCAGCATCCAAGGGTATACACCATTTAGGAAGGATAGACAGAAGGAAAAGGAGGCGTGGAGGCATTACTAATTATAGAGGAAATTAATGCAATTGTGAGGAGGGACATTAGGCTGGATGGTGTGAAATAGGTATGAATAAACCTGCCAAATTCCAAAGGGCAGAAAACGCTCGTGGGAGTTGTGTACAGACCAGCAAACAGTAGTAATGAGGTTGGCGACAGCATCAAAGAAGAAATTAGGAATGTGTGCAATAAAGATACATTAGTTATCATGGGTGACATTAATCTACATTTTGATTGGGCTAATCAAACTGGTAGTAACGCGGTGGAGGAGGATTTCCTGGAGTGTATTAGAGATGGTTTTCGAGAACAATATGTCAAGGAACCAACTGGAGAGCTGACCATCCTAGACTGGGTGATGTGTAATGAGAAGGAACTAATTAGCCAACTTGTTGTGCGAGGCCGTTGGGGAAGAGTGACTATAATAGGGTCGATTTCATTATTAAGATGGAGAGTGACACAGTTAATATGGAAAGTAGTTTCCTGAACTTAAGGAAAGGTAACTTCGAAGGTATGAGGTGTGCATTGCCTAGAATATACTGTCAAAGAATATAAAAGGTTGACAGTAGATAAGCAATGGCAAACATTTAAAGATCTCTTGGATCAACTTCAACAATTGTAGAGCCCTGTCTGGAGTAAAAAATAAAACGGGCAAGGTGGCTCAGTCATGGCTAACAAGGGAAATTAATGATTGTTCTAAAGTCAAGGAAGAGGCACATAATTTGGCTAGAAAAAGCAAAAAACCTGAGGACTGTGAGAAATTTACAACTCAAAAGAGGAAGAATAAGTGTTTAATTAAGGGGCGGAAAATATTGTAAGAGAGGAAGCTAGCGGGCAAAATAAAAACTGACTGCACAAGCTTCTATAAATATGTGAAGAGAAAAAGATTAGTAAAGACAAACGCAGGACCCATGCAATCGGATTCAGGTTAATTTATATTATGGAATAAAGAAATGGCAGAACAATTTAAAATATATTTTGTTTCTGTCTTCACGAAGGAAGACACAAATCAACATCCGATTTTACTAGAGGACAGAAGGTCTATTGAGAAGGAGGAACTGAAGGATATCCTTATTAGCGGGAAATTGTGTTAGGGAAACTCATGGGATTGAAAGCCAATACATCCCCGGGGCCTGATAATCTGCATCCGAGGGTACTTAAGGAAGTGGCCCTAAAAATATTGCATGCATTGGTGATCATTTTCCAACAGTCTACCGACTCTGGATCAGTTCCTTTAGACTGGAGGGTGGCTAATGTAATACCACTTCATAAAAAATGATGGAGAGACAAAGGTAACTATAGACCGGTTAGCCTGGCATTCGTAGTGTGGAAGGTGTTAGAATCGATCATTAAGGATGAAATAGCAACACATTTGGAAAGCATTGTCAGGATCGGACCAATCAGCATGGATTTATGAAAGGGAAATCATGCTTGGCGAAAATTCTGGAATTTTTTGAGGATTTAACTACCAGATTGGACAAGGGAGATCCCGTGGATGTGGTGTATTTGGACTTTCAAAAGGCTTTTGACAAGGTCCAGTACAAGAGATTGCTGTGCAAATTCAACACGTATGTTATTGGGGATAATTTACTGAATTTGATAGAGAACTGCTTGGCAGACAGGAAGCAGAGACTCGGGATAAATGGGTCATTTTCAGAATGAGAGGCAGTGACTAATGGAGTGCCGCATGGCTCACTGCTGGGACCGCAGCAATTTACAATATATGTTGACGATTTAGATGAAGGAATTGAGTGTAATATCTCGAAGTTTGCAGATGACACTCAACTGGGTGGCTGATGCTAAGAGGCTGCAATTTGACTTGGACAGCTTAGGTGAGTAGGATATGCAGTATCATATGGATAAATGTGAGCTTATCCATTTTGGGGGCAAAAGCACAAAGGCAAATATTAGCTGAATGGCGGCAAAATAGGAAAAGGCAAGGTGCAACGAGAGCTGCTTGTCTTGGTTCATCAGTCGCTGAAAGTGGGCATGCAGGTACAGTAGGCGGTGAAGAAGGCAAATTGTAATTTGGCCTTATAGCTGGGGAACTTGAATATAGGATCAGGGAGGTCTTACTTCAGTTGTACAGGGCCTGAGTAGGGCATCACCTGGAATATTGTGTTCAGTTTTGGTATCCTAATCTGAGGAAGGACGTTTTTGCTATTGAGGGAGTACTGCGAAGTTTCACCAGACTGATTCCAGGGATGGCTGGATGGTCATATGAGGAGAGACCGGATCAACTGGGCCTTAATTCACTGGAGTTTAGAAGAATGAGGGAATCTCATAGAAACGAATAAGATTCTGACGGGACTAGACAGGTTAGATCCGAGAAGAATGTTCCGGATATTGTGGAAGTGCAGAAGCAGGAGACATAGTCTTAGGATAAGTAGTAGGCCATTTGGAACTGAAATGAGGAGAAATAATTTCATTCAGAGAGTTGTTAACTTGTGGAAATCCCTGCCGCAGAGAGTTGTTGATGCCAGTTCATTGGATATATTCAAGATATGCCCTCACGGCTAAGGGGATCAAGTGGTATGGAGAGAAAGCGGGAAAGGGGTACTGAGGAACTGATCAGCCATGATCTTATTGAATTGCAGTGAAGGCTCAAAGGGCCGAATGTTCTATTCCTGCCCTTATTTTCTATGTTTCTACGTTTCCATGAGAGGCACGGCTAAGTTTGTGGTCGTCGACCTGCACACCCTGATCTGGGATCCACGTTGATGTTGCGGGCCCACTTCCAGTCAAAATGTTCTTCTTTGTTGTGGATTCTTATTCAAAATTGATTCAATGTGTAATAATGTCCGTAAGCACGTCCACCACCTGCATCCTAAGCCTACGAGCCATGTGTGTCAAATACGGACTTCCTGATGTTATAGTCAGCGACAATGAGCCGTTTTTCACCAGTATTAAATTCAACGAATGCATGACCCACAATGGAATCAAGCAAGTCAACATCTGCTCCGTTCCAACCCGCATCGAATGTCCATGCAGAACGGGCATTTCAAACCATCAAGCAAAGCTTGAAACGATTGTTGGAAGGCTCCCTGCAGACCCCACTGTCTCGAGTCCTGCTCAATTACAGCACCAAACACAACTCGTTGACCGGGGATCACACTTACTCATTGTATACAATACTTAGTTTCATCCTTTATTGAGCATAACAAATTCAGTCTATTAAATATGCAAAATTACTTCCCTTAATGCAGTGTTAAATACTGCAATTGATTGCCATGCATGCCTACCAAAGAGCATGGTTCAATTTGAACCTGCGGTATCACCTGGAAGTATATATTCACTCACAGCTATACATAGATTGAAGCCAAATTATCCTCCCATCTAATGTACAGTACCTGCAATATGTCTTATCTTCACACACACTATGGGTGGCTTAGAGTATTATTATATACATTTATCATAATGGCAAAGGGAATTTCTTAAAAAAGAAAACACTTAAAGAACACCTTTCGTATTCTTACTGCGTCCAAAAAGTTAACTGAAGTTGAATGAAACAGACAATAACACTTGAAGTATTGTTCACCATCCACTATAGAAAACTTGCAGACAGTGCATAACAAAACGGAACTAAGAAGAACAGGAGAAAGCCCTCCAAATCAACATCCAAAAAATCCATGAGGGCGAAGCCCTGTAAACCAGGGGGGAATGGAAAAGTTGAAGAACGACCACCAACAAGTGAGAGGTGCAAACTTTCTCCTAATATTTCTTATCCTATTCACTCATTCACGCATCTCTAGCAAACCTTATGCTGAACTAGGTAAACTGTCAGCGTGAATTAAAGCATTATGAAAATGTTGTTCATGAGCACTCTATTGTAAGCTCAGGTACTCTTGGTGTTTCACCGGAAGAAAACTCCAGGATACAATAATGTTCCAATAACACACACTTATACACTATTCCTTCCAAGTACCAGGTGAGATAAAATCAGCCTGCAAAAATTAAATACAGATTAGAGAAGAGTAACAGAGTGAGATACAGAGTATGAGGGAGCGGATGCTGTTGGTGGTAGTGGTGGTGCTGGTGGTGAAGGAGGAAATTGCTGTACAAGGACCAGCTAACAGCTCTGCTAAGCTGATAACCCTGGGGATTACCCAGAAGGAGGCTTTTGGAGCATCAAACATTGCTACAGTCATTGGGGCCTGTGCCAACTAGTATGGTGGAGATGGCAGCTTGGCGTTTCACCGGAAGAAAAATCCAGGACACAATAATGTTCCAAGCACACACACTTATACGCTATTCCTTCCAAGTACCAGGTGAGATAAAATCAGCCTGGAAAACTTAAAGACAGATTAGAGAAGAGTAACAGAGTGAGATACAGAGTATGAGGGAGCGGATGCTGTTGGTGGTAGTGGTGCTGCTGGTTTGTGTTAGTATGCTCGTTACGACAAAAAACAATCGTCGGGCGTTATTATTGAATCTCGGCGTTAAGTCCGTGAGGAAAGTAACGCTGTGCAATAACATGGACATTGAAAACGCCCATTCTGCTTATTGCGCTCCAAAAAAGTGGGCCGATGTTAATATTTTTTCTTGGCCTGAAGCACATGGGGAAAATAACGCCGGACGATAATCTCCTAAAACAGCCCGTCAGTTTCCATTTTTGTGAAAATGGGCGATAGCTCGCCGTTATACATCATTTCAGCGATTAAATGGGCGTTAACTTGGCGTTAAGCAGGCAAAATAAAAAGGGAGGTACTAGCCCAGTTGTTTTTGATCACCTGAAATGCAGTGCCATCATTTGCTGGGAATTGCTTCACAAGAGCGACTGCTTTGCGCAACAGTGAGATAGATAAACCTCTGGAGGATCCCAAACCTAGTAATGTCAGGGGAGCTCCATTAGCCACATAGCTCACATTTGCTTGGTAGTTTTGCAGTGCACCATGAAGCATGTGTCAACTCCAGAGGTGTTACAGCAGGACCGATCAACGTCATGGATGTTCAGACTGATGCAACAGTGAATTGGGATTCCAGATTGGAATAGGGCAGCTATACATTTAAGAGTCTATGTTATCTCTTTCTGTGCCCGACTACCAAGGCCTTTGGTCTATGCATTGCAACGTCTTCTCCTCTGTGGATGGTATCCCACACATGCTTCCCACAGTCTGAAAAACAGGCTGTGGGATTCATTTCAAAACATGTTAACTCCAAATTAAAACATCCCAATTATCACTGTTAATTGTAAGTAGGATTTGTAATTTCCCTATTCAGTCCCTCCTGTTGATCCCTGATTATTTCAAATAAACAGCCGACCACATATATGTTCTGAGCCGTCTGCAAGAAATGGTGATAACATATCCATATCCTTGGAATCGCTCAAAGGTCCGTGTTTTGTGGCGTCTTCACATACTAACCCTGACCATTTCTCTGGAATATTGGCACGCCACTAATATTTGTTTTTGTGCATACAGAGCATAAGCTCGGGAGTCTTAATTATTTCCCGAATCGTTACAAAGTCATTCGCTTCCTTATCGCCTCCACATTCCGTAGTTAACAAGGCTGTTTACTGTTCAGCTAGAACTACACGGTAGTATATCCCTCTGATCTCACACATCAAATAAAGTTGGATAACGATACATATTCCTACCATTATTACCACAATTGGATTCCACATCAATTTGCGGACCGCGTAGGCTTTAGGTGACCAGCCCTTAAAAATGTCCGACCCGTGATAAACCTAAAGTCACTTAGTTTCTCCATCACTCAGATCTGTTCTTGATTTGTGTAACTCATGAGGACATTTTGTCTGAGTAACCGCTCCTTCTCTTCTCCCAGGTACTTTATCACCTGGGTGTGTGTTTCGAAAAAGGCGCTTAACTTTCTCAAGTCCACTACGTGGGTAGTCCGGATAGTCCTTTGGTGCTCCTGTGTTGCGCAAACCTTCCCATTGTCCTATTTATCAGTACGTTTCGGTTTAACGTCGAACATGACATATATTTCCTTCCTGGCACTCATTGATCGGGGGTTCCAATTGATCCGCATTCAAGTATACCATATGGTACTGGTTACACTTATGCAATTTTGTTCGATTTCATGTATTCTGGTATCATTTAAGGGCTGCAGCTGCTATTCACAACCCCTTGCTATGTCTTCCATGCTTCATGGTTCCACTCCTGGTGTATGTAGCGGGCATACTTGCCGCAATGGCCACTTTATGCAGTCCATCCCCTTGTGCATTTTATTCTTCGTGTCTATCCATTGTCCGTTAAAGTGTGGCTTCCATAGGTTTTTACCGAATAGCTGTGGTTGGGTCAAAAACCCTCAACATATCTAACTGTTAGTAACGTTAGCCAACAAAATAATCAAATCATATCACTTTTTATCACATCGCGTATGCGTCATGTCTGGCCTGACAGTCAGATTTTGTTGATTGAACTGCCCAGGGAATTCCCGTGGGGCATTCCCAGCGAATGTTATGTTTTCTAATTAAGCCCGTTGTCCTTCCTTGATTCGAGCCATTATAATGCAGAGAGTCTTTGCTTCCTGCGTTAAATTCGCCGATACCTGTTGCTGTTCACAGTTAGATTTGTTTGCCCTTTGCCATATCAAAGGTTTACAGCCAACTCCGCAGGCTATTGGCCTATAATGGTTTGTGCCGAACATCTGACAGCCTTACGGCATCTTTACTCAGTTATCCTGCTTTCTGTATTTAAACAGCGTTTCAATATACATTGAGTTTATGGTTCCGAGTCATTTTGCACCCCCGGCGAGTACTGTATCTAGTAGGTTTTGCCGATAACGAGCATTGGTTATATTTAGGGCAACATCCGAGTTCTTACAATACCTGATACTATTTTCGGGTCAAACTTTATGATTATTGTTAAATATTTTACTGAAGTTGCTATTCGTGTGCTCAGACATTATCATGCAGAGTTTCCGGTGTGGCATCCATTCCTGATTTGGACGTGGGTGTTTTACATTTATTATGATCACCAATGGAATCATCTTGCCCAACTGAGAATTATTCATGCACATCACCCAGTCTCTCTCTTGCAAGGTTGCCAGTTTTCAGTCGGTAAGATTGGTATACTCCGTTCTCTTAGTATACCAGCCTTCGTTCCGTATTTTGGTTATATTCTGGGGCGTATTGTCGTTACATTTTTTACATACAATCCTGGGACCAGCGGCCACCCATGTAAAGTTCAGCGTTACATTCTCATTCTTATAAGTCATTAGTGCACGATTACCATGAACTGGTGCTCAATAGGTACAACGTCCGCAGTCAATTGTTAAATTAAAAACATGAAATTATTTCCACGTGGGGCATGTATATATTCCCTGGGTTGCTGCTTGTGGAGTCCTCCGTATAAAATATCGTTTAAGCCTTTTTTCATTTAATTGTGGAGGCACTGGGAGGGCCAGTGCAGCCACTAACCTCATTCTGAATTTCTAGTTTTCTTATCTGCGGTCTGCTTCTCTAAGCTACATTAGAATTGCTGCTAACGCCCGAGTCCCTCTCTTGCCTGTCTCCTGGATTTCTTTAGACAGGGCCGTTTTTCAGGTCATTTTCATTCTTTCCATCATTTCCGAACTTTGGGTATGGTATGGTATGTGGTAACTCTATTTGATTCCGAGCAGGGCATATGTTTCTTTAATTTTTTTGCGCGTGAAAAATCTTCCATTTTCTGAGTCTATCTGTAGAGGCACTCCCCATCAAGGTATCACCTCGCTAGCTAGGATCTGCGCTAACGTCCGAGCGGAGCAGTCCCTGGTATAGAAGGCTTCTACCCACCGGTGAATTGGTCGATGATTATCAGGCAATTTCTCTTTCCACTATCCTCCAGCAGGGGCCGGTTAAGTCTATTTGTAAATGTTCCCAAATCCCTGTGGCCTTAGTTTCTATCCCATTCGTACCTTGCATTCACTGCCGACATTAGGTTGGGCACAAATAACACACTATGTCAAAATGTAGCTACATCCTTCCCCATGCCTGGCCGCCACCAGTACTGCGAGAGCAGGTACAACATATTACTTCTACCGGTATGTGTTATCCAATGATATAATGTTAGTAGTTGTCGCGTGCAACACGGTGGTGCTACAACTTGCTCCCTGGGACCCCATACCCGTATGTC
This sequence comes from Pristiophorus japonicus, assembly GCF_044704955.1. Lineage (NCBI taxonomy): Eukaryota > Metazoa > Chordata > Chondrichthyes > Pristiophoridae > Pristiophorus > Pristiophorus japonicus. The sequence goes on from NW_027254363.1 coordinate 5,872,442, forward strand.
ATTCTTTTACTGGGCCCGGAGCAAAATTCATTCACGTCTTTCTTCCTGATCGACACTCTGGTGAGCCTGTGCTTTATGTATGTCTGTCTGAAACCCTGTTGGCATTACTGGTTTAATTTCAGCCTTAAATGCTGGCTCTGGCTTCTTTTCAGCTGCCACTAGTTTGGCTCCAATTTCTGCAAACCGATTCCCCAAGGTGGGTAGGTCTTGCGAGAGCGTGTGGTCCTTACTAGTTATTTTTGTGTGTGCTTTTACCTTGACTACCGTTCCTTCCCATGGGTCTTATGCTGTTTTTACTGGCCTTTCCACTAGCTTTCCATGTTTTACCACCTCACCAGTAGATGTCTCTTACACTCGTCATGACTAGCCTGCCAGAAAGTCGTGAACCACCCCGAAAACATTTCAACTATCTGCATGTATGTTTACCCGCTTTCCTTTAGCTGACTCGAGATCCTTTGTAAGGGCCACCAGTTCTGCAACCTGAGCTGACTTGTCTCCTGGGATCGCTCCTACCATTATTGTCTTTCCCTCCTGTGTCATTACCGCCGACCCAGTATGGGGTTCTCCATTAATGTATTTTCTGGATCCGTCCACAAATAGAGTGTCATCTGTGTTGCTCTTTCTTTACATTGCTATCCGTTTTTCCCTCTACTTGTTCACTACAGCTATGTTCCTCACCTTTTGTCAGCACCCTGGTAGCGGGGTAAATTCCATTATGCTTTTTTGTTATTACTGACTTGTCTTTGGATAGCAATACGGCCTCGCACTTAGTCTTTCGGCGAACAAAGATCGACTGCTGCTTTCCGGTGTTTATGTTGTGTGTGCAAAATGGCCTGTCTCATCATCACTAATTGTTCGCATACTTTGACCGCCCAATAGGAACAGACAAGTGTGGTCACACTTCGGGGCTCCCCACTAACTATTGGGTCTTTCTTCATCGAGTAATAGGCCATAAGTCTCTACCGGCATCCATGTTCCACCATTACCACAGCAGAAGACCTTCACCATCTTGATCACATTATAGGTGAAAAGGTGTATTGATATCTGGCAAACGCAGGGTGGGAGCCGACATCAGAACTCTTGTTATTCCCTGCATGCCTCTTCGTGAGCTTGTCCCAAGTCTATCTTCTGTATGGGTGCCCGAATCCCTTTAATTAATTTCTGTATAGCTCCCGCTTATTATTGTTTATGAGGTATACAATTTCGACTGTAATTAAGGAGTCTTAATGCCTTCCTTACTCCACTGACATTCTAGGGCTTAGTCATCTCCCTAATATTCATCCATCGTTACTCAGTGCTGGCTTTTTCGCCCATACTGATCCAATATCCACGTCACCTCACTTTAGTCTGAGCCACCAGGGCCTTGGTGGGTAATGCCTTAAACCCCGCCCGCTTCAGCGCTCCCAATGCTTTAACTAAGGCCCTTAACGTCCCTGACATTGTAGTTGAGGCGATCAAAAGATCGTCAAGCTATTGTAACACTCTGATTTTTTCTCCTTCTACAGCCATCATTTCAATAGCCCGGGACATTGCATGGTGAAACATAGCCGAACTATTATTGAAAGTTGCCAAGCAGGTTCAGCGGGTGGTGAAGAAGGTAAACTGTATTTTGTCCGGCATAGCGAGGGGCTTTGAGTATAGGAGCAGGGAAGTCTTATTGTAGCTGTGCAGGGGATTGGTGAGGCCTCACATGGAATATTGTGTTCAGTTTGTGTCTCCTAATCTGAGGAAGGATGTACTTTGCTATTGGTGGAATGCAGCGAAGCTTCACCAGACTGATTCCCGGGACGGCTGGACAAACAGATAAGGAGAGATTGGATCGACTGGGCCATTATAGACAGGAGTTTAGAAGGATGAGGGGTGGATCTCGTAGAAACATATACGATTCTGATAGAACTGCACATGTTATATGCGGAAAGAATGTTCCTGACGTTGGGGAAGTCCAGAACCAGGGCTCATAGTCGAAGGATAAGGGTAGACCATTTAGGAGTGAGATGAGGAGAAACTTCTTCAATCAGAGTTGTTAACCTGTGGAATTCCCTACTGCAGAGAGTTGTTGATGCCAGTTGATTGGATATATTCAAGAGGCAGTTAGATATGGCCCTTATGGCTAAAGGGATTAAGGGGTGTGGTGAGAAGGCACGAAAAGGTTGCTGAGGGAATGCTCAGCTCTGATCTAATTCAATAGTGGTGCAGCCTCGAAGGGCCGAATGGCCCACTCCTGCAACTATTTTCTTTGTTTCTATGTTTCTATGAACCTCTGGGGGAGGCGAGTCCAGGTGTGTTGCTGATTTTCAAGGATAAATGCAAACTTTTCCTGCGACGCCCGGGGGAGGGCGGGGGGCGGGTGGGGGCAAAGGAAGGCTCCAGAAACCGTTAGCCCTGTCCAGGACGTTAAAAATGCAATACCCTTGGTCCAAGCCGTTGAGGATTGTGGATGGACTTGCCACAATCGGGTGCAGCCGGTGCGTACTCCTATTGAGGTCTGTGTAGTCGATGGTTAATCGGTATGAGCAGTCCGGTTTTAACACCGGCCACACGGGGCTGTTTTTAGTGGACGTGATTTCGCTGATTATTCCTGAGACTTACAACTGCTGGACTATTCCCTTTACCGTCTGCTGGGCCTCCATGTTAATGGGGTATTGCCGGTGGGCTTTGTGGATTTCTCACGGGATTAGCAAAGTCAGCATATTTACTCATCCACAATGCTCTTTATGGTTTGCCCATACCTCGGTAAATTGTTGGCACACCCAGGCCGACGCCGTCTCCTGATCCCAATCATGTTTTATTAATGCGGCGCATGCCCACTGGCCATTTCTCACCTGCATTATCGTGCTTCTCCCTGACTGTCTGCCCAACAGATCACCCCGTCTCGGGATTGTATTAGTAAATTAAATTCCCTCAATCGATCTATTCCTAGAATTGTGCCCTCTCGGTTGGGGCATACCCAGACAATTACTGATATTAATCGCCACGCTATTTCCATCAGTTGGGGTTCACTTAATCTTGCCCTCATAGTGCCCCGTTCCACTCACTTGTTGTAATCTGCTTGTTTGTGGTCTGGAAGTCTAAGTTGGTTATCGAGACAGAGGCCACTGTGTAAATTAACATCTGGTATTGCTGACCCCCTAACAGTTCTGTTAGATACATCCGCAGGCCCTTGCTACCACGTAGGTCGAGGCCACCAAGTTCTCCTGCTTTCTGTCGTTCGACCGCCCTGCATACCACTCTGACTGTCTTCTCCCAGTTTTTCGTTCTTCTGCCATCGTACTTTTCCCTCCTGTCCTCCTTCGTTTCCACAGCTTTGCGTTTTCGTGTGTCCCTTTTTCCCGCAATTGCTACACGTTCCTTTCCATTTTGTTGTCTTATTCCTAGCCCCCATCTGTTTTTCTGGGCAATTGTGTATTTGTGGTAGAGGGAACCACACCCATTGCATGCCCAGCCCTTTCTTGGTGCCGACTGCGGTGACTATGGCTTCCAGGACCGCTGTATTTACCTTGTCCTTAGTCTCTCGATCCCAGAGCTGCCGCCGGTCTATTTCACATGCCCAGCCTAATATTTCTCCGTAATTAGTTCCTCCAGGGAGTGTTAGGTCCAGTTCACCCTGATGCTAGGACCTCAGCCCGACTTTCAGCATTTTTGGAAAGACCTTGTCATCGCTCCCGGGCCGTGCATCACCCGATTATTCCTCATAAGCTTTTACATTTCGTTCCACATAATCTGTCACTATCTTAAGCCTGTGCCTATTAGAGATTGAGAGCGAGAGCTAGAAAGAGGGAGGAAGAAAGAGAAGAGACAGAGTTGCAGAAAAGCGCGGGAACGAACATCAAATGGAGTGCTGAATGATGGTAGCGACAACCACGACTTAAAGGAAAAGCCTCGGATAATTTAAGACTCCTATCCAAGTATTTATCAGAATTGTCCCTATTTTGTTGCAGAAATGAGCTACGATGTAGTAATTATAGCGCAATGTCTAAGTTTAATCTCGGATGCTTTGGATGACAAGGACTTACCGGGTTGGGTGTGTTGCTTTGCTCGGTTATTTTGTTGCTGTGTTATTTGGCTGGTTGTCTTTGGACAGCCTTGACTTTCTATGGCACCAGCAGAACGACCACAAAGATTTGGAAAAATAAAGGGAGCGGCTCAGAGAGAAATTGAATGCAGCAGGGTGAAGCGAAAAGCTTGCTGATTGGTTGACGACTGTGTGAATTTTGCGAGCAGCCTTTGTTGGCAGCCAAAGTACACAGCGAGAGGCCAACAAAAGGCAGTGAGTTCAGCAGTCGGGAGGTGCGTCGCTGAGGCGTGAGTCCGGGGTCGGCGAGAGGACTATAAATGCCGCGAATTCAACAGTCGGGATGTGCGTCGCTGAGGCGTGAGTCAGGGGATCGGCGAGCGGCCTACAAAAGGACGCGAGTTCAGCAGTCGAAAGGTGCTTCGCTGAAGCTTGAGTCTGGGGATCAGCGAGAGGCCGACAAAATGCAGCAATTTCAGCAGTAGTGAGGTGCGTCGCTGAGGTGTGAGTCCGGGGTCGGCAAGAGGACTATAAATGCCGCGAATTCAACAGTCGGGAGATGCGTCGCTGAGGCGTGAGTCAGGGGATCGGCGATGACCTAAAAAAGGACGCCAGTTCATCAGTCGAAAGGTGCGTCGCTGAGGCGTGAGTCTGGGGATCGGTGAGTGGCCTACAAAAGGTTTGCTTGTGCAGCTACAGGGAGAGGGCAAAAAAGAAGAAGAAAGAAATCAAAAGGTGACGTCACAGCCAAGGGGGTAAGTGATTGGCTGGTGATTGGTGAGTAGTTTTACTTTTTTCTTTATCAGTAAGTAACCTTGACCATTGTTGTTGCCAATTAAATTCATCTAAGGGTTAAATCATGGCAGGAGAGCTCGGACACGTGTTATGCTCCTCCTGTACTAGCTGGGAAATCAGGGATGCCTCCAGTGTTCCTGACGACTATGTGTGCGGGAAGTGTGTCCGATTCCAGCTCCTGACGGACCACATTGCAGAATTGGAGCTGAATGTGGATTCAATTTGGAGCATCCACGATGCTGAGAATGACGTGAATGACGTTTAGTGAGTTGGCCTTACCGCATGTAAAGTGTCCACAGCCAGAAAGGGAAAGGAAGTCCAACAGGAAGAGCAGTGCAAGGAAGGTAGCACAGGGATCCCCTGTGGTCATCACCCTGCAAAACAGATACACCGCTTTGATCCTGCTGAGGGGGATGACTCATCAGGGTGGAGCAGCAGCAGCCAAGTTCATTGCACCGTGGCTGGCTCTGCTGCACAGGAGGGCAGGAAAAAGAATGGGAGAGCGATAGAGATAGGGAATTCAATTGTAAGGGGAATTGATAGGCGTTTCTGCGGGGCAACCGAGACTCCAGGATGGCATGTTGCCTCCATGGTGATGGGGTCAAGGATGTCTCGGAGTGGATGTAGGACATTTTGAAAAGGGAGGGTGAACAGCCAGTTGTCGTGGTGTAGATTGGTATCAAACATATAGGTAAAAAAACGGGATGAGATCCTACCAGACGAATTTAAAGAGCTAGGAGCTAAATTCAACAGTATGTCCTCAAACGTAATAATCTCGGGATTGCTACCAGTGCCACCTGCTAGTCAGAGTAGGAATCACAGGAAAGCTCAGACGAATACGTGGCTTGAGCAGTGGTGCAGCAGGGAGGAATTACAATTCCTGGAGCATTGGAACCCGTTCTGGGGGAGGCGGGACAAGTACAAACCGGATGGTATGCACCTAGGCAGGACCAGAACCAATGTCCTCGGAGGAATGTTTGCTAGTGCTGTTGTGCAGGATTTAAACGAATATGGCAGGAAGATGTGAACCAATGCAGGGAGACAGTGGGAAACAAAATGGAGACAGAAGCAAAAGACAGAGAGGAGATGAGTAAACGTGGAGGGCAGATAAACACAACTCAAAACACAAAAAGGCCACTTTGAACCAAAATTCTAAAGGGTCAAAGTGTGTTAAAAAGGCAAGCCTGAAGGCTCTGTGCCTCAATGTGAGGAGTATTCGGAATAAGATGGACGAATTAACTGTGCAGAAGCAGTTTTCGGATACAATGTGGTTGGCATCACGAAGACATGGCTCCAGGCTGAGCAAGGCTGGGAACTCAACATCCAAGGGTATTCAACATTTAGGAATGATAAACTGAAATGAAAAGGATGTGGGGTGGCATTGCAGGTTAAAGAGGACATTAATGGAATTGTAAGGAAAGTCATTATCTTGGATGATTTGGGATCGGCATGGGTGGAACTACGGGATACAAATGTCAGAAAACGCTAGTGCGAGTTGTGTACAGACCTCCAAACCGTAGTAGTGATGTTGGGGATGGCATCAAACAGGAAATTTGGGGTGCATGCAATAAAGGTGCAGCGGGTATCATGGGTGACTTTAATACGCATATAGATTGGGCTAACCAAATTGGAAACAATACGGTGGAGGAGGATAACCTGGAGTGCATAAGGGATGGTTTTCTGAACCAATATTTCAAGGAACCAACTCTGACGGAGGTCATCTTAGATTCCGTGTTGTGCAATGGGAGATGATTAATTAGCAATCTTGTTGTGCGAGGCCCCTTGGGGAAGAGTGAACATATAATGGTGTAATTCTACATTAGCATGGAGAAAGTAATAGTTAATTCAGAGACCTTGGTCCAGAATTAAAGAAGGGTAACTTTGAAGGTATGAGGAACGAATTGGCTAGGAGAGATTGGCGAATGGAAGGGGTTGACAGTGAATGGGCAATGGCAGACATTTAGAGACGGCATGGATGAACAACAACAATTGTACATCCCTGTCTGGTGTAAAATTAAAAAAGGGAAGGTGTCTCAACCGTGGCAATCAAGGGAAATCAGGGATAGTATTAAAGCCAAGGAAGTGGCATACAAATTGGCCAGAAATAGCAGTGAACTCGGGGACTGGGAGAAATTCAGGACTCAGCAGAGGAGGACAAAGGGTCTGATTAGGGCAGGGAAAATAGAGTAAGAGAGGAATCTTGCAGGGAACATTAAAAAGGACTGCAAAAGCTTCTATCGCTATGTAAAGAGAAAAAGGTTAGTAAATACAAACGTTGGTCCGCTGCAATCAGAATCAGTGAAAGTCATAACTGGGAAAAAAGAAATGGCAGATCAATTGAACAAGTACTTTGGTTCGGTATTCTCTAAGGAGGACACAAACAACCTTTCGGATACAAAAGTGCTCCGAGAGACCGGTAAGAAGGGAAAACTGAAATTGTGTTGGGGAAATTGATTGGACTGAAGGCCGATAAATCCCCAGGGCCTGATGGTCTGCATCCCAGAGTACTTAAGGAGGTGGCCTCAGAAATAGTGGGTGCATTGACCTTAATTTTGCAACATTCCAGAGACTCTTGATGAGTTCTTATGGAGTGGAGGGTAGTCAAGTAACACCACTTTTTAAAAAAGAAGGGAAAGAGAAAACCGGGAATTGTAGGTCAGCCTGACATCGGCAGTGGGTAAAATGATGGAATCAATTATTAAAGATGTAGCGCATTTGGAAAGAGATGATATGGTAGGTCCAATCAGCATCGATTTGTGAAAGGGAAATCATGCTTGCCAAATCTTCTGGATTTTTTTGAGGATGCTTCCAGTAGAGTGAGTGGGCAAATTCATGGCAGATGAAGTATAATGTGGATAAATGTGAGGTTATCCACTTTGGTGGTAAAAACAGAGAGATAGACAATTATCTATATGCAGAATGATTCGGAAAAGGAGAGGTGCAACGAGACCTGAGTGTCATGGTACATCAGTCATTGAAGGTTGGTATGTAGGTACAGCAGGCGGTTAAGAAAGCAAATGGCATGTTGGCCTTCATAGCGAGGTGATTTGAGTACAGGGGCAGGGAGGTGTTACTACTGTTGTATAGGGCCTTGGTGTGGCCACACCTGGAGTATTGTGTACAGTTTTGGTCTCCTAACTTGAGGAAGGACATTCTTGCTATTAAGGGAGTGCAGCGAAGATTCACCAGACAGATTCCCGGAATGGCGACACTGACATATCAAGAAAGACTGGATCAACTGTGCTTGTATTCATTGCAGGAGATCTCATAGAAAAGTTTAAAATTCTGACGGGTTTAGACAGGTTAGATGCAGGAAGAATGTTCCCAATGTTGGGGAAGTCCAGAGCCAGGGTTCACAGTGTAAGGATAAGGGGTAAGCCATTTAGGACCGAGATGAGGTGAAATTTCTTCACCCAGAGCGGGGTGAACCTATGGAATACTCTACCACAGAAAGTTGTTGAGGTCAATTCATTAAATATATTCAAAAACGAGTTAGATGTAGTCTTACTACTCAGGGGATCAAGGGGTATGGCGAGAAAGCAGGAATGGGGTACTGAAGTTGCATGATCATCCATGAACTCATTGAATGGCGGTCCAAGTTCGAAGGGCCGAATGGCCTACTCCTGCCCTTATTTTCTATGTTTCGATCAATCATTTCCAATCGGTCTCTCTTCCAAATATTAACCAGCCTTTACTCTGCTGCGCTTTCAAGATCAAGCATTTTCAGACACGTATGGCCGTAGGTATCTAACAGCTGACTCTGTCTTTAATTAAAGAGCTGTAGACAGCTGCTTATTGCTTTCTGTCACTTCATACATGATTGCTATCAAACAACTTGGAAGCATTTGTACATCTTACATTTCCCTTTATCTGTCTTCCAACATTGTTTTCTGTCTCTCTTCACGCCATCTCTTACTAACACACACATAAATTGTGAGCCCGAGCCTCCATTGGTAGGTACAAATCAGGCCTTTCAATATTCGAGAGAGCGAGGCGACAGATTTGTAGAAAGCGCGGGAACGAAAAGCAAATGGAGTGCTGAATGAAGGCAGGGACATCCTCGACTAATAAGAAAAGCCTAGTACACCTGGTACTAAGACTCCTATCCAAGTACTAATCAGACCTGTGTTTACTTTGTTGAATAAATGAGCTACAATGTGGTAGTTGTACCGCAATGTCTGAGTTTGATCTCAGAAGCTTTGGATGACAAGGACTTACTTCTTTGGGTGTATGGTTTTCCTCGGTAATTTTGCTGCTGTGTTTATTTGGTTGGATGTTTTTGTGGACCCACTTGGCTTTCGATGGCAGCAGGAAAATGAGCAGTAAAGATTTGGAAAAATAAAGGCGGAGGTTGAGAGAGAAATTGAATGCAGAATGGAGAAGCGAAAAGCTTGGTGATTGGTTGACGGTACTGTAAATGTTGCGAGCAGCCTGTGGTGAGAGCGAAAATCTACAGCATCTGGTATTCCAAATCGGTGTCCCGATTTCAAGCCTCAAAATGCGAAGAGAAAAGGATGAAAAAGAACAGAAGCTGAGAAGCTAGGAAGATAAGAAACTTGAGAAGAAGCCACCACCTTCCAGCCAGGCAACCACGAGGCAACAGGCAAACCACGACCAAAAAATCGACGCCGCAATGAAAAGACCAAAGGAAAAACCGGGGTCCGATCAAGACCCGAACACCACAGCCGATTCCTAACGACCAACGGGGAAAATTTACCTTAAGGGGGTTGAAACTACTGCCAGAGGAAGGAAATTGGGTACTTACTAAGTACATTTCCAAAGCGCGCATAACTGCATCAGCGGACTCGCGAAGACTGTCCAGGTATCAGTTGGCTTCTAGTTTATCAGACTAGTATGGCCGCAGATATCTAATGGATGTCTCTCTCTTTAATTTGTGATCAACAGAAAGCTGCTTATTGCTTTCTGTCAGCTCATTATTGAATGCAATCAAACACTTCCGAAGCAGTTATATTTCTTCCGTTTCCTTTTACCTGACTCCCACCTTGTTTTCGATCCGTCTTCACGCCTTCTCTCGCAAACACGCAAACAAACTATATACCCGAGCCTCCAATGCTAAGTAAAAATTAGCCCTGTGCATATGAGAGATTTTGCGAGAGAGAGAGAGATAGCGAGAGAGAGAGAGCGAGAGAGAGCGAGAGAGAAAGAGTGCAGAGGGTGGTGGATATGTCAGTGTCACGTTCTGACCTTAAGCAATTCGAATCGTTCTCGCTCCCTCGTTCTAGAATTTGGACATATTAGTCAAGATTTAATAAAGAGCAGCAGACAATCGTTTTGTTGCAAAACAATTCGTTATGTTTATTTTAGAATGACAACACGGCACTTCAAGATTATGTAGAAACTTCAATACTTAGAATAGAAGGGGGACATTCAAGTTGCAGGTTGAAAAACACACTCCGAGTCTTGCCTCCAAGCTCCCACTTCTCCCTCTCTCAGCCGGAACTCTAGGGTTGCAGGGTTTATGCTCTGCATAATATCCCTTGACAGTTCAGCAGGTTCAGGGTTCCCGGGTTCGCGGGATGTGGTGGTTGGTCATTCCGTACCCAGGAAGTGGTAGAGGACTTCCAACTGATACCTGGTCCGTCTTCGTGAGTCCACTGATGCAGTTATGCGCGCTTTGGAAATGTACTAAGTAAGTACCCAATTTCCTTCCTCAGGCTGTAGTTTCAAGCCCCTTTCGGTAAATTTTCCCCGTTGCTGGTTAGGAGTCGGCTGTCGTGTTCGGTTCTTGATCGGACACCGGTTTTCCCTTCGGTCTTTTACTTCTGGCGTCGATTTTTTGGTCGTTGTTTCCCTGTTGCCTCGTGGTTGCCTGGATGGAAGGTGGTGGCTTCTTCAAAAGTTTCTTATCTTCCTAGCTTCTCAGCTTCTGTTCTTTTTCATCCTTTTCTATTCGCTTTGTGAAGCTTCAAGTTATACTACTGTCTAGCCTGCTAATCTTGCCGCCAAACCTCAAAACTCCTTTGTTCTGTCTTGGCTTACTCCTTGATTCTGATGAGTGTCCTTTGTTAAGTTTGGTGTGCTCGTTACCTTTTGATTGGAGCTAAATGGTTGGACTAGGCGTTTATCTTAGATGGGCTTGCGAGCCCTTTTCTTTGTCATATTTATCTGCTGGTTCCAGGGAGTCTCGGTGAGGCCAGAGATTTCTGTGGACTTGCTTCAGTATCACTGTGGGGTAGGGACGCTCTGCTGAGGGCGGGTTTTTAGGATGTTAATTTCCTTTTTGGAGCTGACAAGGTTAACAGTTTCCCAGACAGTCTTTCATCAATTCAATACCTCAAGTCCAAATTAAAGAGGTGGACCCCAAAACCTGCTTGCAGCTTTTCCTTTCACAGGCGTAACTTCTTCGATTAACAGTGTGATTTGTGACCATTACAGTCCCCCATTTGGCACTCTTCCTAGCAGAGTGCCATTTTTGAAGAAAAATATTTCTGACACCCGAGAGCCAGCCTTCCCTGGAATTACCTAGCCTACACCCAGATCAGACATTCTCCTTCCTCGAGAACAATATAGCGATATCAGTGGCAAAATCGATCAGGACATTAAATTTACAATGTAAATTACACACCTAATACTCTATTTACAAATCCGATCTCTGCGTTTTTACATTAGGGAGGGAATAAAAACTTATATATACCGCAGCGATTTTACTGCGGCAGAACCTTCATGTTCTCTGTTTCATGATACATTCATTATTACATTAGGGCTCATTTAACATCCTCTGGTGTCGGAGTCGACGGCCTCTGTTTCGTATCCAACAGCATGTACCGAGTAGATACAGAATAATCACAAGTTGACAAATGACCAACACATGCATTCAAGTGTTGGAGGCACCGTATTAGTTTTGCACCCTGGCTCCGGCACCGAAGAGCTCAGTACCTTTCATAGCGTGCTCCCTCTTGATGACATTGGTTGCGACAGCTTAAAAACTGACATGTAGTCCTCCTCGAATTGCTCCAATATTCTCCACTCTGTAACCGGTGCAAGTCGTGAGGTCCCACCGATGACTGTCATCCTCACCACTATCCCCATGAAAGTATGGTTCGACTGCCCCAATCTACTTGGACATGGTCGGTTTCAGAGGCTAGACGGAGCTGTCACGGGCTTAACAAATTGCTAAACGCGTGGAGCGGTGCGAGGTGCATGTTGCTTATTCAGGAGGGGACTTAGCCTTGCTCTAAGTCTTCCAGATTGCTGCGGCTTTCGCCCAACAAAATGCCCCACACAACGCAAACACCTGGTTTTTTGGAGCCTGCTCCGAGGCATTCTGTTCGAATTTGATCATATATTATTTTGTTGTCTCTTTTCAGCTCTGCGATTATTTCCTTCAAGTGGACTGTCATGTCCTGGTACTCGAGCAGCTCTGAGTTTACCCCTGTATATTCCTCCCCCAGAAACTTGTGCAGCTGGTTCTTTAAACCGTTAATCTGCATGGCAAGTTGGGCATCATCCATGTTATTTATTATGGACGACCCTATGTTTAAAGCAGTGACTATTTCATTCGAGGTCCCCCTTTTCTGCCCCTCTGTGCCCATTGTGTTACCTGCATTTAAACTGTATAGATCTGCCTTGTTTACATTCCGAAATTTATCTCATAGAGCCTGCTGAACATCTCTCAGAGTAAGGCTTCGTACAGCTGCTCTGTCCATTTTGGGCAGCATGCAGGTAAGTGAACTTCAGTCAGATTTATCTTAGGGAAGTCACGGCATAGTGAACCACCTGGTATCGCCAATTCTCGGTTGGGACTAAAAACAACCCGTACTCTGGTCCATCGTTGGTAGTAGGACATCTATCTACATCCGTCTGTTGCGTCGGGGCTGTGGGCAGGGGTTTCCTGGTGTATGCAATGAGCTCGGTGTCTTTATTTCCGTTGGGGGCTCTGGGCTTACACATGAGAACAAGCTTCGATCCCACCTGATCCCATCCCGGCATCCTTCCACTGCCTGTGGAATGCAATGGATATGCCCGCAGACCAGACATGCTCTGACCATCACAGACACAAGAAAATTCCTTGATCAGATCCCCACAACTTGTCCCAGCTCCCACACACCCCTCGCTGTGTACCCTGACTGTCTGGTAAATATCGTTATCTCGTCTTTCCTAATCAGCTATGTTCGTGCTCAGCTTCCTGAGCCACAATGAACTACCCAGTGGAAGGTGCACCCTACAACTAAGGCACACCTGTTTACCTCTGTTATGCTAAGCCGGTAGGTGGTGATCTTTATACTAGGGCATGGGATGTACGCCTCCCCGTATATGAATCCGGCACGAGTGGAATACCGGTTACAATTTCATCCCAGCCACCTTGGCCATCTCCCCTTGTCGAATTAGGCGATGGCCTCATCCATGACAATTGCGCCACATCAGGTTGTAACTGTGGGTGCTCTCGCTTTTGAGCACCCAAAAATGAGTGACTCCTCCATCTTATCCCCGACCGGGACGTGTCCCCAGTAGAGCGAATAATCGTAAGACCCTTCTCATCCTTGTTTTCCTGTAAAACACAGAGCAGATAGCCTTGCCAATCATAACGTTCCTCAGGCGTGACGGGCGTGAAAAAATTAAAATCACTTAATTGCAATCTAAATTTCAAACTATTGAAGGAAACAATGTCCATCGCGACCCGTCTCGGGATGGCCAGGCTTGGTGCTGACAACCCCCTGCTTTCTGCGGCCTCTGGGTAGGAGGTGCATCGGTGATCACGGCACACTCGGGCGTGGGGTCCGGAGAGTCGTCCTTGGGGCCCTGGCTCGGGCGAGTGGGGGTTGTCCCGAGACACAAAATATGGGGCCCTCGCTGGTGCACTTCACTGCTGCTGTCTCTATGATCTGTGAAACTGCCGCTTCCAAGAGGGATTCTGCACAGTTGGGCGCAGACCCATGTCTCTGGAGCGGTTCCCCGCTCGTGACTCTCCACTTCGTTTGTTGGCTCTCCGGGTTGAACAATTTACATTGGTTAATGTGGATCCATTTTGTACGGCGGGGCATCTTCACTGCTTATACCATGCGGCTTCCTTTATCTGTGATGCTGCACGGCCCCATGTAAAGCAGCTCAAAAGTCTCTACCCGAGCAAAATTCCTAACCATGACCTCATCCTCTATCTCCCATTCTTGATGCTTGAAGATTTCTAGCATCAATCGGTTGCTCCGATGCTGGTTTCCCATATTGCTCGGAGCTTTGCAATGAATTGTTGAAGGTGATCAAACAGATTCCTGACAATGCTGCCCCGGTTCACCTCTCCGAGCTGACCTTCCGTGAGCGCGGGGGATAGCAGATGGATGGGTTTACTTATGATCCTACCAGGCATGAGCTCGTGTGGGTATTCCTCAGTGCTCTTTGACTGGCTGGCTCCGATCCCCATTAGGACCAATGGCAAGGCCTCTACCCATTTCTTGGCTGAGACTCCCGTCACCTCCTGCAGCCTTTCCTTGATGTTACGCTTTAAACGATGCACAGGACCCGATGACTGCGAGTTATGGCCGACGTGTCATTTCCCTGCCACGGTGAGCACCTTAAGGGTTGCCTGAATTACCTGATCAGTGAAATGTCAGCACTGATCAGACTCCACACACTTTGGTAGTACTCACAGGCGAATACCTCTCTCACAAGCATCCTTGCAATCCCAAATGCGGTGGCCGTTCAGCATGGGTAGGCTTCCACCCATTTGGAGAACTCATGCACCATGTCGAGGCAGTGCTAGTAGCCTCCTTGGGTGTTCGGTAGGGTCCGAAGTAGTTGGCTTTGATCGACTGCCACGGTCCCGCTACTCTCCTGATGTGTCACATGGACACCTTCTTTTTCCGGGGGTCAGGGTAGTTTGCAGCTAACACGAGACAATTCGTGCACAACTCGCGGACGTCCTCCCTGAGTCGCAGCCACCAACCTGCCTGTTGCACCCGATGCCAGATGGTCTCCGGTCTGGGGTGTCCCGTTCCTGCCCGCACATGAGCCAGCTGGAGGAATTCTCTCCAGTGCTGCAGTGGCACCACCCACTATTCTACTTTACACAGCATGCCTTAATTTACGGCGAAATCTGCCATGCTGTACGGACCCTCTACCCTCTCTCCCTTAGCCAGCGTGCTAAGGGATGTTTTCAGGACGTGGTCGTGTGCATGAATCGTTTTCAGTTCCGGGGCCAAAGCTCCCCCTGCACCACCTGATGTCCCATTAATGCTGCTGACCACCACGATTGGGCCTGAATCATACAGATCACAGAACTTGGCCGTCCGAGCACCCTCTTTGGCCTGTATCTCGGCTGCTGGTTCCCCACGACACGGAGTTCAGTTTTCGAATGGGCCTTCACCTTGTGTATGTAGACCTCCCTTTAAGTCGCTATAAGCTGCCATGATCTTTTACAACAAAAGTTTTGTTGTCAGGGTTTAACTTCTGCAGATGTGTATCCGCGATTGGATACAATGGATAGGTATTCCGTACACGAATTGCACGGGAACACACCTACCCAGCAAATCGTATAGGTGTAGGGAATGCTTCGGGGTAGGTGACAACATATAGCACCGCCGACAGTTCAGAATGCTCCGCTCTCATGGTACTCGGGAATTTAATCGCCAGGTCAATGCCTGCCCATAGGGCGTCAATCCCGCATCCACTGAGTTGGTCGCGAGCAGAAACTGTGATGGTTCCGTCCACTTAGATTTCCCGGCCCGTGAGGTGTATCCCGGCCCGAAAACATACGTCGACATCCCATATCTCTTCCACAGAACACCAGTGGGCCGCCCATGAATAGAGCATATTGGCGGCGAACTTGGGCTCACAAAGGCCTTTTACCCTCAGATTCATTGTGAGAGCAATAATGTCTAGCGAGCAATCCGTGCACTGCTCACTCTACCATCCAATATTCTCTCATCTAGAAGCGTCTAGGTGGGCGTATGATGGGTGAGGAGAGTTATCAGGGGCACCCCTGTGAAGATTTGTGACCTCTGCTCTGCCCATTGAGTGGCAAGCAGATACCTATCACAGTTGAACTACCCTTTCTCCACATCATTGAGATTTCTGGAGAAGTAAACCACCGGCTTCAGGCTGTCCCCACGGGCAAACACCTCCAGAAAGAACTGCTCTCCCCCATCAATTGATCCTTGGGCCTGTGTGGTCTACAGATCTTTCTAGAGCTGATTGAACGCGGCACGATAACACTCATCCCACTCCCTCTCCATGCCTTTGTGCAGGGGTCGGAACAGAGTGTCCGCTGTAGCCGCATAATCTTCAATAAAATCTCTGCAGTACCCCGTGAGTCGCAGGAAGGATCTTACTCTCATTACCATGGTAGGGGCAGGTAACGTCTGTACCACCTTCCTCCTTGCCTCATCGATGGCGCTTTCACCAGCGTGTATGGCCAGCCCCAGGAATTCACTTCCTGCTGGCCAATCTGCGCTTTCCTAGGGTTTACTTTAAACCCTTACTCTTTCAGCAGCTTCAGCATCTCAGCCAACAGTGGGCCATGCTCCTCCCCTTCGTCGGTAAACAGGATTAGGTCGTCCACCTACTGCACTCGCTGCTGGGGTCTGGTATACTCTTTTAAGCAATTTTCCATTCATTGGGTAAAGATACTCGGGATGTTGTTAAAACCGCGAGGGAGAAAATTCCAAGTGCCCTTTGGTCCTTGAAGGTGAGGCGAACTTGAAGTTCTCCTCACGAAGTAAAGAGCTGGACCAGAACCCATTCCAAATGTCCAGCACCGTGAAAGTGGTCGCCGATGCTGGAATGCTACCTATCAGGTCGGCTACGGCTGCGACCGTGGAAGCACAATCTGCGATATTCTAATTGAGCACCCGAAGTTCGCCGTGGCCCTCCATGAATTGTCCGGTTTGTACCGACCAAAGTGGGGAATTCACAGGGTTGGCTATCGGTCTCAACACACCCTGCTTTAGTCAGAGCCGTTTCCATGTCCGCTTCAGCCTCCGTGGAGAAGGTATATTGTTTCTGTGATCGGGCCAAGGATCCCCTCCTACTCTGACCTCAACCCCGTTTACTCTTCCACAGTCATGTTTGTGGGTGGCGAATGCTGCGAGATTGGTCTGCATATACGCCTCGTAATCCGCCGGGGTGTGACTGAGCAGCAGTTGAAGTACATAATCCTCCTTCGGCTTCATTGTACACAAGGTCCCCTTACCTTACTTCCCAGGTATGACTACCACTTCTCCTTTCTGTCGCGGACCAACTGCCCTCCAAAGACTTTGGTTCCTAAGATCCACTTGGATCTTGTGGGCTGGAATGAAGTCTGAGCACAAGAACCCTCTTCCTTCCCGCTCTCATTTCATCAGGACACACGTCAATTTAGTGCCGAGAGCTCCCAGATGAATGGGCAGCGGATTGGAGAGCGACCTAGCCTGTTCGTTTCCTGTGAAACCCATTCGAAAGTACGGGACCCCATTAGATAGAGGGGAGGCGGCTGGGTTATCTGCGATGAAGGGTGCTTGAAGCTCCGGTATCTAGCAGATAGGTACATGTCACCTTCTCCACTTCCATCTTAACGCACGGTCTCTTGTGTGCATCGTATTTTATCAGATAAAGTTACACAGGCGACGCCGTTTCAAGTCATGTGTCTTGATTTGGCGAGGCGGATGTAATCTCCCTGCTGACTCCCTCCACCCTGCGATTCCCAGAAGCTAGGTTGAGCTGTCTAACTACGGTCTACTCAGTAGACTGGAGTCTCTGGAGTCAAACCAGAGCTCCGCTTTGTCCTTTATCCTTGGTAGGCATTTGTCATCGGGATACAGAGCAAGTGAACCCTTTGGTCTCTGACGAGGTTATCAATCACAGGCAGTCTGGAAGATGGACCACAGTCTGTCTGCGAACGCCTGCGGGGTCTCTCCTGTAAACTGTAGTGTCCTCTCCACTCGGGAAAAGGGTCTCCCATCGTGAGGCCCGTAGGTTCCAGGATTTCTTCCTGGAGATCCGCAAACATACGTTGCCCAGTCTTGCTGTTTGTGTAAAGAGACTGAGAAAATCTGCTGTAAATGGAAAACAGAAGCATTTTGGCCATTTTGGTGCAAAAAAAAATCCTTATGTTTATTTTGCGATGATAACACGGCACTTCAAGATTTATATAGACACTTCAATACTTAGAATAGTTGGGGGAATATTAAATTAAAGTTGGAAATACACACTCCCAGTCCTGCCTCCAACCTCCCACTTTTAAATATCTAAGCCGGAACTCTTGGGTTACGGGATTATGCTCACCAAATGATTCCTTGACACTTGAGCTGGTACGCGGTTTTGGACTTCAGGGGATTTGGTGCAGTACCCCGGATGTGGTCGAGGTATTCCAACTGCGCACCTGCTCGGTCTTCGTGATACCGCTGTTGCACTTGGGTGCGTTTTGGAAATATCCTTGGTGAGTACCCGATTTCCTTCCTTTCGGTAAATTTTACCCCGTTGGTCGTTAGTAATCAGTTATTGTGGTCGGGTTTTGATCGGACCCCAGTTTTTCCTTCGGTCTTTTCCCTCCAGAGTCGATTTGTTGAACATGTTGTTCCTGATGCCTCGTGGTTGCTAGGATGAAAGGTGGTGGCTTCTTCTCAAGTTTCTTAGCTTACCAGTTTCTCAGCTTCTATTCTTTTTCATCCTATTTTTTTGCTTTGTGAGGCCTCCAGTTATATTACTGAGCTGCCTGCAAGTCTTGGTGCCAAATGTCAAGACTCCTTTGTTCTGTCTTGGCTGGCCTATTGATTCTAATGTGTATCCTTTGTTAATTTTGATGTGCTCGTTCCCTTTTGATTAGAGTTAAACGGTTGGGCTAGTTGGCGATGGGAGCCGGAAATTCTGCATTTACTTTACATTTGCAGCTGAGCCCATTTCTTTGCCTTGTTTCTCTGCTGGTTCCGGGAGGTCTGGGTGAGGCCAGAGATTTCTATGCGTTTGACTCCGTATCATTGTGCGGTGTATGCACTCTGCTGTGGGCTGGTTGCTTAAGATGCTAATGTCCTTCTGGAAGCTGACTAGGTAAACAGCTTCCCGCTAATCATTGATCAATCTTTTACCAAAGTCCAAATTACAGAGGAATATACCACAACCCTGCTTGCAGCTTTTTCTTTAACAGACTTAATTTTTCCAGAAACACCAGAATTTTGTGACCCTTACAGATGTGGTAGTTATAGAGCAATGTTTGAGTTTGATCTCAGATGCTTTGGATGACAAGCACCTGGTATTCCCAGTCGGTTCACTTCCAAGTACTAACCAGGCCTTACTCTACTTCGCATTTGAGATCAGAATTTTACAGACTAGTATGGACTTTGGTAGCTAACAGTTGGCTCCCTTTACTTAAAGAGCCACAGATAGCTGCTTATTGATTTCTGTCAGCTCATACATGAATGCAACCAAACCGCTCGTAAGCAATTGTCCTTCTTACATTTCCTTCGCACCTTGTTTTCGATCTCTCTTCATGCCATATCTCGCTAACACACACACAGACGGTAAGCCAGAGCCACCATTGCTGAGAACAAATCCAGTCTGTGCCTATTGGAAAGAGAGAAGAGAGAGAGATGGAGAGAGAGAGAGATCGAGAGAGAGAGAGAGAATAAGAGAGAGCGAGAGGGAGAGGCAGAGCGAGAACGAGAGGGAGAGATAGAGTTGCAGAAAGTGCAGGAACAAACAGCAAATGGAGTTCTGAAAGAATCCGGCGACAACCTCGACTAATCGGTAAAGCTAGTACACCTTGCATTAAGAGTCCTATCCAAGTACGAATCAGACCTATTCCGAATTTGTTGCAGAAATGACCTGCGATGCGATAGTTATATCGCAATGTGTGAGTTAGATCTATGAAGCTTTAGATGACAATGACTAACTGGTTTGGGTGTGTAGTTTTGCTCGTTTATTTTGTTGCTGTCTTTTTTGTTTGTTTATGTATGGAACCACTTGACATTATTATGGCAGCAGGAAATTGTGCAGCTAAGATTTGGAAAAATAAAGGGAGAGGGTGAGAGCGAAATTGAATGCATGAGAGATAAGCGAAAAGCTTGTAGATTGGTTGACGACAGTGTGAATGTTGCGGGCTGCCTGTGGTGGCAGCAAAAGTCGACAACACCTGGGATTGCCAGTGGGGTTCACTTCCAAGTACGAACCGGTCTTTACTCTGTTTCGCATCTGACATCAGGGTTGTCCAGAGTATCGTGTGCGTAGCTGTCTAACAGTTGACCCTCTGTGTACTTTAAGAGCCACAGACAACACTGTATTGCTTTCTGTCAGCTCATACATGAATGCCATCAAACAGCTCGGAAGCACTTACTGCTTACATTTCGTATTATCTGCCTTCCCAACTTGTTTTCTCCCTGTCTTCAGCCATCCCTCGCCAACACACACACAAAGTATAATGCTGGACCTGCATTGCAAAGTACAAATTAGGTCTGTGCCTATGAGAGAGCGAGAGCGAGTGCGAGAGCGAGAGTTGTAGAAAGCGCAGGAACGAACAGAAAATGGAGTGCTGAATGAAGGCAGCGACAACCTCGACTAATAGGAATAGCCTAGAGCACCTGGTAATAAGTGTCCTAGCCAAGTACTAATCAAACCTGTCCCTACTTTGTTACAGAAATGAGATACAATATTTTACTTATAGCGCAATGTCACAGTTTGATCCAGGGTGCTTTGGATGACAAGGAGTTACAAGTTTGGGTATGTTGTTTTGCAAGGTTATTTATTTTTTTTGCTGGTGAGTTATGTGTGGAGCCCTTGACTTTCTATGACAGCAGGAGAATGAGCAGAACGATTTGGAAAAAGAAAGGGAGAGGGTGAGAGAGAAATTGAATGCGGGAGGGAGAAACGAAAAACTTGTTGATTGGTTGACAGCCGTTTGAAAATTGCGAGCATCCTGTGATGCCAGAAACATTCTACGGCACCTGTTATTCCTAGTCCGTCTCCCTTCCAAGTACGAACTATGCCTTACTCTGCTTCGCATCCGAGATCAGTTTTTTCATTCTATTATGACCGCAGATATCCAATAGCTGCCTCTTTCTGTACTAAAAGTTCCACAGACAGCTGCTTATTGCTTTCTGTCAGCTCATTCATGAATGCTATCAAACACTCGCAAGCATTTGTACTGCTTACATTTCCTGCCTTCCCACCTTGTTTTCTAGCTGTCTTCGCGCCATCTTTCGCTAACACACACAGAAATTACAAGCCCGAGCCTCCATTGGTACCTCCAAATCAGGCCTCACACTATCAGAGAGAGAGAGAGAGAGAATGAGAGAGAGAGAGCGAGAGTGAGAGCAAGAAGGACACTGAGAGCGCGAGCGAGAGAAAGAGAGAGAGAGTTGTGGAAAGAGCGGGAACGAAAAGCAAATGGAGTGCTGAATCAAGACAGCGAAAATCTCGATTAATAGAAAAAGACTAATTCACCTGGTATTAAGACATCAATCCAGGTACTAATCAGACCTGTCGCTATTGTGTTGCAAAAATGATCTACGATGTGGTAGTTATAGCGCATTACCTGAGTTTGATCTAAGATGCTTTGCATGACAAGTATTATTGGTTTCAGTGTGTTGTTTTGCTCGGTTACTTTGTTGCATTGTTTTTTGGTGAGTTGTGTGTGGACCCGCTTGACTTTCTATGGCAGCAGGAGAATGGGCAACACAGATTTGGAAAAATAAAGGGAGAGAGTGACACAGAAATTGAATGTTGGAGGGAGAAGGGAACAGCATGTTGATAGGTTGACGACAGTGTGAATGTGGCGTGTAGCCTGTGGTGCCACGAAAGGTCTACAGCACCTGGTACTCCCTGTCCATCGCCCTTCCAAGTACTAACCTGGCCTTAGTCTGCTTCACATCCAGGATCAGAGGTTTTCAGAGTCGTATGGCCGTAGGTTTTCAACAGCGGGTTGGTTCTTCACTTCAAGCGCCACAGACAGCTCCTTATTGCTTCCTTTCAGCTCATACATGAATGCTATCAAACTGCTCAGAAGCATTTGTATGTCCTACCTTTCCTTATAACTGCCTTACCTTGTTTTATTCTCTGTTCGCGCCATCTCTCTCTAACACACATGCAAACTATAAGCCCGAGCCTCCGTTGCTAAATACAAATCAGCCCTCTGCCTATTCGAGAGAGCGAGAGCGAGAGCGAGAGAGCAAGCGAGAGAGAGAGCGAAAATGACTGCGAGAGAGAGAGTTATAGAAACAAAATGCATGAACGAACATCAAATAGAGTGCTGAATGAAGGCAGCGACAACCGCGATGAATAGAAAAAGCCTAGTTCACCTGGTGTTAAGACATCAATACAGGTACTAATCAGACCTGTCCCTATTTTGTTGCAAAAATGAGCTACGATGTGGTAGTTATAGCGCAATGTCTGAGTTTGATCTAAGATATTTTGCATGACAAGAATTACTGGTTTGGGTGCGTTGTTTTGCTCGGTTACTTTGTTGCATTGTTTTTTGGTGAGTTGTGTTTGGACCCGCTTGACTTTCTATGGGAGCAGGAGAATGGGCAACAAAGATTTGGAAAAATAAAGGGAGAGAGTGATACAGAAATTGAATGTAGGAGGGAGAAGGGAACTAATTGTTGATAGGTTGACGACAGTGTGAATGTGGCTCGTTGCCTGTGGTTTAATGAAAGGTCTACAGCACCTGGTACTCCCTGTCCATCGCTCTTCCAAGTACTAACCTGGCCTTACTCTGCTTCGCATCCAAGATCAGAGGTTTTCAGAGTAGTATGGCCGGAGGTATCCAACTGCGGGTTCGTTCTTTACTTCAAGCGCCACAGACAGCTAATTATTGCTTCCTGTCAGCTCATACATGTATGCTATCAAACAGCTCAGAAGCATTTGTACGTCTTTTAGTTCCTTATACCTGCCTTATCATCTTGTTATTTTCTCTGTTCGCGCCATCTCTCGCTAACACACACACAAACTATAAGCCCGAGCCTCCATTGCTAAATAAAAATCATCCCTCTGCCGATTAGAGAGAGCGAGAACGAGAGCCAGAGCGAGCGAGAGAGCTAGCGAGATAGAGAGCGAAGGAGAGTGCGAGAGAGAGAGGGAGTTATAGAAAAAAATGTTCTCCCTTCCAAGTGCTATCCAGGCTTTACTCTGCTTCGCATCCGAAATCAGGTTTTTTCAGACTAGTATGGGCGCAGGGATCAAACAGCTGGCTCGCTCTTCACTTAAAGAGCCACAGACAGCTGCTTATTGCATTCTGTTGGAGCATAACTGAATGCTATCAAACTGCTGAATACTACCATACATCTCGGGAGTATTTATCCTTCTTATGTTTCATTTTACCTGCTTCTCACCTTGTTTTCTATCTCGCTTCGCGCCATCTGTCTCTAAAACACACACACAAACGATAAGCCCGAACCGCCTTTACTAAGTACAAATCAGGCCTCAGCCGATTCGAGAGAGAGATAGAGAGCGAGAGCGAGAGTGATAGAAAGCACAGGAATGAAAATCAAATGGAGTGCTGAAAGAAGGCAGCTACAACCTTGACTAATAGGAATAGCCTAGTACAACTGGAATTAAGATCTCGATCCAAGTATGAATCAGACATTTACCTACTTTGTTGCAGAATTGTGCTACGATGTGTTAGTTTTAGCGAGATGTCTTAATTTGATAGAGGATGCATTGAATGATAAGGACTTACAGGTTTGGGTGTGTTATTCCTCGGTTATTTTGTTGCTGTGTTTTGTGCTTGGATATCCGTGAAGCCCCTTGACTTTCGATGGCAGCAGGAGAATTAGCAGCAGAGCTTTGGAAAAAGGAGAAACAGAGAAACATAGAAATAGATGCAGGATGAGGCCATTCGGCCCTTCGATCCTGCACAGTCATTCAATAAGATCATGGTTGATCACTCCCTCAGTTATCCTTTCCTGCTTTCGCTCCATACCCCTTGTTCTCCTTAACCGGAAGGGCCATATCTAACTCCCTCTTGAATATATCCAGTGAACTGGCATCAACAACTCTCTGCCCTCGGAAATTCCACAGGTTAATAACTCACTGAGTGAAGGAGTTTCTCTTCATCTCAGACTTAACTGGCCTACCCCTTATCCAAAGACTATGAACCCTGGTTCTGAACTTTCCCAACATCGGGAACATTCTTTCCGCATCTTACCTGTCCAATCCCGCCAGGATTTTATACATTTCTATGAGTACCCCTCTCATCCTTCTAAACTCCAGTGAATAAAGGCCCAGTTGATCCAGTCTCTGCTCCTATGACAGTGCAGCCATCCCTGGAATCAGTCTGGTGAACTTTCACTGCAGTCTCCCAAGAGCAAGAATGTCCTTCCCCAGATGAGGAGACAAAAACTGAGCATAATTTTCCAGCTTCAGCCTCACTAAGGCCGTGTACAACTGCAGTAAGGCCTCCCTGCTCCTGTACTCGAATCCCTGAGCTCTCAAGGCCGACATACCCGTTGCCTTTGTCACCGTCTGCTGTACCTGCATGCCAACTTTCAATGACTGATGAACCATGTCACTCAGGTCTCGTTGCACATCCCCTTTTCCTTATCTGTCACCGTTCAGGTAATATTCTGCCTTTATGTTTTTGCCCCCAAAATGGATAACCTCACATTTATCCATATTATACTGCATCTGCATTGCATTTACCCACTCACCTAACCTGACCAAATCACCCTGCAGCCGCTTAGCTTCTTCATCACAACTCACACCACCACGCTGTTTAGTGTCATCTGCAAACTTGGAGATATTACCCTCAATTCTTTCATTCAAATTGTTAATGTATATTGTAAAGAGCTGGGATCCCAGCACTGAGCCCTGCGGCACTCCACTAGTCACTACCTGCCATTCTAAAAAGGACCCGTTAATTGCGACTCTCTGCTTCCTGTCTGCCAGACAGTTCTCTATCCATGTCAGTACATTACCCCCAATACAATGCGCTTTGATATTGCACATCAATCTCTTTTGTGGGAATTTGTCAACAGCCTTTTGAAGTCCAAGTACACCACAACCACTGGTTCTCCCTTGTCCACTCTGCTAGTTACATCCTCATAAAATTACAGAAGATTAGTCAAGCAAGATTTTCCTTTCATAAATCCACGCTGACTTGGACCGATCCTGTCAGTGCTTTCAAAATGCGCTGCTATTTGATCCTAAATGATTAATTCCAACATTTTCCCCACTACTGATGTCAAGATAACCGGTCGATAATTAAACGTTTTCTCTCTCCCTCTTTTTTTAAAAAGTGGTGTTAATTAGCTACACTCCGGACCATAGGAACAGTTCCAAAATCGATAGACTGTTGTAAAATGATCACCAATGCATCCACTATTTTTGGGCCACTTTCTTAAATCCTCGAATATTCAGATTATCAGGCAACTGGGATTTATCTGCCTTCAATCCCATCAATTTCCCTTACACAATTTCCCGCCTATTAAGGAAATCCTTCAGTTCCTCCTTCTCACTAGACCCACTGTCGATTAGTACATGCGGAAGGTTACTTGTGTTTTCCATCGTGAAGACAGAACCGATGTATTTGCTCACTTGATCTGCCATTTCATTGTTCCCCATTATAAATTCATCTGAATCCGAATGAAAGGGACCTACTTTTATCTTCACTAATCTTTTTCCCTTCACATATTTATAGAAGCTTTTGCAGTCAGTTTTTATGTTCCCTTTCAAGCGTCCTCTCGTAATACATTTTCCCTCTCTTAATTAAACCCTTACAGCTCCTCTATTGAATTCTAAATTTCTCCCAGTCCTCAGGTTTGTTGCTTTTTCTAGACAATCATTGCCTCTTTCTTGGTTTTAAAACTATCCTTAATTTCCCTTGTTAGACAAGGTTCAGCCACCTTCCCCGTTTTATTTTTTCTTCAGAGAGGGATGTACATTTGCTGAAGTTCATCCATGTCACCTTTAAATATTTGCCATTGCTTAATCCTTTAAGTATCATTTGCCAGTCTATTCTAGCCAATTCACGACACATACCGTCGAAGTTTCCGAATTTACTGTGTGACTCTCCATCTTAATAAAGAATTCTACCATATTATGGTCACTCTTCCCCAAGGCGCCTCACACAACAAAATGCTATGAGTCCCTTCTCATTATACATCACCCAGTCTAGGATGTTCAGCTCTCGATTTGGTTCCTCGACATATTGGTCTAGAAAACCATCCCTAATAGACTTCAGGAAACCCTCCTCCACCGTATTACTACCTGTTTGGTTTGTCCAATCAATATTTAGATTAAATTCGCCCATGAAAACTGCTGTAGATTTATTGCACACATCCCATATTTCTTGTTTGATGCTGTCCCCAACCTCACTACTACAGTTTGGTGGTCTGTACACAACTCCCACTAGCGTTTTCTGCTCTTTGGAGTCCGAAGCTCCACCAATAGCGATTCCACATATCCCAGGCTAATGTCCCTCCTTACTATTGCATTAATTTTCTCTTTGAGCAGAAACACCAGCCCACCTCCTTTTCCTCTCTGCCTAGCCTTCCGAAATGTTGAATACCCCTAGATGTTGAGGTGACAGCTTTGGTAAACCTGGAGCCATGTCTCCATTATGTCAATTACATCATATCCATTAATTGCTGTCTTCGCAGTTAATTCATCCACCTTATTCCGAAATTCCTCGCATTGAGGCACAGAGCCTTCAGGCTTGTCTTTTTAACACCATTTGACATTTTAGAATTTTGCTGAAATACAGCCTTTCTTTTGCCTTGAAATAAAGGGAGAGGGTGAGAGAGAAATTGAATGCAGGAGGGAGAAGTGAAAAGCTTGTTGTTTGGTTGACGGCAGTGTGAATGTTGCGAGCAGCCTGTGGTAGCAACAAACGGCTACTGCACCTGGCATTCCCAGCCGGTCTCCAATCCAAATAATAATCGGGCATGTCTCTGGCTAGCTTCCAAGATCAGATGAAGTCGGGCGTTTTCATACTAGTGTGCCTGTAGGCATCGGCGCATGGGTTTTCTCTTTACTTAAACGTACATACGGCTGTTCTTCATTTCTTTTTCTCACTCTATGCATTCATAAAAGTAATCAGTACTCAATTTTCATTCCACCATTTTCGATCTGCCAACCCCACTTCTTGCCAGTCTGTCTCCCACACAAACAATCTACAAGCCCTGCCCTTTTCATTGCCTTGCCTCAAGCTTCAGAACGACCTGACTTTCACCATTCCCTCATTCACCCCAAAAGCATTCACGTCCTTGCCCCAAATCTCAGACTCGACAACTTCGAATCGCTCTCACCCCAAATCTCCCCATCCCCAAATCCGAACACCCCCCAAAAAAGCTTGCACTGACCACAAATCGCCAGGATTGTTTAATTTCCAATCCTACACATTTTAAGCCATGTCTCTGTAAAAGCCACATTTCAGAACCCCATGTGGCAAGTGACACCTGCAACTCATCAATCTGATTTGTAACACTCTTCACATTAACACACTTGCATTCTAGCGACATGCTAGTTGGCTTTGATTATTTGTAGCATTGAATTGCTGCTCTTGCTACACTATTCTTTTTCTGTGGTTGTTTGTCCCTCCCAGGTTTCGATGCAGCTTGTCTCTACTCACTGCTGCTGCGTCCTGGTGCCCCTCCGCCCGCGTGTTTATTTTGCTATTTTATTTTGTTGTTCTGATTCTTTTCGCCTTCTGCGTCGACCCCCTTGCATTTGTGTAGCAGCAGGAGAATGTGCAGGAAAGAAATTGTGAAAGGAAAGTGTGACAGATAGCAGCAAAAGATTTGTTGTTGGTGCAACGGCTGTCTGCGTGTCGAACCTTGAGCGGCCTGTGACGGCAGCAAAAGACTATTGCAGCTGCTATTCCCAGGCAGTCTCCCATCCAAGTACTCAGCAAGCCTGACTCTGCTAAGTTTACAATCACATAAGATCGGGCGTTTTCA
The DNA here is from genome assembly GCF_044704955.1 of Pristiophorus japonicus. Taxonomy (NCBI): domain Eukaryota; kingdom Metazoa; phylum Chordata; class Chondrichthyes; family Pristiophoridae; genus Pristiophorus; species Pristiophorus japonicus. Next base: position 5,900,063 of record NW_027254363.1, read on the forward strand.
GACTAGTGTGGCCATAGGCATCTGCACACTGGCTTTCTCTTACCTTAAACGGACATACGGATGTTCTTTTTTTATTTTTCTCATTCTATGCATTCCTACAAGTAATCCACACTCAACTTACATTTCACCATTTTCCTTCCGGCACCCCCACCTCTTGCTGCTCTACTTTGCACACCAATAACTACAAACCCTACCCACTTCATTGCCTTGCCTCAAGCTTCAAATCTACTCGACTTTCACCATTCTCTCACTCACAATCAAATCACTGACTCACTCCACCACAAATTTCATGCTCGCCAAACTCGAAATCTCTCACACCCCCAAATCGCTCTCCTCCCAAATCTCCCCATCCCCAAATCTCCGTTCCTGCCAAAAAATTCTTCACCGCCCCCAAATCGCCAGGATTGTTTAATTTCCAATCCTACCCATTTTTAAGCCAGGTCTGCGTTGTAGCCACATTTCAGAACCCCATGTGACAAGTGGCGCCTGCAACTCGTCAATCTGATTTGTAACACTCCTCATATTAACATACATGCATTCCAGAAGCATGCCAGTTGGCTTTGCTTTTTTCCTGCATTGAATTGCTGCTCTTCCTGAACTATTTATTGTTCTGTTGCTATTTGTCCCTCCCAGCTTTCGATGCAACTTGGTTCTCCACTCTGCTGCTGCGTCCTGGTGCCCTTCGCCAGCGTGTTGTTTTTTTGCAATTTTATTTTGTTGTTCTGCGTTTGTGTAGCAGCAGGAGAATGTGCAGGAAAGACATGGTGAAAGGAAATTGAGAGAGATAGCAGCAAAAAGGTTGTTAATAGATTAACGACAGTGCGTGTGCAGAACCATGAGCGGCCTTTGGCGGCAACAACATTTACTGCACCTGGTACACCCCGGCGGTACTCCATCCAAGTACTGATCAGGCCATGACTCCACTTAGCTACCAAGAAATGACGTTTTCGGACGTGTGGCCATCGGCATCAGCACAGTGGCTTCTTTTTTAGTTCAATGGACGTGTGGCTGTTGTTCATTTATTTTTCTCATTGTATGTATTCATACAAGTATTCAGCACTCACTTTTCATTTCACCATTTGTCTTCTGTCACCCACACCTCTTGCTGCTCTGACTCCCAAACTGCAAGACCTACCGTGCATTGCCTTGCCAAAAGCTTCAAAACTACCTGACTTTCACCATTCCCTCACCCATCCCCAAATCACTCACTCACTCACCCCCAAATCTCACGCCCGCCTTCCACGAATCTCTCCCCTCCTCAAATCGCTCTCCACCCAAATCTCCAATCCCCAGATCTCTCCTCCCGCTAAAAAATGTTCCACCGCCCACAAACCGCCAAGATTGATTAATTTCCGATCCTCTTATTTTAAAGCCAGGTCTCTGTTTTATCCACATTTCAGAACCCCATGTGGCACATGGCGCCTGCAACTCGTCAACCAGATTTGCAACACTCCTCACATTGAGACACATGCATTACAGAAGCCTGATAGTTGGCTTTGCATTTTTCCTGCATTGAGTTACTGCTCTTCCTGAACTCTTCTTTGTTCTTTTGCTCTTTCTCACTCCCAGGTTTCTATGCAACATGTCTCTCCTTTCTGCTGCTACTTCTGGGCCCCTTCGCCACGTGTTTTTTTGCTTTTTTTATTTTGTTGTTCTGCGTTCTTCCTGCCCCTGCTTCAACCCCCTTGCAATTGTGTCGCAGCAGGAGAATGTGCTGGAAAGAAATGGTGAAAGGAATGTGAGAGAGAGAGAGAGCAGCAGAACGTTTATTGATGGATTAACAGCAGGGTGTGTGCAGAAGCATTAGCGGTCTGTGGTGTCAGGAAAAGCCTATGGCACACGATATTCCCAGGTGGTCTCCCTTTCAAGTACGAACCAGGTTTAATACTGCTGCGTTTCCGAGATCAGACGAGATCGGGCGTTTTCAGACTAGTGTGGGCGTAGACGTTAACACACTGGCTTTCTCTTTACTGAAACGGACAAACGGCTGTTCTTCATTTCTTTTTCGTGTTATATGCATTCAGACAAGTAATCGGCGCTCAATTTAAATTTCACAATTTTCTTTCTGCCCCCCGCAACTCTTGCTGCTCTGCCTCCCACAGAAACAAACTACAAGCCCGACACCCTTCATTGCCTTGCCTCAAACTTCAAATCGACCTGACTTTCACCATCCCTCACTCTGCCAACTCACTCACGACCTCACCTGCAAATCTCATGCTCGGCAACCTCGCAATCTCTCACCTCCTCAAATCGTCTCCCCTCAAATCTCCCCATCCCCAAATCTCTCCTTCCCAAAAAAGCTTCCACCGCTCTGAAATCCCCAGGATTGTTTACTTTCCAATCCTACCCATTTTTAAGCCAGCTCTGTGCTGTGGCCAATTTTCTGAAACCCATATGGCAAGTGACGCCTGCAACTCGTCAAACTGATTTTTAACACTCCTCTCATTAAGTCACATGCATTCCAGCAGCATACTAGTTGGCTTTCCTTTTATCCTGCATTGAATTGCTGCTCTTCCTAAACTATTCTTTGTTCTGTTGCTGTTTGTCCCTCCCAGCTTTCGATGCACATTGTCTCTCCTCTCAGCTGCTGTGTCCTGGTGCTCCTCCGCCAGCTAGTGGTTTCTTGCCATCTTATTTTGTTATTCTGCGTTCTTTCGCCGCTTGCTTTAACCCCCTTGCATTTGTGTAGAACAGGATAATGCCCAGGAAAGAATTAATGAAAGGAAAGTGAGAGAGCGAGCATCAAACATATTGGTGATGTTTTAACGGCAGTGTGCGTGCAGAACCATGTGCTGCCTGTGGCGGCAGCAATAGCATATTGCACCTGGTAGTCCCTGCCGGTCTCCTCGACAAGAACTAATCGGGCTTGAATCCCTTTAACTTCCGAGAGTTAGACATTTTCAGACTAGTGTGACCGTAGGCATCAGCACAATGGGGTTTGCTTCACTTAAACAGACATACGGCTGTTCTTCATTTATTTTACTCATTCTATGAATTCATGCAAGTAATCAGCACCAACTTTTCAATTCACCATTTTCCTTCCGCCACCCCCAAATCTTGCTGCTCTGACTCTTACACAAACAAATTACAAGCCCTACCCATTCCTCGCCTTGCGTCAAGTTCAAAACTACCCGACTTTCACCATTCCCTCACTCACCGCCAAATTTCTCACTCACTCACCCCCAAATCTCACACTCGCCAACCTCGAATTCTCTCACCCCCTCATATCACTCTCCCCCCAAATCTGCAGATCCCCAAATCTCTCATCCCGCCAAAAAAAGCTTTCACCGCACCCAAATCGCCAGCATTGTTTAATTTCAAATCCTACCCATATTTATTCCAGATCTCTGTTGTAGCCACATTTCAGAACCCCATTTGGCAAGTGGCGCCTGCAATTCGTCAATCTGATTTATAACACTCCTCACGTTAAAAAGGCATGCATTCCAGCAGCATGCTAGTTGGCTTTGCTTATTTCCTGCATTGAATTGCTGCTCTTCCTAAACTATTCTTTCTTCTGTTGCTCTTTGTCCCTCCCAGGTTTCGATGCATCTTGTCTCTCCGCTCTGCTTCTGCATCCTGGTGCCCTTCGGCCAGCGTGTGTTTTTTTTGCTTTTTTATTTGGCTTTTCTGCGATATTTCCCCCTCTGCGCCGACACCCTTGCAGCTGAGTAGGAGCTGCGTGACTTTCACCATTCCCTCATATATATTGGCCAGAAAAAGCAACAAACCTGAAGACTTGAAGACATTTAGAATTCAGCAGAGGGGGGCAAAGGGTTTACTTAAGAGGTGCAAAATTTAAGATGAGAAGAAAATGACCGGGAATATAAAAACCGACCGCAAAAGCTTCTACAGATATGTGAAGATAAAAGGATAGCGAAGACAAAAGTAAGATACTTCCAGTCGGATTCAGGTGAATAAATAATGTGGAGCAATGAAGTGGCATACCAATTGAACAAATACTTTGGTTCTATCTTCGTCTTCACGAAGGAAGACAGAAATAACTTTCCATAAATACTAGGGGACGGAAGGTCGAGCGAGAAGGATGATCTTTTTGAAATCCTTATTAGTCAGGAAATTGTGTGAGGGAAATTGATGCGATTGATGGCCGATAAATCCCCGAGGACTGATAGTCTGCATCCCAGATAATTAAGGAAGTGGCACTAGAAATAGTGGATCAGTTTCCAACAGTCTATCGAGTATGGATCAGTTCCTATGGAATGGAGGGAAGCGAATGTAAAAAGGGAGGGAGAGAGAAAGCGGGTAATTACAGACCGGTTAGCCGGGCATAAGTCATTGGGAAAATTTTGCAATCAATTATTAACGATGAAATATCAGCGCATTTGGAACGCAGTGACAGGATCGGAAGAAGTCAGCATGGATTTATGGAGGGGAAATCGTGCTCGACAAATCTTCTGGAATTTTTTGAGGATTTAACTCGGAGAGTGGACAAGGGAGAACCAGTGGTTGTTATGTAATTGGACATTCAAACGGTTTTTGACAAGGTCCCACACAAGACAATGGTGTGCAAAATCAAATCACATGATATTGGGAGTAATATACAGATGTGGATAGAGAACTGGTTGGCAGACAGGAAGCAGAGTGTCGGTATAAACGGGTCCTTTTCAGAATGGCAGGCAGTGATTAGTGGAGTGCCGCAGGGCTCAGTGCTGGGACCCCAGATCTTTACAATATGCATGAATGATTTGAATGAAGGAAGTGAGTGCAATATCTCCAAGTTTGCAGATGACACGAAACTCAGTGGCGGTGTGAGCTGTGAGGGCTGCAGGGTGACCTGGACAGGTTAGGTGAGTGGGCAAATGCATGGCAGCTGCAGTATAATGTGGATAAATGTGAGTTTATCTACCTTGGGGAACAAAAACGCGAAGACAGGATATTATCTGAAAGGCAGCAGATTACGAAAAGGGGTGGTGCAACGCGACCTGGATCTCATGGTTCATCAGTCATTGAAAGTTGGCATACAGGTACGGCAGGCGGTCAAGAAGGCAAATTGTATGTTGGCAGTCAAAGATAGGGGATTTGAGTATAGGAGCAGGGAGGTAGTACTGCAGTTTTACAGGACCATGGTGAAGCATCACTTGGATTATTGTGCTCAGTTTTGGTCTACCAATCTGAGGAAGGATGTTCATACTGTTAGAGGAAGAGAGTTTCCAAAAAAACAACGGCACCTGTAGCATAATGTTAGAAATAAAGTCCATGTAACTGTAGTATTAAATGTGTGTGTAAATATATAAAGATGGCTGCTCCTGGTTCAGGAAAGCCTCTAGGGATTTCAGCTCGCAGAACGAGACTGCATTCCTGGTTACTGATAACTGCTGTTTGTCACACAGGAATACACATAAAAAACGAGTTTCTTCACATGTCCCTAATCAGGCCTCAGAAAAGATGTGCTGGTCCATGCTCGAACCTTACAACTCATTAACAGGAGTAAGTTACGTAGACTGCCCAGAGACATCACCCAAGGCCAGTAAGATAAGGGGGCCCCGGACCATGTAACAAGACCATGAATAACTCTTAGCAGCACAAGAGGCAATCACGCAGCCACCTAATGTTTAGAGAGCACTTCTATTGTTCTATTTAAATCTATATTTAATCTATAGTCAATATGATTGTATAGTGTCCGGCAGAAATGTGCTGATGTAACTGTCGTAAACTGTTGTGAAACACATAAAAATCCATGAAACCCTTTGTTCGGTGGAGAGAGGTACTTGGACCCACCAGTTTCTGCATCTCCCCGCCGGCGTAATAAACCGTTTTGATATATGAGTGACGAGTGATTCTTGGAGGGTACATTCGCTCGATCTATGGTGTCGTCGGCAAAACATTGCTGAGGCTGTTGGGACACCCCTGGAGAATCGGGATGTGTATAATCCGAGATTAAAATATCAGTGTGGTGGATGTGAACGCAAAGGTGTTTCGACCCAGATGGATGGTTCACTATCTCTCACAGCTAGCCTGAGCCTGTATTAAGAGGACTTCGTCCCACGTGACGGACAGGATTAAGTTGGCATAGAGAACCTCCCTGTGACCATAGGATCGTGAAACGAAGCGACAACTCCCGGACCCAGTAAGGGAAGTGACAATAGATCCAGGGGGCGAAGGGACCAGGTGGTGTCCAGATGCCGACGCAATATCTAACCGGTAAGGATGCTCGGACCAACAGGCAAACCGGTGGTAGGTAGTCGTTAAGGAGGCGTAGAGCACTGCGGGAATTGCTTAAACATGTTTTAAGAATTGTACGAGTTTGTGTAATAGCAGATTTGTGACCTGACAGTAGCTCCAGATGGTCTACGACAAGTCACGCTGGTGAAGGCGGACGTCTGAAAGTGAGATCACTAACCATCCCCAATACACAATATGGCCAATAGAACAACAAAACTCGAGTGGGGGGCAAAACATTCTTTACCCGCCAAATGGTGGAGAAACAAAAGAACGTAATAGAAAAGGCATTGGTCCTGATTCTTCGAGCTCACGTAAAATTAAAACAGAAAGTAAATCAATCATGTATTAATCTATCATCATGTATTAATTTACTTTCAAAAACCCTGATAGTGAGTATCTTAAGTGACGAATGGATCCCTAAAATACAGTCTGCCAAACAATAAGCTTTGTTCAATGAAGAGAGATTTTCGTGAATGTCTGTCTTTGACTGAGAGTGCTTGTGTGATTTTTTTGACTGTGGAATGAATTTTTCACGTGTCTGAAAGCCTGTTTGGAAAAATGGTGGAGCTGTCTGTTTGTTTTAGATCCCTCCACTTTTTCAGACAGAGGGAAAGTTTTTTTTAACCGTTTGTATTTTTCTTCTGTATGTAGGAGTTTTAAGTTAGAAACGCAGTTGTGGATACATTTGAATAATAAGTTAGGGAGCTGGGAAATTTACAAAGGATATAGGTTTGTTGAGCAAAAGATAAAAAATACATGGTCCCGATGATTTTAAAAAAAATGTCCTTTTGTAACACGTTGACGCAAAAGCTTCTAGCTCAGTTAAAAGAGTTTTAAATAAAAGATTGGCATCACAAAATTTGAATTGGGATTTTGAGATATTAAGAGAAGTCACAGCAAAATACTGAGATAGATTCAAACTAAAAAAAAAATATTAAATTAAATCTGATCACTTCAGGACAAAGAGGAATAAATCTAAAAGATTTGGAAACAATCCAGAAAAACCTTCAGGGATCATTTCAAACTCCTGGGCGAGTGGTGAGCTCTCTGCGAAGGTGTAAAAGGGACTTTTGGAAAAAAAAAATGTTAAAACGGCAAGCGTGAACAGTCGAGAAAAAAGGACATTGTAACTGCCTTGAAACTGGAACATTTGAGATAATAAAATGCAGCTCTCAAAGTCTACGTGCTAGGCTCCATTCATAGATGAAAAAGTACAGATGCAACCTTGAAAGAAATCAAATTGAACGAATTTGAAGGAAAAGGAGTCTTCTATTGTCTGATGATTTTAAATTAGCAAATTTACGGAGGCACGAGCGCTCTGTGTAAAATACAAAATCTAATTTGAAGAAAGGTGATCCGAAAAGAAAGACGTAACAAACTAAATAGGTGCTGAAAAGAAAGTGTTTGCGATACTAAAGACTAGTTGATATTGACTGTGAAAAATATATTGGTTGAAATGAAAAAAAATTGGAAGAGGTAAAAGACAGTCTCGATTGATAATGATTTTAAATTACAAGAAAGTTTCACTGCAGTTTGAAAAGATTTCCAAAATAGACGTTGTTTATCAAGAAAAGTCCGGAACAGTCTAAACAAGCAGAAGGCTTTTGAAAATAACGATGAGAAAAGAACTAAGCGATGCGAACTCAGTAAAGAATGTAAAAAAATACTGGGAATTCGAAAAACTTACTGAATTTTAAAATTCTTATAGAAAATGGAACTGGAACAGAAGTTTAGGTTTTGGCTGAGAGAGTAATAAAACAAGATTTGCCCAGTGAACAAGACCGTAAAAAATCACGAAATGTTGGCATGTATAAAGCTTGTGTGAAAATTGGCTTTCAGTAAAGAAATTGCTATTAAAATTGTGTGGTCTCGTTTTAAATCATTTAAAAAAAATCTTTGGCAAGAACTTGAATTCGAAGTTTATGAAACAAATTAGAGCTCAATCTAAAATGCTGTCTTTCCTGATGAGAAGACTTTGATTATGACGGATTTGCACATAATTCCAGCTGTTTTAACGGACTCATAATTTCTAAGCAAGTTTTGAAGGCACAAAAACGTAAAAAAATATTAGGAGGATTACACGAAGCACGTAATGACATCAGGCCTTCTTACAAACCTGTAAAAGAGTTAACCCTTTCCATTGACAGCTGTTTTGTACTGGACATTAATAATTTGCAATTTTGCAATAGAATAAAAAAGACTCACCTGACAGATAGAGGAAATGGTGGGATATTCAGGACAAAAATAAAATAGAACTAACCTATAAAATAATACTTGTCTAATGCAATAAGAAATATGTAGTCAAATAAAACAAATTCAAGAGTTAAAGCGAAGATAAAATCCTGGAAGAGATTAAAACAAAACGGGACTACGCAGATCGTGCAGTGCGCAGCCATAGCACCATCACCTATGGCGATAGAGACAATGTACCCCACTGTGGGGGCCCACAAACCCAATCTAACATTTAACTTCGATTTGAAAGATGAGTCGACCAGAACCTAACACCTGGTGACAACTAGGATCTGTTTAAAATTTGCAGTTAAACCACTCACCGAGATGGGACCGCAGTAGCTACTTCGGCTCTGGAGACTCATGATGGTTGGAAGCTAAAGGCCCATGCAAGCACTGGATAATACAGACGGACTATGAGAAATATAGCACATGCAGGAACTACACACTTACTCGAACTATGGGATCTTGTTTAATTTAACAGATGGAAGATGTAGCCCAGCAGCCAATGTCTGGAGCAAGGACAGAACTTATTTTAACGCATAATGTTAAGCATGACATTGTGCCGGTTCTGATCAATATTTCAGGCATACAAATGCCGGAGTATTGTACAGAACAGGCAAGGTAGATGTATAGTGTAAGAAGTAAGGTTGTAATAAAGCAGGCTGCCGATGCCATGAGAGCGAGTATGTTCCAAGGACAAGAGCGGGTGCAGAGGCACAAGAGGGGAATAATTAATGAAGCTGCTACCGGCTTTAATACCAGGACCTCCATAGTAAACTAATTGGTTATACAAGGGCTGAACGAAAAGGTGGAACAACTTAAAGAGGTGGTAAGGGAACTGTTTGGGCGGGCAGAGCAGAATCAGAGAGACTAAGCTGACTTTCGAAGGGATGACTTGGAGATACAATTAGATGGAATTTCAGTAATCGAGACACATGCCAAAACAATTAATCATCTAATAGACAGAGAAAATGAAGATGCCGCAAAGCTCCGACAAGGGCTACTCTGTCACGCTTATGGTTTATGGATTATAGGTACAGCACAACCTCGATCAGATCCAAAGCGGGGAGGTACCAGACTGGATAGACAGCTCACATCTGGCTCAGATAGCGAAGCTGAAGGGGACACAGGATAACTGCACTCTAAAGGGACTAACCAGAGAATAGCCAGCGATCCCAAACTGCGAAAGGGGCATCACAGCGGCAGTGGGGATTGTCTTGATGATCCTTATAATCACGCGAGATTCAAGTCGATTTCTCCTTTCTCAACTGGAGATTATCGGGGTTGTACGGGACAATGCCTCTCTCCTTTACTACTAAACCGTGGACTCCGCTATCCGTAAAGATAACACGCTATACGGCGTCTCACCGACAGGGTGCAAACATAGGGCGAGATCACGGTGTGCTCCCACCTGCTGGAACAGGGAGAATTAGATGAGCGTGGTGTTAATCGAACCGATGAATGCGTTCTGGAAATAGTACCTTCCCCTACAAATTTTGCCGGGGCGGGTGCGGAGGCAAAGGGAGATACTGTGTCTCCACCATGGTACACTCATATCAGTAAAACGGCTTGCAAAGACAAATCCCGGAATCAAACTTCTGCTTTACACCCCTAGAACCCATAATCATAGGGCAAGCCCGCATTATCCAAGTTAGACGGCGATGTATCGAGATCATTAACGCCACCGATCGGCTCCATGATCACCTGCAGGATTATGACGAGCCACAGCAGGCCCCTATTACGCATTTAGCGGAAGTATTAAGGGAAGTAAGACTTCGAGTCGGCCAGACTGTTAAGCTCCACCACCAACTACGGACAAAATTGAGATACTGGAAAAAACACCGACACAGACCTGCAGGATGAGAGTTGGTGGAGTAGGGTTTGCAACTGGGGGATGAAAGTACACATCCACCCTTGGACTCGAATTATATCACATATACTGGTCGGAATACAGCTAGTCTAGTGTTAGCATGGGTAGTCATGTCTTGCCTGTCCTTCCGATATTATATACAACACCAGAGGTTTAACACCAGAGCTCAGACAAGCAAGGAAGTTCGCGTGACAGGTGAGTGGGGCGCTTCGAACTATAATATTTTGATCTAAACAACTGGGATGCCCGAAATCGCGTGACTGGCCAGCACGTCGAAGCAGGGAGTATCGGCTGATACAAATATATAAAATAACATAATTTAAAATAGTGTCGGTTTCAGGGGCTACGATTAGCCACTTTACTGAAAGGGCGGATTGTTAGAGGAAGATATTTTCCAAAAAATAACGGCACCTGTCGCATAATGTTCGAACTAAAATCCATGTAACTGTAGTATTGAATCTGTGTGTAAAATGTATGTAGATGGCTGCTCGTGGTTCAGCAAAGCTTCAAGGGATTTCCGCCAGCAGAAAGAGACTGCATTCCTGGTTACTAATAACTGCTGTTTCTCACAAAGGAATAGACATAAAAGAACGAGTTTTGCAGATGTCCCTAATCAACGGGTTTTCAGGCCTCAGAGAAGATGTTAGAACAATATAATTTTGCAACAGGATTAAGATAAGTAGACTACCCGGAGACAACAGCCAAGGACAGTAAGATAAGAGGGTCCCGGACCATGTCACAAGACCATGAATAACTCTTAGCAACACATGAGGCAATCATACAGCCACCTAATATTTAGAGACCACTTATATTGTTCTATTTGAATCAATATGTAACCTATAAACAATATGATTGGAGAGTGACCGGCCGAAATGTGCTTATGTAACTGTAGTAAACAGTTGTAAAATATATAAAAATCCAAGAAACCTTTTGTTCGGTGGAGTAGGTACCTGGACACATCAGTTACTTCATCTCCCCGCCGGTGCCATAAATCGTTTTGTTGTATGGACTGACCCTGAGTGACGAGTGATTCTTCACGGGTACATTCCCGCTATCAATGCTATTGAGGGAATACAGAGAAGGTTCACCAGATTGATTGCCGGGAAGGCAGGACTAACATATGAGGAGAGATTGGATCAACTGAGACTTAATACATTGGTGTATAGAAGGTTGAGAGGGAATCTCATCGCGATATGTAATAATCTGCCGGAACGGGATAGGTTAGATGCGAGTAGAAAGTTCTCGATGTTGGGGAAGTCCCGAACCAGAGGACACAGTCTTAGGATAAAGGGTAGACCATTTAGGACTGAGATGAGGAGAAACCTCTTCACTCAGTGAGTTGTTAACCTGTGGAATTATCTGCCACAGAGAGTTGTTGATGCCAGTTCATTGGATATATTCCAGATGGATTTAGATATGACACTTACAGCGAAGAGGATCAAGGGGTATGAGGAGAAATCAGGAAAGGGGTAATGAGGGAATGATCATCCTGGATCTTATTGAATGGTGGTGCAGACTCGAAGAGTCGAATGCCCTAGTCCTGCATCTAATTGCTATGTTTCTATGTTTCTATGAAAATGAGTAGAGCAGCAAAAAGATTGTTGATGGATTAAAGGCAGTGTGCGCAGAACCATGAGCGGCCTGTGGCGGCAGCAAAAATCTACTGCACCTGGTATTCCCAGGGGTTTCCCAATCAACGACAAACCACGCCTGACTCTGCTTAATTTCCAAGATTAAACGTATTCAGAGTAGTGTGGCCATAGGCATCGGCACAACGGTTCCCTCTTTACTGAAACGGACATACCGCTGTTCTCCATTTCTTTTTCCCATTCTATGCATTCATGCAAGTAATCAGCACTCAATTTTCATATCACCATTTTCCTTCCACCATCCCCACATCTTGCTTCTCTGCTTCCCAGACAAACAGACTACAAGCCCTATCCCTTCATTGCCTTGCCTCAAGCTTCAAAACTACATGACTTTCACCATTCCCTCACTCACACATAAATCATTCACTCACTCACTCTCAAATCTCACGCTCGCCAACCTCGAAACCTTTCACCCCTTAAATCGCTTTCCCCCCAAATGTCCCCATTCCCAAACCTCTCCTCCTGCGAAAAAAATCTTCCTCCGCCCCCAAATCGCCAGGATTGTTTAATTTCCAATCTTACCCATTTTAAAGGCAGGTCTTTTAAAGCCACATTTCACAATCACATGTAGCAAGTGGCGCCTTCAGTTCTCGAATCTGATTTGTAACATTCCTCACATTAACACACACATAGTCCAGCAGCATGCCATGTGGCTTTGCTTTTTTCCTGCATTAAATTGCTGCTCATCCGACACTAATCTTTGTACTGTTGCTGTTTGTCCCTCGCAGATTTCTATGCACCTTGTCTCCCCTCTCTGCTGCTGCGTCCTCGTGCCCCTCCGCCACCGTGTGGTTTTTCTCTATTTAATTTTGTTGTTCCACGTTCTTTCGCCGACTACGTCGGCCCCCTTGCATTTTTGTAGCAGCAGGAGAATGTGCAGGAAAGAAATGGTGAAAGTAAAATGAGGGAGAGAGCAGCACAAAAGATGTTGATGGATTAACGGCATTGTGTGTGCAGGACCATGAGCGGACTGATGCGGCAGCAAAAGCCGACTGCACCTGGTGTTCCCAGGTGGATTCCCATTCAGGTAAGAACTCGGCCTGAATCTATTTGGCTTCCGAATTCAGACGAAATCGGGCGTTTTCAGACTAGCGTTGCCGAAAGCCTCAGCGCACTGCATTGCTCTTTACTTAAAAGCGCATACGACTGTTCTTCACTTATTTTTCTCGTTCTGCGCATTCATACAATTAATCAGCACTCAATTTTCATTTCACCAATTTCGTTCTGCCACCCCGATCTCTTTCTGCACTGCATCCCACACAAAGAAACTACAAGTTCAACCCCCTTCATTGCCTTGCCACAAACTTCTGACTTTCACCATTCTCTCAAATACTCACAATTCACTCACTCACTCACCCCCAAATTTCACGCTCGCCAAACTCTAAGTCTCCAACCATCTCAAATCGCTCTCCCCCCAAATCTCTCCATCCCCAAATCTCACATCCCGCCAAAAAAGTTTCCACCGTTGCCAAATTGCCAGGATTGTTTTACTTCCAATCCTACCAATTTTTTAACCAGCTCACTTTTATAGCCACATTTCAGAACCCCAAGTGGCAAGTGGCGCCAGCAACTGGTCAATCTGATTTGTAACACCCTCACGTTAACACACATGCATTCGAGCAGCATGCTGGTTGGCTTTGTTTTATTCCTGCATTGAATTGCTGCTCTTCTTACACTATTCTTTTTTCTGTTGCTCTTTGTCCCTCCCAGGATTCGATGCACCTTTTCTCTCCTCTCTACTGCTGGGTCCTGGTGCCCCGCCGCCAGCATGTGTTTTTTTTGCTACTTTATTTTGTTGTTCTGCGTTCTTTCGCCCTCTGCGTCGACCCTCTTGCACTTGTGTAATAGCAGTAGAAATTGCATGAAGGAAATGGTGAAAGAAAGTGAGGGGGAGAGCAGCAAAACTGTTGTTGGTGGATTAAGGTCAGTGTGTTTGCAGAAGCATGAGCAGCCTGTGGTGGCAGCAACAGCTTACTGCAGCTGGCATTCCCATGCGGTCTCCCATCCAAGTTTTAATCACGTCTGCTTCTATTTATTTTTCGAGATCAGACGAGATCATGCTTTTCCAGAATAGAGTGGACGTAGGCATCGGCACATTGGCTTTCTCTTTACTTCAATGGAGATACGTCTGTTCTTCATTTCTTTATCTCATTCCATGCATTCAGAGAAGTAATCAGCACTCAATTTTCATTTCACCATTTTCCTTCCGCCACTCCCAACTCTTGATGGTCTCCTCTCACATAAAAAAACGACAAGCCCTACCCCCGTCATTGCCTTGCCTCAAGCTACAAAAGTACCTGACTTTCACCATTCCCTCACTCACCTCCAAATCACTCACTCACTCACTCACTCTTAATCTCACGCTCGCCAACTTCGAAATCACTCACCCCCTCAAATCGCCCTCCCGCAAAGCTCCCCATCCCAAATCTGACCTCCCCCGAAAAAAGCTTCCACCGCCCCAAATCGCCAGGATTGTTTACTTTCCATTCCTACCCATTTTAAGCCTGATCTCTGTTATAGCCACATTTCAGATCCCCATATGGCAAGTGGCGCATGCAACTCGTCAATCTCATTTGTAACACTCCTCACATTAAAACACATGCATTCCCGCGGCATGTTAGTTAGCTCTGCTTTTTTCCTGCATTGAATTGCTGCTCTGCCTACACTATTCTTTGTTCTGTTGCTGTTGTCCCTCCCAGGTTTCGATGCACCTTGTCTCTGCTCTGTGCTGCTGCGTCCTGGTGCCCCTCCGCTACCGTATGCTTTTTAGCAATCTTATTATGTTATTTTGCGTTCTTTCGCCCTCAGCGTCGACCCGCTTGCATTTGTGTAGCAGCAGGGGATTGTGCAGGAAAGAAATGGTGAAAGGAAAGTGAGAGAGAGAGAGCAGCTAAAATGTTGTTGATGGGTTAACGGCAGTGGGTTTGCAGAACCATGAGCGGTCTCTAGCGAAAGCAAAAGCCTTCTGCACCTGGTATTCCGAGGCGATCACCATTCTAAGTACTAACCAGGCCTTACTCTGCATGGTATTCGTGATATGTCGAAATCAGTTGTTTTTAGACAAATATGGCCGTACATATCTAACCGCTGGCTCTCTCTTTACTGAGAGAGCCACAGACAGCTGCTTATCACTTACTGTCTGCTGATACATGAATGCTATCAAAGAGCTGAATGCGATCAAACAGCTGGGAAGCATTTGCACTTCTTACATTTCCTTTTACCTGCATTACCATCCTCGTTTCGGTCTGTCTTCCAGCCGTCTCTCGCTAACACTCACACAAGCTATAAACCCGAGGCTCCATTGCTTGTACAAATCAGACCTGTGCCTATTAGAGAGAGCGAGAGAGAGAGAGAGAGAGAGAGAGAGAGAGAGAGATCGAGATAGAGAGAGAGAGAATGGTAGAAAGCGCTGAAACGAACAGCAATTAAGTTCTGAATGAAGGCAGTGACAACCTCGACTAATAGGAAAAGCATAGTATACCTGGTATTAAGATTCCTATCTAAGTAAAATCAGATCTGACCATACTTTGTGGCAGCAATGAGCTACGATGTGGCAGTTATAACGCAACGTCCCAGATTGATCACAATCAATCATCGGCAGTCCCACGGAATAGAGGAGGACTTGCTTCCGCTCCAAAAGGGAATTCTTTGATGGCTGAACCATCCGATACGTGAGCCACAGACCCTGTTAAAGGTGGGACAGACAGGCATTCGTCGAGGGAAGTGGTCGGTGGGGCTCGTTTGCCGCGTCCTCTTTCTGCTGCCTGCGCTTGGCCTATTTATGCTTTTTGTGTTGAGGTTCGAAGAGCTCAATCCCAGATGGACTTTCTCCACCTCGGGCGGTCTGCGGCCACGGTCTCCCAAGTGTCAGTGGTACTGTCACATTTACCAGCGAGGCTTGGAGGGTGTCCTTATAACGTTTCCGCAGTCCTCATTTGGCTCGTTTAGCATAATGCAGCTCTGTATAAAGCATTTGCGTAGGGAATCTTGTATCTGGCATGCGTACTCTGTGCCCTGCCCGGCGAAGCGGATCGAGTGTGGTCAGTGCTTCAATACTGGGGATGTTAGCCTGGTCGAGGAGACTGACGTTGGAGCGCCTGTCCTTCCAGGAAATTTGCAGGACCTTGCGGAGACATCATTGTTGAAATATTGCCAGCGACTTGTGGTGCCTTCTGAACATCGTCCATGCTTCTGACCCATACAGGCGGGCGGGTATTACTACAGCCCTGTAGACCATGAGTTTGATGGTAGATTAGAGGGCCTAGTCTTCAAACACTCTTTTCCGGTGGCAGCCGAAGGTTGCGCTGGTGCACTGAAAGCGATGCTGAATCTCCACATCAATATCTGCCTTTGGTGATAAGAGGTTCCCGAGATTTCGGAAATGTTCCACGTTGTCCAGTGCTGCGCAGTGGATCTTGATCACGGAGGGTCGTGCTGTGTGGCGATGACAGGCTGGTGAATGCCCATTGTCTTACGGATGTTAAGCGCAAGGCCCATGCTTCAATCTGCCTCAGTGAATACATAGATTTTTCCT
Organism: Pristiophorus japonicus; assembly: GCF_044704955.1. Classification (NCBI taxonomy): domain Eukaryota; kingdom Metazoa; phylum Chordata; class Chondrichthyes; family Pristiophoridae; genus Pristiophorus; species Pristiophorus japonicus. The sequence continues at coordinate 5,916,528 of NW_027254363.1, forward strand.
GGAATTTAGCCTCTGATTGTACACAGTCGCGGGCATCGTCCACATACTGCAGCTCAATGACAGATGTTGGTGTGATTTTGGACCTGGGTTGGATGCAGCGTAGGTTAACCAGCTTGCCACTGGTTCTGTAGTTTAAGGCCACTCCAGCGGGGAGCGAGTTGATTGTGAGGTGGAGCGTGGCATCGAGGAAGAATGGAAAGAGGGTTTCATCGATTACGCAGCCCTGTTTGACCCCGGTGCGTACGTCGATTCTGTAATGGATCCATTGTTAAGGATCACGGCCTGCATGTGATCGTGAAGCAAGCGAAGGATTTTAGTAAACTTTTGGGGGCATCCGAATCGGAGGAGCACGCTCCATGGACCCTCATGATTGACAGTGTCAAAGGCCTTTGCAAGATCGAACAAGTCCATCTCTAAGGGTTGACGCTGCTCTCTGCATTTTTCCTGCAGCTGGCGCGCTGCAAAGATCATGTCTGTTGTGTCCCGTAGGGGAGAAATCCGCATTGTGATTACGGGAGGAGCCCGTTGGACACTGGGAGAGACGATTGAGAAGAACTCGGGCGACTCGTTTCCCACTGGTTGAAAGCAGGGAGATTCCCCTGTAGTTGCCACAGTCGGACTTGTCTCCCTTTTTTAAAAATGGTCACAGTCACAGCATCTCTCAGATCTCCTGGCAGGCTCTCCTCCCTCCACATGAAAGAGACGAGTTCATGTATCCGCGCCAACAGCGCCTCTCCACGATATTTTAGCGCCTCAGCGCGGAATCCATCCGCACCCGTAGCCTTGTTATTCTTAAGCAATTTCATGGTTAACCGACCTCTTGCAAGGTTGGAGTTTCACTGAGTTGATGGTGGGTCGCATACTGTGGGATGGAATCGAGAAGACTCGAGGCAAAGGCAGATCCCGATTGAGGAGATGTTCAAAGTGTTCGTTGCATCGGGCCCTGACAGCATCGGTGTCCTTGATGAGGGTTTCCTCGTTCTTGGCCAGGAGTGGGTTTGGGCCTTGGGAATTTGGTGCATAGGTAGTCTTGACTGCAGCGAAGAATCCTCGCATATTGTGGCTCTCGATCAGTTGTTGTATCTCGTGTGCTTTCTCCATCCACGACCTGTTCTTTAGGTCCCAGGTTCTTGTTGGACCTGAGCCTTCAGCCGTATATAACGTTGTTTTGCCGCTCTCGAGTTGGGCTGTTGCTTGATGCTCAGAAATGTTTTGTGCTTTGATTTATTAGTTCCTCGATCATTTTCTTCAAACCAGTCCTATTGTTTTCCGGTTGAATGACGAAGTGTCTCTTTACAGACACTTTATTTACAAGCCTGGATGGGCAGACCAGGCGCTATGGGGATTCAGCATCTCAGGGTCATCAAGGAACGCCAGATTGGCTGTGAGCTGGCTGTATATGGATCTCTTCACATGGTCGCGAAGTGTCACGACATTACATTTTTCTGGAATTGCATCTGCTGTCCTCACTGCTTTGGGGCAATGTTAATGTTGATGATGTTTCTGATTAGGTGTTAGGCCTTCGGACAGGGACAGCAGCGGCCGGTTTGATCTAGGATGGTTTGTGCGTGCTGTTTTGCTCGGTTATTTTGTTGCACTGTTTTTTCCTTAGTTGGGTGTGGACCCTCTTGACGATCGATTTCAGCAGGATAATGAGCAGCAAAGATTTAGAAAAATAAAGCGAGAGGGTGGGAGAGAAATATAATGCAGCAGGGAGACGTGAACAGCTTGTTGATTGTTTGACGGCAGTCTGAAAGTTGAGAGCAGCCTGTGGATACAGCAAAAGTCTACAGCACCTGGTATCTCCAGTCGGTCACCATTCCAAGTACAAATCAGGCATTATGCTGCTTCGCATCCGAGATCAGATATTTTCAGACTGGCATGGCCGTAGCGATATAACATCTGGATCTCTCTTTATTCAAATAGCGACAGACAGATTCATATTGCTTCCTGTCAGCTCCTACATGAATGCTATTTAACAGCTCGGAAGCATTTGTAGTTCTTATATTTCCTTTATCCTGCCTCCTCACCTTGTTTTCAATCTCTCTTCACGCCATCTCTCGCCAACACACACACAATGTTGAAGCCCGAGCCTCCATTGCTAAGTACAAATCAGGTTTGTGTCTATTAGAGAGAGAGAGAGAGCGATTGCAAGAGAGAGAGAGTTTTCGAAAAATAAGAGGAAACAACAACACATGGAGTGCTGAATGAAGGCAGCAACAAGCTCGACTAAAAGGAAAAGCCGAGCACCTGGTATTAAGAATCCTATCCAAGTACAAATCAAACCTGTCCCTATTTTGCTGGAGAAATGAGCTACGATATGGCAGTTATAGCGCAATGTCTGAGATTGATCTCGGATGGTTTGGATGAGAAGGACTTAATGGTTTCGGTGTGTTTTGCTCGGTTATTTTGTTGCTGTATCTTTTATTTAATTGTGTTTGGACCCGCTTGACTTTCTATGGGAGCAGAAGAATGAACAGCAATGACTGGGAACAATAAAGGGAAAGGTTGAGAGAGAAATTGATTGCAGGAGGGAGAAGTGAACACTTGTTGATTGTTTGATGGCAGTGTGAATGTTGCGAGCATCCTATGGTGGCAGCAAGTGTCGACAGCACCTGACATTCCGAGTTTGTCTCCCTTCCAAGTACTAACCAGGCCTTACTCTATTTCGCATCGGAAAGGAGATATTTCATACTGGTATGCCAGTAGGTACCGAACAGCTGGCTCTCTCTTGACACATAGAGCGACAGACAGCAGCTTATTGCTCTCTGTCAGCTCATACTTGAATGCTATCGAACAGCTCGGAAGCATATGCACATCTTACGTTTCCTTTTAACTGCCCTTCCTCCTTGTTTTCTTTCTATCTTCGCGTCCTCTTTCGCTAACATTTAAAAACAATAATCCAGAGCCTCCATTGCAATTACAAATCAGGCCTGAGGCTACAAGAGAGAGAGAGAGAGAGAGAGAGAGAGAAAGAGAGAGAGAGAGAGAGACAGAGAGAGAGAGAGAGAGAGAGAGAGAGAGAGAGCGAGAGCGAGAGAGGGAGAGAGAGCGAGAGCGAGAGAGGGAGAGAGAGAGAGAGAGAGAGGGAGAGAGGAAGGGAGAGAGAAAGAGAGAAAGCGAAAGGGAGAGTGAGAGTGAGAGGGAGAGCGAGAGCGACAGAGAGAGTTGTTGAAAGCGCAGGAATGCAATTCAAATGGAGTGCTGAATGAAGGCAGCGACAACATATATTAATTGGAAACGCATGGTGCACCTGGTATTGAGACTCCTATGCAAGTACTAATCAGACGTGTCCCTGCTTTGTTGCAGAAATAAACTACATGTGATAATTACAGCACAATGTCTCTGTTTGGTCGAGGATGCTTTCGTTGTCAAGGACTTATTGCTTTGCATGTGTTGTTTTGCTCGGTTACTTTGTTGCTGTGTATTTTGTTTGGTTTTGTTTGGAAGTCCTTTACTTTTTATGGCAGCAGGAGAATGGGCAGCAAAGATTTGGAAAAATAAGGCGAGGGTGAGAAGCAAACTGTTTGTTTATTGGTTGAAGCCAGTGTGAATATTGTGAGCAGACTGTGGTGGCAGCAAAAGTCTAAAGTACCTGGTATTCACAGTCGGTCTCATTGCAAATAGTTACCGGTCTTTAGTCTGCCTCCCCTCCGAGAGTAGACTTTTTTAGACTGGCATGGCCGTAGTGATATAGCAGCTGGTTCTCTCTTTACTCAAAGAGCGACAGACAGCAACTTATTGATTTCTGTCAGCTCATACATGAATGCTATCAAACATCTAAATAGAAAGAAGGAAACATAGAAACATAGAAAATAGTTGCAGTAGGAGGCCATTCGGCCCTTCGAGCCTGCAGCACCATTCAATCAGAGCATGCTGATCATTCACGTCAGTACCCCTTTCCTGCTTTCTCTCCATACCCCTTGATCCTTTTAGCCGTAAGTGCCATATCTAAGTCCCTATTGAATATATCTAATGAATTGGGTGCAACAACTCTCTGCGGCAGGGAATTCCACAGGTTAACACTCTCTTAGTGAAGACGTTTCTCCATAATCTCAGTCCTAATCCTTATCCTTACTTGATATCCCCTGATTCTGGACTTCACCAACATCGGGAACATTTTTCCTATATCTAACCTGTCCAGTACCGTCAGAATTTTATATGTTTCTATGCGATGCCTTGTCATCCTTCTAAACTCCAGTGAATAAAGGCGCAGTCCATCCAGTCTCTCCTCGTATGTCAGTCCTGCCATCCCGGGAATCAATCTGGTGAACCTTCGCTGCACTCACTCAGTAGCAAGAACGTCCTTTATCAGATTAGGAGACTAAACTGACCGCAATATTCCTGGTGAGGCCTCAGTAAGGCCCTATACAACTGCAGTAAGTCATCTCTGCTCGTATACTCAATTCCCGCAGCTATTAAGGCCAACATACCACACGCCTTCCTCCTCACCTGCTGAAAGTGCATGCAATGGCTGATGTACTATGGCACCCAGCTATCGCTGCACCTACCCTTTTCCTATTCTGCCGCCATTCAGATAGCATTCTGCCTTCGGGTTTTTTTCATCAAAGTGGATAACCTCACATTTATCCACATTATATTGCACCTGCCACCCGTTTGCCCATTCACCGAACCGGTCCACTTCATCCTGCAGCCTTTGAGCGTCCTCCTCACAGCTCACACTACCATACAGCTATGTGCCATTTTCAAACTTGGAGATATTACACTCAATTTAATCATCCAAATCATTAATATATATTGGAAATCGTTGGGGTCCCAGCACTGAGCCCTTCGGTACCGCACTGGTCATTGCCTGCCATTCTGAAAAGGACCCCTTTATTCCGACTTTCTGCTCCCCACATGCAAACCAGTTCTCTATCCACGTCAGTAAATCACCCCCAATAACATGTGATTTAATTTCTTGTGTGGTAACCTGTCAAAAGCATTTTGGAAGTCCAAATACACCACACCCACTGGTTGTCCCTTGTCCCCTCTACCAGTTACATCCTCAAAAAATTCAATGAGATTTGTCAAGCAGGAATTCCCTTTCATAAATCCATGCTGACTTGGAACGATCCCATCATTGCTTTCCAAATGTGCTGCTGTTTCATCTTTAATAATTGATTCCAACATTTTCCCCACTACTGATGTCAGGCTAAACCGTCTATAATTAACTGTTTTCCCTCCCCCTCCTTTCTTAAAAGTGGTCAATAATATCATTCAAAAAGCAGTTGGATATCTATCTAAAGGAAAAGAAAATCCACGTCTGCAGGCAAATGATAGGTGAGTGGGACAAATCGATAGCTGTCATGGGCTCGACCGGCCGAATGGCCTTCTTCGGTGCTGTAATCTTTCCATTAGACTGTGATTATATCAGGTCGTGGCATATTTAATAGTGTGGATGAAAGCAGAATATTGTAAAGAGACTTGGATTGTTTCGGCAAAACTACAGGCATCTGATTCACAAGATTCGGGTGCGTGAAAATTCGGGATTAATGACTTTAAAGCATCATTTTTGTTTTGTGAAGTTTCGGTCGGAGAAATGTTTGGGAAAGGAATTTCTTGCAGAAAGGGACTCAGCATTTAATCTTATTTCTGGCTGTTGGGGTCACATTTGTTGTCGATGTTCTTCTTCCAGAATGTATATTGTCTTTGCTGTTTCACAATTACCATTCCCTTGCTCGAGAGTCTCTCTCAATGTTTAGCCAGTCCCATGTAAATGTTAGCAGCAATGTACATGATGAAGCAGACCATTAAAGCACAATGTCTAAAATGTTTTATGGTTTAAGAGGTAAATTGCAGAGCACAAGCAAATTATTCAATTAAGGACTTTCCTTCAGTTAAAATTGCTTTAGTTTTGCAAATGAAGATCATCAGTTAATTAATGATGTTTTCCCGTGAAAGCAGGATAGCATTGAAAGTTTGTACATTTTCTCCATTTCGAAAGACACTGGTTTATCAGGACAGTCGGCATGATATGATAAGGAAGGGTCGTGTTTGACGAACTTGATTACACTTTTGGAGGAGCTCACCAGGTGTGTCGATGAAGTAGTGCGTAAGATGTAGTGAATATTGATTTTATTAATGCTTTCGCTAAGGTCCCATATGGCAGACTGGTTATGAAAATAAATGCCCATGGGAACCAGTGCGAAGTGGCAAATTGTTTCTAAATTTGCCTTCGAGGCAGGAATAAAAGTGCAATGTTTGAAGGGTGTTTTTGTGACTGGAAGGATGCTTCCAAGGGTTCTGCAGTTTTCAGTGCTAGGTCCATTGCTTTTTATGGTATTTATCAATTATTTCAATTTGAATATAGGGGTTATGATTATGAAGTTTCCAGGTGATAGTAAAATAGGCAGTGTGGTTGATAATGAAGAAGAAAGCTGGAGATTGCAGGAAGATATCAATCAACTGTAAGTTGGGCAGAACAGTAGCAATTGGAATTTATTGCAGAGATGTGTGAGATTGTGCATTCGTGGACGGCGAACAAGGAAAGGGAATATACATCAACTGGTAGGATATTGAGAAGTTTAGAGGAACAAAGGTAACTGGGATAGCATGTCCACATTCTCTGAATATAGCTGACCAGTTGGATACGTTGGTTAAAAAGGCTAACGGAATGGTTGCATTTATCGGCAGAGTTATGGAATAGATGAGCAAGTGGGTTATGCTTGAAATGTATAAAATTCTGGTTAGGCCACAGCTGGAGCACTGCGTGCATTTCTGGTCACATTATTGAAGGAAGAACGTGATTGTGCTAGAGAGGGTACAGAGGAGATTTAAGTAGATGTTGCCGGGAGTGGAGCAACTTTGCTTTGAGGACAGATTGGATAGGCTGCGTGTTGTTTTCCTTGGACCAGAGGAGGCTGATGGGCGACAGCCTTAAGGTGTATAAAATTAGGAGGGCCCAAGATATTGTTCATTAAAAGGGTCAATTTCAAATAGTAGAGGGGTCAACAACTACGGGGCATAAATTAAAAATAATTAGTTGAAGGGTTAAAAGCGATTTTAAGTGAACATTCTACATCCAGATGTTTTTGGGTCTGGAAGTCACTGCTTGACAGTGTGCTGGAGGCAGAAAAACTCATCACCTTTCAAAATTTGTTGGATGTGATCTTGAAATGCAGTTAGGTGCAGGAATACACACCTAAAACTGGACACTAGTTCGCTGATGTGGATACGTTGAGTCGAAAAGGACTCTTTCCATGCTGTAACCTTCTATGCTTATATAATTTTCGGTTAGCATCACTTTCATGATGCAAAAAGAGGCGATCTTCTAATTAATGCTGATTCCAGTGTAAAACTGATCGCGCAATCTGGCGCTCGACCTCAGAAAACTGAGATTTAGAGTGTTATGAGGCTGCTGTTCCATGTATGTGCAGCTTTGTCTCGAACCGTGAGATTTTGCTGCCCAGTCAAGGGTGGTAAACCGTTGTTGCAGGCAGCATTCGCCGCTTTCCGCTGGCAGCATCTGAGTGGAGGTTGCAGGAATGTTGGGGCTCGTCATGCCCTCACTCACTCTGGATCTGGGGAAGAGCGATTCGTCGATGGGTTTGTTTGTGGCTTTGATTTTCTGTTGTGAAGCGAGGTGGCACCGCAGGATCCTTTAATAATCTCTAACAGCTGAACTGCATGCCTGGAATGTACAGTTTTGAGATGCGATTTCTCCACCATCAGGGCTGGAAACAGGAGGGAGTGAGAGACACTTTCTGGAGTTTGAGTGCGTACAGAATTGTACAGAGAGCTCAGCAAATGCAACAGCGTCGTGAGACACAGCACTCTGTTAATATTGAACCACTAATATGAACTATTCATTTTTTTCCAATCATTAATTAAACACGTTTGCAAAATGTTTCCACCCGCTTTCGAACCGGGCACCTTGCGCGTGTAATGCGAATGTGATAACCACTACACTACGGAAACGCTGTGCCAGAAATAGCTTTGGCAACACAACTAGAGCTTTAAACTCAATAGCTGGACTACACCTCAGGAGCTTTTGTTACGGGCATAGAATGACGGTGCTATATTTAGCAAGGTGTTGAGTGTGGCAGGAATTGATCCCATGTTTCTATGGCTTTATACATAGGAACAGGAGTGGCCATTCCTCAGCAAGTGGATAGAATCTTGCATACACTGCTTTAAAGCGCTGTGGAGGCAGACTCAATCTTATCTTTCAAACGGAGTTAGAGAAGTATCCGAAGGAAAAACATTGCACAGCTGCGTGTAAATGAGCGGGGTGTGGGACGAGTTGAGAGTTGGCATGGGCTCGACGGGCCGAATGCCCTTCTTTCGTGCTGTAACTATCCCCTTATTCTGTGATAATATAATTTATTGGCACATTTAATAGTGTGCATGGATTGAGACGGCAAAACTAAGTTCATCTGATTCAGAAGATTCGGGTGCGAGAAAATTCGGGTTTAATGACTTTAAATGCATCTATTTTGTTTTGTGAAGTTTCGGTCAGAGACATGTTTTGGAAAGGAATTATTTGCTGAAAGGGACTCAGCATTTAATCTTCTTTCTGGCTGATGTGGCCTAATTTCTTTTCGATGTTATTCTCCAGAATGTATATTTTCTTTGCTGTTTCAAATAAACAGTTCCTTGCTTTACAGTCTATCTCACTGTTTCCCCAGCCTCAACTACATATTATGAGCAACGAACATTTTGAAGCATACCACGAAAGCACAGTGCCTATAATGTTTTAGGGTTTAAGAGGTAAATTGCAGAGTAAAGAAAATTATTCAATTGAGGACTCTCCTTCAGTTAACATTTCTTTAATTCTGCAAATGAAGATCATCAGTTGATTAATGATGTTTTCCCATGAAAGCAGGATAACATTTAACGATTATACATGTTCTACATTTCGAAAGACACTGGTTAATCAGGACAGTCAGCACAACTTGTTAAGGAAGGGTCGCGTTTGACTAATTTCATTGCATTTTTGGAGGACGTCACCAGGTGATTCGATGAAGTAGTGCGTATGATGAAGTGAATATTGATTGTATTAATGTTTCCACTAAGGTCCCACATGGCAGACTAGTCATGAAAGTAAAAGCCCATGGAATCCAGGGCGAAGTGGCAAATTCGAGCCAAATTTGGCTCAGAGGCAGGAAGCAAAGAGTCATGTTTGATGTGTGTTTTTTTGACTGGAAGGATGTTTCAAGTGCAGTTCCACTGTTTTCAGTACTAGGTCCATTGCTTTTTCTGGTACTTATCAATGATCTAAACTTGAATATAGGGGTTATGATTGAGACATTTTCAGGTGTTAGTAAAATAGGCAGTGTGGTTGAAAATGGAGAAGCAACCTGGAGACTGCAGGCAGATATCAATCAACTGGTAAGGAGGGCAGAACAGTGGCAAATGGAATTTAATCCCGAGACGTGTAAGATCGTGTATTTGTGGAGGGCTAACAAGGAAAGGAAGACACATCAAATGGTAGGACATTGAGACATATAGAGGAACACAGGGAACAGGGATTGCATGTCCACAGCTCCCTGAATGTAGCTGGCCAGTTGGGCAAGTTGGTTAAGAAGACATATGGAATGGGTGCATTGATTGGCAGAGGCAAGGAGCAGAACAGCAAGTGGGGTATGGTAGAATTGTAGGAACATTCTGGTTATGCAATCGTTGGAGTACTGCGTGCAGTTCAGGTCACCGCATTGAAGGAAGGACGTGATTGTGCTGGACAGGGTACACAGGAGAATTATGTAGGTGTTGCCGGGAGTAGAGCAACTTTGCTATGAGGACAAGATTGGATAGTCTGGGTTAGTTTTCCTTGGAACAGAGGAGGCTGATGGGCGACAGCTTTGAGGTGTATAAAATTTGGAGGTGCCTGGATAATGTTGATTAAAACGGCATATTTCCCATAGTAGAGGGGTCACCAACCAGGAGGGCTTAAATTTAAGGTAATTAGTATAATGGTTAAAGGGGATTTGAAGGGAACACTCTTCATCCAGATGTTTGTGCGTTTCTTGGACTCACTGCCTGAAAGTGTGGTGGAGTCAGCAACCCTCAGCACATTTAAAAAGTTCTTGGATGTGCACTCGAAATGCCATAACGTGCAGGGTTACACACATAAAAATGGACATTTCTTCGCCGGTGTGGTTGTGATGGGCCCAAAAGGACTCCTTCCATGCTGTAAACTTCTAACATTATATAATTGTCGATTAGCATTACTTTCATGATTCAAAACGAGGCGGTCAGCGAATTAAATGTGTTTCCAGTGAAAAAATGATCGTGCAAGCTGGTGCTGGAATTGAGGAAACTGAGATTAAGAGTCTTATGAGGCTGCTGTTCCGTGTACGGGGAGCTTTGGCTCGAAACAAGGCATTTTTCAGCTCAGTGAAGGGCAGTACACGTCTATTTGAGGCAGAATTCGCCGCATTCCGCCGGCAGCGTCTGCTTGGAGAGTGCGGGAATGTTCGGACTCGTCCCGCCCTCACTTACTCTGGAGCTGGGGAAGAACGATGAGTCGATGGATTTCTTCGCGGCTTTGATTTTCTATTGTGAAGTGAGGCGCGTGGCAGTATCCTTTAAGAATCACTCACAGCTGTACTGAATGCACGAATGTGCAGCTTTCGCCACATTCAGGGCTGGAATCGGGAGCGAGTGGGAGACACTGCGTAAAGTTTGATTGTGTACAGAACTGTACAGAGAAATCAGCAAATGCAAGAGCGTCGTGGGACACTGTACTCTGTTAATAGTGAACTACTAATTTGAATTATTCAATTTTTGCTAAACATTAATGGAACACTTTTGCAAAATGTTTCTGCTCGGGGTCATTCTGCGAGTTAGATGAAAGTGATAACCTCTACACTACGGAAACGCTTTGGCAGCAGGAGTGTTGGGAGCACAACCAGAGCTTCAACCTAAACAGCTGGCCTACACTTCAGGAGCTTGCGTTACGAGAATAGAATGAAGCTACTGTATTTACTATCGTTAGCAAGGTTGTGAGTGTGGCAGGAATTGATCACGTGTTTCTCAGACTTTCAACATCGGAACAGGAGGTGGCCATTTCGCAGCAAGTGATTAGAAACTGGAATACACTGCTTTAAAGGGCGGTAGAGGCAGACACAATATTATTTTTCCAAAGGGAGTTGGATAAATATCTGAAGGAAATTAATGCACAGCTTCGGGTAAATGACGGGGCTATGGGGCTAGTTCAGTGTTTGCATGGGCTCGACAGGCCGAATGGCCTTCTTCCATGCTGTAACCATTTCCTTATTCAGTGATTCTATAAGTTAGTGGCACATGTAATAGTGTGCATGGAAGTAGAATTTTGCAAAGGGACATGGATTGAGTCGGCACGACTGGAGGCATCTGATTCAGAAGATTCGGGTGCGCGAAAATTCGGGTTTAATGACTTTGAAAGGAAAATTTGTGTTTTGTGAAGTTTCGGTCAGATAAATATTTGTGAAAGGAATTTTTTGCAGAAGGGTGTCACCATATAATCTTCTTTCTGGCTGTTGAAGTCACATTTCTTTTCGAAGTTATTGTTTTCCTGAAACAGATGAGACTGCACACCGGGAGGTTAACGTACTAGTGACGTCTTTCTTTATTAAGACATTCCAGAGTGAGGAACAGGCCTTAGGGCCCGGCTAATATACAGTGATCATAAGAGATGCTGGGATGCATTGGTACTTCAGGGGATGCACGCCCTGGTGGCGGAACATAGGAATGCATACTTTACAGATACACAACATCACTCCCCCGCCAAAGTCAAAGTGAAAACTATTTGCAAGGTGAGGCGGTCTGGAGCCATTCTTTCCCTGGTGGACCGCCTCGGTACAAATATCTGTTCTGGTGTGTTGGCTGTGCCCTTGCTGGGGATACGTGTTGTTGGCCCTGCAGTTCCGCTGGGTGAGATTGGCCTTGCTTGGCTGCTGGGCGTGGTGGGTTCGATTTCCTGGTCCATGGTGGAGTCGTTGATACTTTGAGTGTGTGTTGTAGGCTCGAAAATCGTGGTGTCTGCTGTGGATTGTTCAAGGCAATCTGTGAACCGCAGCCTCGTTTCGTCCAAATGCTTGCTGCAAATTTGTCCATTGTCTAGATTGACTACAAACAACCTACTCTCTTCTTTAGCTAACACAGTGGTCGGGATCCACTTGGGACCATGTCCATAGTTTAGCACATGCACAGTGTCATTCAGATTAATTTCCCGCGATACAGTGGCGCGATCATAGTTTACATTTTGTTGCTGCCGCCTGCTCTCCACCTGATCACATCGGTTGGGTGAAACAGCGAGAGTCTGGTTTTAAGAGTCATTTTCATGAGTAGCTCAGCCGGAGGCATCCCTGTCAGAGAGTGCGGTCTCTTGCGGTAGCTGAGCAGTGCTCGGGACAGCCGGATTTGGGGTGAGACTTCTGTGACTCGTTGAACGCTCTGTTTGATTGTTGTACTGCACGCTCTGCCTGCCCATTGGAGGCTGGTTTAAATGGGGCCGAGTGACATGTTTGATCCCATTGCGGGTCACGAATTATTTAAATTTGGCAATGGTGAAACATGGTTTTGTCACTGACCAGTATGCGAGGCAGGCCGTGGGTGGCAAACATGGCCCGCAGGCTTTTAATGGTGGCGGTGGTGGTGCTTCGCGACATTATTTCTGTTAAATCCTGACTATAATGTACCGACTTACACGAGGCACATGCTGAAGTCAAGGTCACGCAGGACCTGCACCTTTAATTCCAGCTCTCCAGTGCTGCACTTTCCTGAGACATCCCTTTATATACCTCAGTGAGACAGGTATGGAGTGTATCCTGAAAGTGCACCCCTGGTGGTAAGGTATGTTTATACAAGTCATATCCAGTTGCAATGTGAGATACATGACATCACCCTGACCCAAGGTCATATTGCCTTTATAGATACAGTCTCTCAGGTGGACTGCGCTGTCGCTTGCAGCATCTTAGTTGTGGTTCAGTTGTTTGCCTTGTTGCCAGTTTTTCTTTCGGTGTGATTGCTGATATCTCGCCTGGGCTGTCTGTTTCGTTTGGTATGATTGCTGGTATCTCACCTTGGCTGTCTGTTGAGACTGGCGTTTCTGCAGGTTGTTCCACCTGCCTGTACACCAGGTATGATGTGAGTTCCACATTGTAGTGTGCATCTGCTTCTTCAGTGTTATCAATGAATCTACCTTTTACTTGGTCTACTTACCTCCTGCAGGTTTGGCCATTGTCCATTTGTCCAACCAGTAGCCTTTTTCCCTCTTTGTCTGTTACTGTCCATGCAAGCCATTTGGGACCCTGGCCATAGTTTAGCAGAAACACTTTCACCGCTATCTCATTCAACCTCCCGCTCAAATTTCGGTCATGGTATCAGTTAGCTTTGAACGCTTAGCCTCAAAAGTTTCATGCATGTCTGGGAGGATTAACGAGAGCCTGGTCTTTAAGGTTCGTTTCATCAATAGTTGCGCGAGGGGAACCTCAGTCAACGAATGCAGACGAGATCTGCATGCGAGCAGCAGTCACGACAGGTGGCTCTACAGCGTGGGACCTTGGATTCTGAGCATGCCTTGTTTAATGATCTGCACTGATCGCTCCACCTGGCCACTGGAGGCCGGCTTGAAAGGTGGCGTTTTACATGTTTTATACCGTGGTCAACTCTAAAATCGTGAAATTCTGTGCTGGAGAAGCACGCACCATTATCACTGACCAAAATGTCAGGAATGCCGTGCGTTGCAAACAGGCTTCTAAGGCTCTCAACAGTGGTGGAGGTGGAGCTCGAGTTTAAAATGGTGCACTCCATCCATTTTGAAAATGCATCAACGACTACGAGGAACATTTTGCCCATGAATGGGCCCGCATAGTCGACATGCACCCGCGACCATGGTTTGGTGGGCCAGGGCCAGGGGCTTAGGCGGGTCTCGCTTGGGGCATTACTGAGTTGGGCACAAATGGTGCATTGACACAGATTTGGAGCACTTTTCCACCAGACACGAGATCTGGCTTTGGCCTTCATAAGGACGATCCCCGGGGGCTCGCGATGGACTTCCCGGACAAATGCATCCCTGCCTCGTAAGGGCATAATTACTCGGCTGCCCCACATCAGGCAGTCTGCCTGTGGTGAGAGTTCAAGCATGCGCCTATGAAAGAGTTTGACCTCCTCGGGGCAGGCATTGAGAGCCTCAGCCCAGTAAACGGTTAAAATGCATCTTTTAACTCGAGATAACGTGGGCTACCAGGATCTGATTTGTCGAGCCGTCATGGGCGAACTTGCGGATTCAAAGGCATCTCACAGTCCTGTTCATCGGAACCTTCTGTGGTCGTCATGGGTAGCCTGCTAAGCACGTCAGCACATTTGTTTGTGCCTGGTCTGTGCCTTATCCTGTAGTTGTAAGCTTCCAGCATGATTGCAAACCGCTGCATGCGCGCCGAGGCGTTGGTATTGATTGCCTTGCACTCGGATAGTCGGGACATGAAGAGTTTGTGGTCGGTTTCTAACGCAAACTTGGCCCCGAAATGATAATGTTGCAACTTTTTGACATTGTACACGCACGCGAGCGCCTCCTTTTCAACCATACCATCCTCGCACTCTGCCCGCGAAAGTGACCTGGAGGCATAAGCTACGAGCTGCAATTTACCCGCATCATTGACGTGCTGCGCGCTGTCAAACACACCTGACCCCGTACGTGGTGCATCGCACGGAAGGACTAACAGTTTTCCTTGGTCTAAAAAGGCTAAAAAAAACTCCTGGAACATTGAAGGTGGCGTGCCTTATTGAAGGCGCATACTTGGGCGTCCCCGCAAAACCAATCGCACCCCTTTCTGAGTAGCACGTGGAGAGGCTCCAGCAGCGTGCTCAAGTTCTGCATAAAGTCACCAAAGTAATTGAGTAGCCCGTTAAAGGCGCACAATTCCAAGACATTCCGGGGCATGGGCGCCAGGCGAATCGATTTTGTTTTGGATTCGCTTTGGCGGGTTCCATCAGCGGCAATTCTTCTGCCCAAAAAATTCTACCTCGGGCGCGAGAACCAGACATTTGGATCTCTTAACTCTGAGGTCTACCCGATCCAGTCGACTTCGTACTTCTCAAGATTGCGAAGATGAGAGCTGGTGTCCCTGCCCGGGATGAGTATATCATCTTGAAACACAACCGTCCCCGGGATGGACTTGAGCAGAGTCTCCATGTTGCGCTGGAATATAGCAGCGGCCGACCTAATGCCAAATGGGCATCGATTGTACATACAAAGGCCTCGAAGTGTGTTTATGGTGGTTTGCAGCTGAGACTCTTTGGTCAGTTCTTGCGTCATATATGCAGATGTGAGGTCAAGTTCTGAGAAAGGTTTAACTCCAGCCAATGTGGCAAATATACCCTCCGCTCTGGGCAGCGGGTATTGGTCCTGTTGGGTGAATCTGCTTATGGTAGACTTGTAATCCCCACAGATTTGCATGGATCCATCAGGCTTTATGACTGGGACGATGAGGCTTGCCCAGTCACTGAATTCCACGGGAGAAACTATGCCTTTCCGCAGAAGCCGGTCCAGTTCGTTTTCAATCTTTTCCCACATCACATAAGGCACAGCTCTAGCCTTGTGATGGACTGGTCTGGCATGCTGTGTTATGTAGATTCTAACTTTAGCCGCTTTGAAGGTGCCCACAACTAGCTGAAAGAGATGTTCAAAAAGGCTTAGAAGTGTTGAGCAGGAGGTCGGTTCCTTTGACGACATGGCGTGAATATCATCCAATTTCCAATTAAGTTCTGCGATCCAACTTCTCCCCAATTGGGCTGGGAGATCCCCGGGGACAATCCACAGGGAAAGTCGTTCACCATCCCTTTGTGTGTGACTGAGAGCATAGCGTTGCCAAGGACTGGGACGATATCTTTAGTATAGGACCTTATTTTTGTGTCGACATTTGTGAGTTTTGGTCTGTTGCTTTTATGCGGCCACAGATATTCAAATATCTGAACGCTCATGAGGGATTAACTGGCCACCGTGTCCAGTTCCATGTTGGAGGCCTCTTGGTGTGAGAACAGTGGACATTGATTGTGTTAACCCGCTGTACGTCGGCGTCCCGTGCACTGTTCCAACCGTCTTCTTGTCCGTTTTGCGACCCTTCCGATTCGTATACCAGCCGAGCTGCTGTTTTTCTGCACATGCGAGACAGATGCCCTGTGCAGTTGCAGTTTCTGCAAACGGCATGCTGAAATCGACAAACCCTGGTTGAGTGCCTTCCCCCATATCTGGTGCATCCACGATGCTGAGAATGACATGAGAAGCACGTGTAGCGAGTTGGTCTTACCGCAGGGGAAGGGTCCACAGCCAGTTAGGGAATGGAAGACCAGCAGGAAGAGCAGTGCAAGGAAGGTCGTGCAGGGGTCCCCTGCGGTCATCCCCCTGGAAAACAGATACACCGCTTTGAGTACTGTTGAGAGGGATGTCTCATCAGGGGAGGGCAGTAGCAGCCAAGTTCATGGCACTGTGGCTGGCTCTGCTGCACAGGAGTGCAGGAAAACGAGCGGGAGAGCGATAGTGATAGGGGCTTCAATTGTAAGGGGAATAGATAGGCGTTTCTGCGACCGCAACCGAGACTCCACGAAGGTATGTTGCCTCCCTGGTGCAAGGACCAAGGATGTCTCGGAGCTGATGCAGGACATTCTGAAAAGGGAGGGTGATCAGCCAGTTGTCGTGGTGCATATTGGTACCAAAGATATAGGTAAAAAAAAGGACGAGGTCCTACGAAACGATTTTAAAACGCTAGGAGCTAAATTAAAACTTAGGACATCAGAATTAGTAATCTCGGGAATGCTACGGTGCCACGTGCGAGTCAGAGTAGGAATCGCAGAATAGCTCAGATGAATATGTGGCTTGAGCAGAGGAGCAGCAGGAGGGATTCAAATTCCAGGGGCATTGGAACCGGTTCTGGGGAAGGTGGACCAGTACAAACGTCACGGTCTACACCTGGGCAGGACCGGAACCAATGTCCGACGGGAATATTTGATCGTGCTGTTGGGGGGAGATAAACAATATGGCAGGGGATGGGAACCAATGCAGTGAGACAGAGGGAAACAAAATGGAGACAAAAGCAAATGACAGAAAGTAGATGAGTAAAAGTGGAGCACAGAGAAACCCCAGGCAAAAAATAAAAAGGACCACTGTACAGCAAAATTCTAAATGGTCAAAGTGTAATAACATACAAGCATGAAAGCTCAGTGCCTCAATGCAAGGAGTATTCATAACCAAGGAGAGGGCTCTGAGCTATTTAGAATGGGTGAGAGCTCAGATGAACAGGACCCCAAGAAAGAATGCAAAAGGCAGGAGGCAACAGAGCAGAGTAGCACTGGGGTAACTGTAAACCACAAGGTGATAGGATGGGACAATATGTATGAATATAAAGGGGCTGCAGGAGGGGTCAAAACTAAAAATCATGGTTTAAAAAATAGTATTAAAATACTCTACCTAAATGTACGCAGCATTCGAAATAAAGTAAATGAGTTGACGGCACAAATCATTACAAATGGGTATGATTTGGTGGCCATTACAGAAACGTGGTTGCAGCGTGGCTAAGACAGGAAATTAAACATACAGGGGTATCTGACAATTCGGAAAGATAGACAAGAAGGGAAAGTAGGTGGGGTAATCTGTTAATAAAGAATGATATCAGGGTATTTGAGAGAGACGATATTGGCTCTAATGAACAAAATGTTGAATCATTGTGTGGAGGTCAGAGATAGTAAGGGGAAAAAGTCACTGGAGGGCGTAGTCTATCGGCCCCCAAATAATAACCTCATGGTGGGGCGGGCAATAATAAACGGAATAATAGAGGCATGTGAAAAAGGAATCATGGGGAATTTAACCTACATATCGATTGGTCAAATGAAATCGCACGGGGTAGGCTTGAGGAGGAATTCATAGAATGTATACGGGATTCTTTCTTAGAACAGTATGTTACAGAACCTACAAGGGAGCAAGATATCCTAGATCTGATCCTGTGTAATTAGAAAGGAATAATAAACGATCTCCGAGTAAAAGATCCTCTCGGAATGAGTGATCACAGTATGGTTGAATTTGTAATACAGATTGAGGGTGAGGAAGTAGTGTCCAAACGAGCGTACTCTGCTTAAAAAAGGGGCTACAGTGGGATGAGGGCAGAGTTGGCTAAATTAGACTGGAAACACAGAGCAAACGGAGGCACAAATGAAGAACAGTGGAGGACTTTTAAGGAGTTCTTTCATAGTGCTCAACAAAATATATTCCAGTGAAAAAGAAGGGCGGTAAGAGAAGGGATAACCAGCCGTTCATAACCAAGGAAGTAAAGGACAGCATCAAATTAAAAACTAATGCGGTTCAGGTGGCCAAGGTTCATGGGAATCTAGCAGATTGGGAACATTGTAAACGGCAGCAAAGAATGACTAAGAATGCAATAAAGAAAGGAAAGATGAATTACGAAAGTAAACTTGCGCAAAACATAAAAACAGATAGTAAAAACTTTTACCAATATATAAAACGGAAAAGATTGATTAAAGTAAAGTTTGGTCCCTTAGAAGATAAGAAGAGGGATTTAATAATGGGAAATGTGGAAATGGCTGAGACCTTAAACAATTATTTTGCTTCGGTCTTCACAGTGGAAGACACCAAAACCATGCCAAAAAATGCTGGTCCCGGGTATGTGGGAAGGTAGGACTTTGAGATAATTACGATCACTAGGGGGATAGTGCTGGACAGGCTAATGTGACTCGTTGTTGACAAGTCCCCTGGTCCAGATGAAATGCATCCTCGGGTGTTAAAAGAGATGGCAGAAGTTATATCATTCGTTATAATCTGCAAAATTCTCTGGACGATGGGGAGGTAACAGCGGATTGGAAAGAAGCTAATGTAACGCCTATTTTTTAAAAAATGGGGCAGACAAAAAGCAGGGAAATAGGCCGGTCAGTTTAACATCTATAGTGGGGAAAATGCTAGAAGCTATCATTAAGGGAGAAATGGCGGGGTATCTATATAGGAAAAGTGCAATCAAGCAGACGCAACATGGATTCTTAAAGGGGAAATCATGTTTAACTAATTAATGGAATACTTGAGGAAATAAAGAGCATGGTGGATAGAGGTATACCGATGGATGTGGTGTAATTAGATTTCCAAAAGGCATTCGATTCGGTGCCACACAAAAGGTTACTGCAGAAGCTAAGTTACGCGGAGTCAGAGGAAATGTATTAGCATGGATAAAAAATTGGCTAGCTAACAGAAAGCAGAGATTCGAGATAAATGTTCCTTTTCGGGTTGGAAATCGGTGGTTAGTGGTGTGCTATAGGGATCGGTGCTGCGACCACAGCTGTGTACAATATACATAGATGACCTGGAAGAGGGGATAGTGTGTAGTGCAACAAAATTTGCCGATGACACAAAGATTAGTGGGAAAGCGGGTTGTGTAGAGGACACAGAGAGGCTGCAAAGAGATTTAGATAGGTTAAGCGAATGGACTAATGTTTGGCAGTTGGAATACAATGTCGGAAAATGTGAAGTCATCCAACTTGGAAAAAAACACAGTAAATGATATATTATTTGAATGGGGAGAAATCACAACATGATGCGGTGCAGAGGGACCTGGCCTTGTGCATAAATCCCAAAAAGTTTGTTTGCAGTTGCAGCTGGTAATCAGGAAGGCGAATGGAATGTTTGTCTTCTTTGCGAGAGGGATTAACTATAAAAGCAGGGAGGTCCTGCTGTAACTGTGTAGGGTATTGGTGAGGCCGCACCTGGAGTACTGTGTGCAGTTTTGGTCACCTTACTAAGGAAGAATATACTAGCTTTGGAGTGGGTACAGAGACGATTCACTAGGCTGATTCCGGAGATGAGGTGGTTACCTTATGATTATAGATTGGTTAGACTGGGTCTTTACTCGGTGTAGTTCAGAAGGATGAGGGGTTATCTTATAAAAACATTTAAAATAATGAAAGGGATAGACAAGCTAAAGGCAGAGAGGATGTTTCCACTGGTCGGGGAGACTAGAATTAGGGGGCACAGCCTTAAAATATGAGTGAACCAATTTGAAACCGAACAGAGAAGGAATTTCTTCTCCCAGCGGGTTGTGAATTGTGGAATTTGCTGCCCAAGAAGTAGTTGAGGCTAGCTCATTGAATGTATTCAAATCACAGATAGATAGATTTTTAAACAATAAGGGAATTAAGAGTTACGGGGAGCGGGCGAGTAAGTGGAGCTGAATCTACGGCCAGATCAGCCATGATCTTTTTGAATGGCGGAGCAGGCTCGAGAGGCTAGATGGCCTATTCCTGGTCCTAATTTTTAGGTTCTTATATCACACCATTTCCATTGTTTCCAAAGCGTCTGGCTGATCTCCCATGAGCATATATCAATCTGTTGTTGATTGCTCGCATTGTGGCTTGTTGAGGTGTGATCGGTGTTCATGTGGCCCTTGATATTGATGGCTTCTGGCGCCACTGTCTGCTGTTGAAGGCCTGCTTTTGTGCATTTGCCAGTGTGTGGGGGTAGCGGTTTGTTTCACATTGTGAAACCCTTGTTCGGATGCATCGTTGTTTTTCGTACCCGAAGTATAGATCAGCCTCGTTTCTTCTTCGCCTGCCAAGAACGTATGTGCGACCAATGCTGCTGCCTCGAGATTCAAGTAATTAGTCTCTATAAACCTAAGAATATGCCTGCGTGGCCTATTCCGTCAATAAAATGTCTCTCAGTACTTCTCTCCTTAATTTTTCGGGGAACTCCCATGAACTAGCCAGCATCCGAAGTTCCGCCATGAAGTCGGGTATGCTTTGGACACACAGCTTCTGTATTTGTAGAACCTGTATCTGGCCATGAGTAGGCTGCTAACTGGCTTCAGTTGGTCTCTCACCAGTTTTCTCAACTCCTCAACCGATTGGCTTGTTGGTTTCTCGGGTGCCAGCAGGTATTTCATTGAAGCATATGTTTCGAGCCACAGCTGGTGAAGAGACGGGCTCTTCTCTGGTCTGCATTATCATCGCCCTGCCAGTCTTTGGTCACAAAGCATTGCTGGAACCTTTCTATAAAGTCACCCCAATAGTTTCCAGCATTGTATTTCTCATCTGAGTTGTTTTGGTAACCAATCTGTGTATTCTGTGATCCCGTAACTCGTCGCCACTTTTATAGCCTGACTCTAATGTACTAACTTACATGAGACACACGCTGAAGTCAAGGTTACTCAGGACCTGCACCTTTAATTCCAGCTCTCCGGAGCTGCACTTGCCTAAGACCTCCCTTTATATACCTCAGTGGAACAGGTATTGAGTGTCTCCTGCAAGTGCACCACTGGTGGTAAGGTATGCATATTGTTACAGTTCATATCCTGTTACTGTCATGTATAGCATGGTATGATAAAGGTATATAGAGTAATGAGAGATATATGATAATTTCAGATTCAATCGATTTTGAAAAGCATCCACCACCACCAGGAACATTTGAGCGAGAAGAGGGCATGCATAGCCAACATAGATTCTCGACCGTGGTCTGGAGGGCGAGGACCACAACTTAGTGGTCCCTCTCTAGGCGCGTTGCTCAACCGAACACACACGCGGCAATGCCGTACACAGGAATCGAAGTCACTATCGATACCGGGCTACCACATGTGGAATCTCGCTATCACTTTCATCATTACAAATCTTCTAGAATTTTTTGAGGATGTTTCCAGTAGAGTGGACAACGGAGAACCAGTTGATGTGGTATATTTGGACTTTCAGAAGGCTTTCGACAAGGTCCCACACAACAGATTAATGTGCAAAGTTAAAGCATGGGATTGGGGGTAGTGTGCTGATATGGATTGAGAACTGGTTGTCAGACAGGAAGGAAAGAGTAGGAGTAAATGCTACCTTTCAGAATGGCAGGCATGACTATTGGGGTACCGCAAGGTTTGTGCTGGGGCCCCAGCTGTTTACATTGTACATTGTACATTAATGATTTAGAAGAGGGGATTAAATGTAATATCTCCAAATTTGCGGATGATACTAAGTTGGGTGGCAGTGTGAACTGCGAGGAGGATGCTATGAGGCTGCAGAGTGACTTGGATAGTTTAGTTGAGTGGGCAAATGCATGGCAGGTGAAGTATAATGTGGATAAATGTGAGTTTATCCATTTTGGTGGTGAAAACAGAAAGACAGACTATTATCTGAATGGTGAGAGATTAGGAAAACGGGAGGTGCAACGAGACCTGGGTGTCATGGTACATCAGTCATTGAAGGTTGGCATGCAGGTGCAGGAGGCAGTTAAGAAATCAAATGGCATGTTATCCTTCATAGCGAGGGAATTTTTGTACAGAGGCAGGGAGATGTTGCTGCAGTTGTACAGGGCCTTGGTGAGGCCACACCTGGAGTATTTTGTACAGTTTTGGTCTCCTAACGTGAGGAAGGACATTCTTGCTATTGAAGGAGTGCAGCGACGGTTCACCAGACTGGTTCCCGGGATGGCGGGACTGATATATCAAGAAAGACTGGATCAACTGGGCTTGTATTCACTGGAGTTCAGAAGAATGAGAGGGGAACTCATAGCAACGTTTAAAATTCTAACGGGTTTAGACAGTTTAGATGCAGGAAGAATGATCCCTATGTTGGGAAGTCCAGAACCAGGGGTCGCAGACGAAGGATTAGGGGTAAGCCATTAAGGACCGAGATGACGAGAAACTTCTTCACCCAGAGACTGGTGAGCCTGTGGAATTCTCCAACGCAGAAAGTTGTTGAGGCCAAGTTACTAAATATATTCAAAAAGGAGTTGGATGATGTCCTTAATACTAGGGGGATCAATGGGTATGGCGAGAAAGCAGAAATAGAGTACTGCGGTTGTATTTACAGCCATGAACTCATTGAATGGCGGTGCAGGCTCGAAGGGCCGAATGGCCTACTCCTGCACCTATTTTCTATGTTTCTATGTGTTACTATACCCGAGTGTGTGCCGTGGAGATCCGAGATAAACATCTCCCTGCAATTTTTGGGTAGCACTACACGGTTACCCCACAACAGTCACTCTGTCTGAATGGACAGCAGAGGATCTTGGCTGGTCGAAGTCCTAACCTGGCAGGCCGTGACAGGTGATTTGTCATTTTCAAATGCTTCCATGACCATCAACAAGTCGGTGGGCTGCGCCACCTTCAACAAGTTTGCAGGCTGCGCACATTTCCACCCCCGTGGTAGGCAATGGTAGCCGACTGAGAGCATCCGCACAGTTCTCGGTGCCTGGCCTGTGGCAGATGGTCTAGTTATACGCTGATATCTTTGTATATGGGCTGAGGCATTCGTATTTATCCCCGTGTGTTCAGCGAACAGCGATATGAGGCGATTGTGATCAGTTCCCAGCTCAAATTTGAGGCCAAACTAGTGCTGATGCATTTACTTTAACCCAAACCCACACGCTAATGCCTCTTTATCAATCATGCTGTCGGCCCTCTCGGCCTTAGACCAGCTCCTGGATACATAGGCGACAGGTTACAACTTCTCTGCAATGTTAGCCTGTTGTAATACACACCGGACTCCGTACGACGACGCATCACATGCTAGCACAAGTCTTTTACACAGGTTATGCAATAGCAGCTTGTTGGAGCATAAAATGCTTCTGGCTTTCACAAAAGCAATTACTTGCTTTTTTCCACACACCAATTCTCATCTTTACGCAATAACACATGTACGGGCTCGAAAAGGGTTCTCAACACCGGTCTGAAGTTAACAAAATAGTTGAGGAGTCCCAGAAACGACCGCAGCTCCGTGACGTACTGTGGCTTGGGCGCATTTCAGATAGCCTCTGTCTTGGCGTCTGTGGGCCGAATGCCATCAGCCGCGTTCTTTCTACACAAAATCTCCACTCTGTTGCCATGAAGTCTTAACCATCTTATTCACCTAGTCTGCAAATTTCAGGGATCTGTGGACAAGCACTCCGAGATCCCTTTGTTCATCTACACTATTAAGTCGCTGACCACTTAACGTGTATACATTTCCATGTTAGCCCCCCAAAAACATTCTTCTCTGAATTAAATTCCATTTGTCACAGCTCTGCCCACCTGACCAGGAGATTAGCATCCTCCTCGAGACCATGACTTTGGTCTTCATTATCAATAACACAGCAAATATTAGCGTCGTCTGCAAATTTCTCAATCATACTCCCGATATTCAAATCTAAATCTTTGATATATACCAAAAGAAGCAAGTGACCCAGTGCTGATCCATGCAGATCCCCACTGAAACAATTTCCCAGTCACAAAATCATTCATTATCCATTACCATTTGTTTCCTACCTCCAAGCCAATTTTGGATCCAACTTGCCACTTTGCCCTGGATCTCATGGGATTTAACCTTCGTGACTCGTCTACCATGTGGGATCTTATAAAAATCTTTGCTAAATTCTATATACACAACATCGTATGCACTACCTTCATCGACCCTCTTGGTTAACTCCTCAAAAAATTCAATCGTGTTAGTCCTACATTATCTTCCCTTAAAAATGCTTGCTGACTGTCTCTCATTAATGATTGTCTTTCCAAATGTAGACAATTACCAAATTGTCTTTCAGAATCATTTACAATAATTTCCACACCACTGAGTTTAGGCTGACTTGCCTGTAATTCTTCGGCCTATCCCTTTTAGAATTCTTAAACAAGGGTACTACTTTAGCATTCTTCCAATCTTTCGGCAGCATGCTAAAATCCAAAGAGAACTGGAAAATGATGGTTAAGGCCTCTGCTGTTTCCTATTTTACTTCGCTCAACAGCCTGGGATGCATTTCTCCGGGGACTGGGGAATTATCGACTTTGAAAACTGGTAACACCCTTAATACTTCCTCTCGCATTATATTTATTTCATCCAGAATATCAAACCCCTCCTCGATAGCAGTATCTGGATTGCTCCTTTCCTTTGTGAAAATTGTCGTGAAGCTTCCATTAAGAACCTTCCCAACAGCTTTCACCTCAACACAAATAGTACCCACATGATCTCTAATATACCCTACCATTTCTTTAGTCACCCTCTGAAATTAATGTATTGATAGGACATCTTCGTGTTTGCCTTAATTATATTTGCCGAAAATTTTGTACGCTTTCTCTTAGCATTCCAAATATCTCTTAACTTTCTATGTTCCCCTAAATATTCTCTCGTATTTAGCTGTAAGCGTAATTTATTTTCTTTCACCTGCTCTGTAAGTCCCTAGACTTCCAGGGGGCTGGAGAATTATTATCACACCCTTGTTCTTTAAGCACTCGCCGTTGGCCTGAGCCTTTCGGATCTCCTCCTTGAATGCCTACCACTGTTCCGACACTAATTTATCCACAAGTAGCTGTTTCCTGTTCGCTGTGGCTCAATCACTCCTTAACATATTTGAGGTAGAAGATCAACCATGATCTTATTGAGTGGCGGAGCATGCTCGAGGGGCCGAACGGCACATTCCTGCTCCAAATTCTGAATTCATGAATGAAACAGAAATAATAGCAATCATGGTGTTTAATCATTAATAGTTACCATTAATCTGTCACCTCGTTCTTGTCCCCCTGGACCATGACCCAGTAGCGAAAATCAGACCATCGTTTCTAAGACTGTCACTGATCTCATGTCCTCTGGGGATCTTCCGACACGGCCGCCAACCTCATAGTTCCCCAACCCGAAACAGCAAAGTAGAGCCATTGTTTAGCCTGTTCCTGTCCCATGGAACTGATGTCTCCCTGTCTTATCTCTATTTTTCTCAGCTTGCCCCGCCTCTTCCCACCTAGCGAGACATTTAGAAACGCGTGATTCAATGAAGCAGAGTCGGCATCATTTTATGAAAGGGAAATCATCCTTGACAAATTTGCTGGAGATCTTTGAGGATGCAACGAGCAGGGTCTATAAGGGGGTACCAGTGGATTCAATGTATTTGGATTTCGAGAAGGAATTCGATAAGGTGCCACATAAAAGATTACTGCACAAGGTAAAAGCTCACGGGGCTAATGCATTAGCATGGATAGAGGATTTGTTAAATAAAAGAAAACATATTTTCGGAATAAACTGTTCATTTTCCGGTTGTTAAACCGTGACAAATGGAGTGCCGCAGTGTCTGAGTACTGGGTCCTCCACAATTTACCATCTATATTGATGACTTGGATGAAGGGACCGAGTGAAATGTAGCCAAGTTTGCTGATGTGACAAAGATGAGTGGGAAAGCAAATTGCGTTGAGGTCACAAAAAATCTGCAAAGGAATATAGTCTGGCTAATTCAGTGGGCAAACATTTGGCAAAGGCGAATCAGTGGGATAGTGTGAGGTTATCCACTTTTGCAGAAATAATAGAAAAGCAAATTATGAATGAATTTAGAAAAATTTCAGGGTATTGGTGAGGCTACAACTGGAGTTCTGCATTGGAGGCTGTTCAGAGAAAGTTCACCCGTTTGAATTCGTTGATGAGGGCGTTTACTTATGAAGGTTGGTTGAGTAGGTTGGACCTATCCTCATTGGAGTTCAGAAGAAAGAGAGGTGATCAGATTGCAACATGTAAGATAATGAGGGGGCTCGAAAAGTTGGGTGCAGAGAGGATATTTCCACTCATGTTGGAAACTAAAACTTGATGACATTTTCACAGAATTAGGGGCCGCCCACTTAAAGCTCAGATGAGAAATTACTTATCTAAGAGTGTTATAAGTCTATGGAATTCTTTATCCGAGAGAGCTGGATCATTGAATATATTTAAGGCGGGGATAAACATATTTTTAAGTGATAACGGTTATGTGCTGCGGACAGTGAAGTCGAGATCTTTCCATAATCGTATTTAATGATGGAGCGGGCTCGAGTGGACAAATGAACTATCCCTTCTCCTATTTCTTATGTTTTTTTAATATTTTTATGGTATAAGAAGATACTTTGACACCGAGCCACATCAGGAGAAATAGGATAGATGACCAAATGCTTTGACACAGTTCTTTGTTTCAAAGCATCCTAAAGTAGAGTAGAGAGGTGGAGAAGTTTAGCGAATAATTCCAGAGTTCAGGGCCCAGGCAGCCGAAGGCATGTCCAGCGATGGTTGAACGATTATAATCAGGGATGCTCAAGATAGCAGAATTAGAAGAGTGCAGATATCTCTGGGGATTTTGTGGCTGGAGGACATTAATGTCGGGGCGATGCCATGAGGGGATTTGAAAGCAACCATAAGATTTTTGAACTGGAGGCGTTGCTTCACCGCGAGCCACCATTGGTCAGATAGCATAGGGATGATGGGTGAACGGAATTGATGCGCGTTAGCATACGAGCAGAGAGTTTTGGATGACCTCAAGCTTATGTAGGTTACATCATGGGAGGCCAGTAAGAAGCGCGTTGAAGTAGTCAAGTCTAGCATAATGACGGCATGGTCAGGGTTGCAGCAGCAGATGGGTGGAGGTGGTGGCGGTGACAGACGATTTTTTCTGATGGGGGACACTCCTCAAGGACACAGCACAGTAACAAATGTTTGACACCGAGGAGGGAATGAGTTGGTGAAGTGCTGTCAGCGGTGTAGATTAAGAGCCTCATCTGTGGTTCAATTCATTTGAATAAGGAGCTCTTGGATGAGGTCAAGAAGCAAAGAGATTTCCTGAAGGCAGCAGAAAAGCTGGAAGAGAGGACGCGAGGAAAAGCTGGGAATGGGGATCGTCTTCTGAACTTCTCGTATTTCAAGCTGTGAATGGTTCATTGCCGTTGTTGGAATGCAAATAATGGAAATTAAATAAATATAATCTCGGTCTTTAATCCATTATTATCGTTATTATTCGAATGTTAATAGCAGCGGCCATGTCCCTTAAATTATAAAGCGCCTGACTTTTGTGTAAATCAAAATGTTATCAGGCGATTGGAGGTTCGAGTCTTACCCTGGTGGCTTTATATACTTCTGAACTCTTGTTCAGCTTCATAAAATCAAAACTCATGTCCAATCATTAGCTGAATATGATTTTTTTCTTTCCAAACATTGTAGGTTAATTAATAAAATGTATTTTTTGCATGATGGTTTCTCTGTATATTTCTCCCAGATCTTTGCAAAGAATTTCCAACAAACCCAAAATATTTAATTATTGCATATAAATTATTAGTAATTTCAATTGGAACAAAAGCTTTGCGTCAATCAGTGTAATAAAAGGCAGTGATGGAAATTGTGTTAAGTTTCGGTTTCAGTGATATCCACAGGGAGCCGATTAAAGGAAATAAAACATTGCTGTAATTTCGCCGTGAGCTGGTATCGAACCAGCCAAAGGAAATACCATTAGATTTTAAGTTTAGCGTCTTAACCCCTCGGCCAACGCAGTTACTCACAGCTTTGGTTTCAATACAAAAATGGTCGGTGCCAAATATAAAACAATTCTTCCTTTGCATTTTCCAGTCAACGTGAAACATTAAAACGCAGAATCATAGAATCTCACAGCACAGAATGGGACTATTCGGCACGTCGTGCCTC
Source organism: Pristiophorus japonicus (assembly GCF_044704955.1). Classification (NCBI taxonomy): domain Eukaryota; kingdom Metazoa; phylum Chordata; class Chondrichthyes; family Pristiophoridae; genus Pristiophorus; species Pristiophorus japonicus. The sequence goes on from NW_027254363.1 coordinate 5,944,869, forward strand.
TGCTGGTTCTTTTAAATAAGTAGCACAAACCAGCTTAGCCACAACTCCCTGCAAATGTCTCCTCTTCAAGTACATTTCCAATTGACTTTTCAAATTTCGGATAGAATCTGATTCCACCTTCCTGTCAGGCAGCGAGTTCACCATGTTAACAACCTCTCTGTGAGAAGAAATGTCTCCTCCTTCTCCTCTTGTTCTTTAGTCAATTATTTTAAATCTAATACTTCTGGTTACCTAACCAATCGCATCTCTATTTAGAATGCCTCTATTATTCCCTTAATTTTCGCTTCTCAAAGCGGAACATTAACAGATTGTCAAAGTTCCCCACCTCTCATCCGATGATCTCGTTCCTAATATGCGGTACCAGGAATGGTAAACCATATTCCGTGTAATGCCAAAGCATTAATTTGTAAATGTTTAGAATGGCTTCCTTGTTTTTTTTAAATCAAATTTAAAAAGCCAAGCATCCTTTACACATTATTATCCAACTGATCAAATTGTCCTGCAACTTTCAAATGTTCCATATGTTTTTCTCCCAAACTGCATCAGTGCATAATCACTCGCTTTAAAAAGCATGTGCACTGTTTTTCCCCATTTGACCAGTCTCCCTATGCCCTTCTAAACCCTATTTTTAACTGCTCATTATTTAGTTCTTCGCCAATTTCTGTATCATCAGCAAATTTCGAAACTGTAATAACTATGCAAAAGTCCAGGTCATTTATATATAAAAAGAAATGTAATATTCCGGAGACTGACCCCTGAGGGATCTTATTGCATTATTCTCCAGTTAGAATATCAAACATTGACTACTAATCACTACCGAATATTAGTTAGCCAATTAAGTACACAGGTAACCACAATTGCTTTAATCACATGCAATAATATTAGAAAACAAGAAATAGGAGCAGAAGTAGGCCTATTGGCCTCTCAAGCCTGCTCCGCTATTTTATAAAATCATGGCTGATCTGATCATAGATTCACCTTCACTTACCTGCCAGCTCCCCATTATCCTTTATGTCCTTTTCACTTAAAAATCTGTCTATCTCTGCCTTAAACACATTCAATGACACAGCCTCCACAGTTCTCTGGTTCAGAGAATTTCACAGACTTACAACAATCTGAGTGAAGTAATTCTTCTGAACTCAGTTTTAAGTTTACGGCTCTTTACTATGAGACAATGGCCCCTTCGATTAGTTTCTCCTATCAGTGGAAATAACATCACTGCATCCACCTTTTAGATCCCCACCATATATTTCGAAAAAACCATCTCCCATTTTTATGAACTCCAATGTCTATAGGCTGAACCTCCTTAACCTATCATAATTCCACCCCCGCATCTCCGGAATCAACTTAATGAACATTCTCTGAATTGCTTCCAATGCAAGTACATCCTTTCTTAAATATGGGGACAAAAACATTGCACAGTACTATAGGTGTGGCCGCACCAATACCATGTAAATTTGTAGAAGGACTTATCTGCTTTTATAATCCATCCCCCTTGCAATAAAGGTCAATATTTCAGTTGTTTCCTGATTACGTGCTGTAGCTGCATGCTAAATTTATGTGCTTCATGCACAAGCACACCCACATCCCTCCGTTCTGCAGCATTTTGCAATGGTTCTCCATTTATAAAATAATTTGTTTTTCCATTCTTTCTGCCAAAGTAGATGCCTGCACATTTTACCACCTTATAATCCATCTGCAATATTTTTGCCCTCTCACTTAGCCTCTCTATATACATTTGCAGATGTTTTGAGTCCTCCTCACAATTTGCTTTCCCACCCATCGTTGAATCATCAGCAAATGTGGATAAATTGCACTCGGTCATTTCATCCAAATCGTTAATATAGATTGGACATTTGAGGTCTTGCTTTTTTATCTCCCTCCTTGCTCCCAAAATACTGCCTGCATGATCTCATGCCTCTTTCTTGCGATGTCATTTGCCCGAATCGGACCACGACCTCTTTCTGTTTACCCTCTCCGCCCACAATGGCAGCATCCGCCCAATAACATCCTTGACCCTGGCACCAGGCAGGTAACATACTCTCCTGGAGTCAAGTATGCTGCTGCAGAAACGCCTGTCTGCTCCCCTGATTGTTTAATTACCTACCACTATACCTCTTCCCTCCCCCCTGTGCAGCTGAGCCATCGGGGCTCTGCAATGTTTGGGAGGAAATCACTTCAGCTGATGAATGAGAACGTTTTTACGTTTTATAAAGTTGAACGGGATTTGACATAAGGACGGCAGGAGGACTCGAACCTGCAATTTCCTGACAACATCAGTCTCAGATTCAAAATCCGACTCCTTACCCATTCGGGCACAACATTCGATTCCAGACTACACACTCGACTGTATTTATTTCAGTTCCATATTTTGCACTGCAAACCAATCAGCGGCAGTGAGCCTTTCACTGAATGAAATACGAAAAGTGACAAAATCGCAGTGCATATGGAATTGGTCATTAAATGCTGGAAACACCCCGTCGTTCCATGTTTGGGAGGAATTCAACTTCAGCTGAAGAGTGAGAACGTAATTTGGTTTTATAAAGTTGAACGGAATTTGACATAACGATGGTGGTAGGACTCGAAACAGCAATTTCCTGACAACATCAGAATTAGAAGGAATTCACACTCCTTACCCATTAGGGCACAAAAATCCATTACCTGCTCTCGGGCTCTCGGCACATCTAAGGTTTTGCATAATGCTTCAATGTATTGCAGATCAGGTGGGAGTTCTGTTCCTTTTTGTTTAAGCTGCTCTGAAGTAACAACTTAGATACAAGCACCACAGTCCAATCAAAAAATATTGAATAAATGGCCATGCCGTCGTTAAAGCCAGCAACATTGGCGTTATTACCACCATGTTTTGAACAATTGAACAAACCGTCTTTGTTGCAGTGAAATTTTTTTGGATGCTGTTAAAGAAAGTACTTTAATTTCCACAGTGCCTTTCATTTCAGGATTTCCAAAAGTGCGTCACAACCAAGTACATAAGAACATCAGAATTCGGGACAGGATTAGGCCATCTAGCCTCTCGAGCCTGCTGCGCCATTCAAAAAGATAATGGCTGATCTGGCCGTGGACTCAGCTCCACTTACCTGCCCGCTCCCCATAACTCTTAATTCCCTTATTGGTGAAAAATGTATCTATCTCTGATTTGAATACATTAAATGAGCTAGCCACAACTGCTTCCTTGGCAGAGAATTCCACAGATTCACAACCCTCTGGGAGAAGAAATTCCTTCTCAACTCGGTTTTAAATTGGCTCCTCCTTAATTTGAGGCTGTGACCTCTAGCTCTAGTCTCCACGATTAGTGGAAACAACCTATCTGCCTCTATCTTGTCTATCCCTTTCATTATTTTAAATGTTTCTATAAGATCACACTCATTCTTCTGAACTCCAACGAGTAAAGACCCAGTCTACTCAATCTAGCCTCATAAGGTAACCCTCTCATCTCCGGAATCAGCCTAGTGAATCGTCTCTGTACCCCCTCCAAAGCTAGTATATCCTTCCTTATGTCAGGTGAACAAAAGCTGCACGCAGTACTCCAGGTGAAGCCTCACCAATACCCTATACAGTTGCAGCAGGACCTCCCTGCTTTTGTACTCCATCCCTCTCGCAATGATGGCCAACATTCCATTCGCCTTCCTGATTACCTTCTGTACCTGCAAACTAAATTTTTGGGATTCATGCACAGGGACTCCCAGGTCCCTCTGCACCGCAGCATGTTGTAATTTCTCCCCATTCAAATAATATTCCCTTTTACTGTTTTTTTTCATGTTGGATGACCTCACATTTTCCGACATTGTATTCCATCTGCCAAAACTTAGCCCATTCGCTTAATCTAACTAAATCTCTTTGCAGCTTCTCTGTGTCCGCGACACAACCCGCTTCCCCACTATTCAAAAAGGAATTAAATGAAGTCCTTACTACTAGGGGGATCAAGTGGTATGGCGAGAAAGCAGGAATGGGGTACTGAAGTTGCATTTTCAGCCATGAACTCATTGAATGGCGGTGCAGGCTATAAGGGCCGAATGGCCTACTCCTGCACCTATTTTCTATGTTTCTATGTTTCCTTGTAATCTTTGTGTCATCTGCAAATATTGTAACACTACACTCTGTCCCCTCCTCCAGGTCATCTATGTATATTGTAAACAGTTTTGGTTCCAGCACCGATCCTTGTGGCACACGACTAACCACCGATTTCCAACCTGAAAAGTACCCATTTATCCCAACTCTTTGCTTGCTGTTACCCAGCCAATTCTCTATCCATGCTAATACATTTCCGCTGACTCCGCGTATCTTTATCTTCTGCAGTAACCTTTGGTGTGGCTCCTTATCGAATGCCTTTTGGAAATCTAAATACACAACATCCATCGGTACACCTCTATTCACCATGCTCGTTGTATCCTCAAAAATTCCAGTAAATTAGTTAAACATGATTTCCCCTTCATGAATCCATGTTGTGTCTGCTTGATTTCACTATTCCTATCTAGATGTCCTGCTATTTCTTCCTTAATGATTGCTTCAAGCATTTTCCCCACTACAGATGTTGAACTAACCGGCCTATAGTTACCTGTCTTTTGTCTGCCCCCTTTTTTAAACAGAGGCGTTACATTTGCTGCTTTCCAATCCACGTGTACCTCCATGGATTCCAGAGAATTTTGGTAGATTATAACCAACGCATCTGCTATAACTTCCGCCATCTCTTTTAATACCCTGGGATGCATTTCATCTGGACCAGGGGACATATCTACCTTGAGTCCCTTTAGCCTGTCCAGCACTACCTCCCTAGTGATGGTGATTGTCTTAAGGTCCTCCCTTCCCAGATTCCCGTGACCAGCAATGTTTGGCATGGTTTTTGTATATTCCACTGTGAAGACCGAAACAAAATAGTTATTTAAGGTCTCAGCCATTTCCACATTTCCCATTACTAAATCCCGCTTCTCATCTTCTAAAGGAGCAACATTTATTTTAGTCACTCTTTTCCTTTTTATATTTCTGTAAAAACTTTTAAAATCTGTTTTTATGTTTTGCGCAAGTTTACTTTCGTAATCTATCTTTCCTTTCTTTATTGCTTTCTTAGTCATACTTTGCTGTCGTTTAAAGCTTTCCCAATCTTCTAGTTTCCAACTAACCTTGGCCACTAACCTTGGCCACCTTATACGTTTAACTTCTGGTTACAGTCTGAAATGCAAAAGCAGATTTGCGCTAACAAAAAGCAACATGTGATAATGACCAGATGTTGGTGGTGAGAGAAATATTGGCCCCAGTTTATTTGGTGCACTCCCCTTCTCCTCTTGCAAATAGCGGCCGTGGTATCTGTTATGTACAACTGGGATGGTAAATCGGGCCTCGCTTTAAGATCTCATCCAAAAGACAGCAAATCCGACAGTGCAGAGCTCCTTCTGTACTGCCTCTCCCACAAATAAAATACTTCTTGACCTCCTCCTCACCAATCCGTCTGTCGCAGATGCATCTGTCCATGACAGTAAGGGAAAGCAGTGAACACTACCCAGTCCTTGTGGAGATCATATCCTGCCTTCACATGGATTACATTCTGTATCGTGTTGTCTCACACTACCACTGTACTAAATGTTGTCATTTCAGAACAGATCTAACAGCGCAAATCTGTGCATCCATGAGGTGCTGTCGGACGTCAGCAGCAGCAGAATTGTATTGCACACAATATTTAACAATATTGCCCAGCATTTCCTTCACTCTACAATTATCTTCTAAATCAATTACCAAACGTGGTGCAGTGAGACGTGTAGAAGAACATGCACGGGTCTGCAGCATCCATACTTAAAATGAGGTGTAAACCTCGTGACCGTAACAGACAGGACAACATGCACACTAAACAGTGGTGGCAACATGCAATAGACATGGGCAAGCAATCTGATAACCGACGGAACAGATCAAAGTTCTGCAATCTTGCAAAATATATTCATTATTTGTTTAATTTATATTAATTAATTCCTGGGATTTCGGCATCGCTGGCAGGCCATTATTTATTCCTCATCACGAATTGAGAAGGTGCTTGTTAGCCGCCTATTTAAACCACTGCAGTCCATGTGCTGAAGGTCCTGTTAGGGAGGGACTTGCAGGCTGTTGACCCAGTGATGATGAAGGAACAGTGATATATTTTCATGTTCGGATGGTGTGTAAATTGTAATGCCCTTGTCCTTCTAGATGGCAAATGTTGCGGGATTGGGAGATACTGTTGAAGAAGCCTTGGCGAATTGCAGCGGATCAAATTGTCGATGGTACACACTGCAGCCGCCGTGCAACGTTGTTGGAAATGAATGTTTGAGCTGGTAGATGGGATTACAATGAAGCAGGTTGCTTTGTGCTCGATGTCATAGAGCATCTTCAGTGTTGTTGGAGCTGCACTCATCCAGGTAAGTGGAATGTATTCCATCATCTCCAGACTTGCGAATTGTCGATGGTGGATAGTTTTTTGGGAGTCAGTCGGTGAGACACTTTCAGCAGACTATCCACACCTTTCCTGCTCCTACAAATGATTACGTTGGATTCCTTAGGATTACTTAGGATATAGAGTCATAGAAATTGACAGCATGGAACTACACCATTTCGGCACATTATCTCGCCGGCCCACCAAGTGCTTTCTAGCCGAATTCCACATTCCAGCTATAACTCCGTAGCCCTGTATGTTTCAGCACGTTAAGTGCACATACAAGTATTGTTTTAACATGTTGTGCGTTTCGCCTTCACCATCCTTTCAGGCAGTGACTTCCGGACTCCCACAATCCATTGATTGAAGCTATTTGCCCTAATAACTTGACTGAACCTCCGCCCAATTATTACAAATCTATGCCCCCTGATGGTTGACCACTATGCCAGGAAAACAGGTCCTTCCTATCCACTCTATCCAGGCCTATCATAATTTTATACACATCATTAATGTCTCCCCTCAGCCTCCTGTTCCAAAGAAAAGAGACGCAGTATCTCCAATTATTTACTCACAGCCAAAGTTATCCAGTCCAGTTGACATTCTTGAAATCTCCTCTGCACCCTTTCCAGTGCAATCAACTGTTTCCTGAAATGTGATGACCTCAACTACAAACAGTACTCCAATTGCGGACTAACCAGTGTGTTATACATTTATATTTCCTTGCTGTTGCATTATATGCCTCAACAAATAAAGGAATTAATTCTACATGCCTTCTGAACCACCTTATGAATCTGGCCTCCTACCTTCAGGTATTTGTGGACCTGCAGTCTAAGGCCCCTTTGTTTCAGTTTTGTACTGTTTTATATTTATTCACAAGCCTCGTTAGACCTCCACAATTTCAAACCTCACACTTATGCTGATTGAACTGCATTTTCCACTGTTCTGCACACCTGACCATTACATTCATATGTAGCTGCAGTCTACAGCTTTCTACTTCATTATCAATGGCAGAGAAACAGGTCATTCACTCCAACTAGACCATGCCGGCATTTATGGCCACTTCAGTTTCCTCCAGTCCTTCCTCATCTAACTCTATCTGAATAACCGCCTATTCACTTCTCCCTCTTATGCGTGTCTCGCCTCCCCTTTAATGCATCTATATTATTTGCTCCTTACACTCTCTATGGTAGCGAGTTCCACATTCCCACCAATCTTTGGGTGAAGAAATGGCTTTTCAATTCCCTGTTGGGTATCTTGCTGACAGTCTTCCATTCAAGGCCACTACTTATGCTGCTCCCAACATGTGGAAACATGCTCCCTTTCGGCACTATCAAAACCGTTGATAATTTTCAGGATGTCAATTAGGTTACTCTGCCGCCTTCATCTTTCAAGCGAACTGAGACCCAGCATACCTTCCCTACTCATCAATTCAATCGCTCGAAAATTAAACCTCATGATTTATTTGCTTTCTTTGGCCTAATTAACCTATGTCACAACTTTTCTTGATTTGTATATTTTTTCAATGTCATCTTTTTTTTTTCTAACCCCCCCCCCCCATGCTCGCATCCTCAAAGTTATACGTGGCCGTCCCATTCTTTCTACCAAAATGTGACACCTCATATGTTTCTGTGTTGAACATCATTTTCCAACTTTATGCCCATTCTGCAAGTTTTGTAATATCCTTCTGTAATTTCTTCCAGTCCTCCTCAGTATTCATTTTTCCCATCCCCAATTTTGCATCATGCTCAAATTTTAAAAAGTCTCTAAATCATTAATATAAATTGTGAACGACAGTCGTCCCGGCACTAATCCTCTTGGAACACAACAAATCACCAACTGCCACTGTGAATAATTACCTTTAACTGAATGGTCCAGTTTTGTTTGTGGTAACTTGTGACATCCGGAATGCTATTGGTCGGTGATTATGTGATGGTCATGATGTTGCATTCAAATGGCGCTACTTTGACTCTCGCTTGCTGGAGATCGTCATTGCATGGCACTCATTTCATACGAATGTCATAATCTGTTGGATATGTTTTTTGCGGCAGACAATACCATATGCACAGTAGTTGCCAATAGGATATTGAATGATTGATAACTGCAGGCTGTATGCGGAGCGATTCGTGCATGTTGCTGATGGATAATTCCAGAATTTGAAGACATCTCGAAAATATAAGCCAAGGATGCAAAAGTATTTTAAATTTGAATACTGACAGTTAGCTCAATTAGTTAGAGAGTATTTCTGATAAAACCAATGTCGTGAGTTCGAACGACTTTGACGATGTATTTTTTGTGGGGTAGGAAGTATTTTATTTTTGTTACTTTAAAGCAGCTTATAAAGTTTGGAAGGAAACTCACACAAGATCTATAATATTTTGAAGTAATGCTACAAAAGGTTAGTTCTGCCAAGAGCTCATGTACCTGTGAGGTTAACCCTGTGTTTCTCTGGCCACAGATGTATTTCCAGCATTTATGAACAATTCCATATGCAGCATCTGATACACTGTGCTTTTTTGTTTTTTGTGGTGTCCCAGTTTGAATTATGAAACAAAATTGTTCCAAAATAGGTTTGGAAAGTGAAATTAAGTATACATCGGAGCATTGGTGGTTCAGCGATCGAATGCTGGCCCACTCATAAATCTGCACAGAACCTTCAATACAATCACATCTTATTGTATTGTGGTGACCAGAACAGCATGCAGTGCACGAGCTGTGGCCTTACTACTTTTCTACATTTCAAGCAAAGCCTCCCTGCTCTTATAATCGATGAGTCGCCTGATAAATATGAGTATTCCATATGGCTTCGTATCCACCTTTCGTTCAATCTTCGTGGATCTATGGACATGCACTCCAAGGACTCTCTGTGCCTTTATAAGTCTCAGTGTCCTAACTGATTGATTGTGTGTTACCTTACCTTGTCAGCCCTGCCCAAACACATTACCTCTGACATCTCCGAATTGAGTTCCATTTTCCACTGTTCTGCCCACCAGCCTGCGCCTTTTCTATTCATGATCAACCACAGAGCCGCTTTTAGCGTAATCTGAAAGCGTCTTCATCATACACCATACTTTAAAGTCTAGCTCATTGATATATGTCAGAAAAAGCTATGGACCTAGTACTGAACTCTTCGGAACACCACTGGAAACAGCCTTCCAGCCACGTCTTCATGGAAAGCTGAGCATAAAATCAGAAAGGAGGAAACCACAACGAGAGATTGAAGCCATTGGTGTGCTTTGCGAGTTCGGAAGACAGACCAAGAAAAGATTGGAAAATAGACAAAACATGACTTTCACTGTGCATAATGCCATATTCCAAAATGCAAGCGATATGGAGAATAAGGCAGAGAAGCTGAAGGCACAAATAGACACGTTGAAGTAAGTTATCTTAGCGATTACTAAAACATGGCATAAAGAAGGGCATGCTCAGCATCACAACATTCCTGGTTACAAGCTTTCGAAGAAGATATAGTTCAGCTTTAAAAGGAGGGGCTGGCACTGTTGGTCAAAGAACCAATTACAGCTGTGAGAAGGGTTGATATGTTAGAGGGATCTTCAAATGAGGTTAAATCGGTTCAACAATAGGAAAACATAAGCAGTTACACTCATAGGATTGTACTATAGGCCCCCAAAACACTCCGAGGGGGATGGAAGAAGACATTTGTTGACAAATGTCTGACGAATGCTAAAACATTGGGTTGTAATATTGGGGGATTTCAATTGCTCTACTATTAACTGGGATATAATAACCGTAAAATGTATAGCCTGCACAGAATACTTCAATTTTATTCAGGAGAATTTGTTTAGCAAATATGTAGCAAGCCCAACAAGTGACGCTAGTTAGTTTGAGGGAATTTAGCTGGGCAGGTGGAAGAGGTCTCAATGAGAGAGTCACTGCAGTGCACCCACCAACCTGAGAAAATCGAGGATAGCATGTTTCTTGAGGTCGTCACCCCGCAGCTTAATAGTGAGCAGGCAGAGATTGAATGTGCTGCCGCAAGACAGAAGAGGAGAAACAGCTGGGATTCTCGTGAGTGCATCTCGCTCTGGAACCAATATTCTATTCTGAGTACTGCTGGAGGCAATGGTTCGTCTGTGTAGTGCAGCCAGACCCAAGTCCACGGCGCCACGGCTGGCTCAGCTGCACAGGGCGGAGGAAGTAGAGTGGACGAGCAATCGTGGTAATATATTCGATAGTTATTGGAGCAGGGCGGTCGCAGACATTACTCCAGGATGGTATGTTGCCGCCCCCCCCCCCGCCCCGGTGCCAAGGACCATGATGTCATCTAGCGGCTGCAGGGCATTCTGGAGGGAGAGGGTGAATAGGAAGTGGTCGTTGCTAGTATTGAGACCAATGGCACAGGAAAACAATTAGATGAGGCCCTGCATGCAGATTTTCGGGAGCGAGGAGAGAGATTAAAAAGTACGACCTCAAATGTATCAATTTTTGATTACGTCAGGTGCCAAGTGCCAGTGCGGAGTATGCTATTACTGCTATTACAGGCTGAAAGGGCAGCTATGGTAGCTCAACATTCCTGGTACTGTGAGTAAAGTATCATATGGTTTAACAATTAACATGCAAAGCACGGAACATTTGATTGAAGGTGACGAATTAATTAATATTTTCCCGTAACAGCAACACAAACGTTTCACGCAAAAACATATTGTGACTGGCAGCTGAGCACCGCTTCTGACACGCGGTGGGAGCGGGCAAAGGTTTCAAGCCATTTTATTGCAGAACCTTCATATAGCCAAACATCACAGAATCACTGTGTAGTCCTTGTAGCCCAAAGGTACCGCGTCTGACTGCTGATCAAAAGGCTGTGTGTCAATGAGGTAATTTTCCTTTTGGATAATTTCGGAATTCATATATTTATTTATTTTTCACAATAAACACACCCTTGCTCCAAAGACTGTCTCACGATTTCCCTACCGCCACGCAGAGAAACGCCGAATGCCGACATTTACTTAAGTGACAAACACAAAAGATAAAAATTAACCTGCAGTTGGCCACTAATAATAATGAATCGTCAGAATTGCTGCGCAGTCTGAGATGATATCTACAAATTGCAGTCTGTTCTGCTGGCGTGAGCACAAATCCAAGTTCTGACTCTTTTTATCTTTAATTATTAAGCAGAATCCTTTTGTTTGATACGGTTTCTGTAGTGTAGCGTTTTTCACGTTCATTTTACAAGCAAAAAGTCCCCGCTCCGATGCCAGGCGGGAACATTTTGTTTAAAGTTACTGTTTATGAACAATCGGAGGAGAGCTTACTCTCCAGGCAAATATGCAGATGCTGCCTGTGTGCTGCCTAGAACTGAAAACAGTACTCCAAGTGAGATCTAACCACGGCTTTGTGTAGCCGCACATAACATGTGACCTTTCTGTTCTAGTTCCCTCGGTAAAAAAGAAGCATTACATTAGTCTTATTTGATTTTTTTTTTCCCGCCCAGGACATTTACATTAAACCATGTTGACTCTGCCTAATCGTTTTAGAATTTTTAAATGCCCTTATACCAATTCCTTACCAAGGGATTCCAGCATTTTACCGATGACTGATGTCAGGCTAACTGTTCTGTCGTTCCCGGTTTTCTCTCTCCCTCCGTTCTTGAATAGCGGTGTTACGTTTGCTACCTTCCTATCCGCTGGGACTATTGTACAATCTGGAACTTGTGGTGCAACGGTTACGTGTATGACTCCAGATCAGAAGGCTGCTTGTTTAAATCATGTTGGGGTCACACTTAATTTAGCTGTTGTTCTTCCGGTATTAATTTTAAATTTGTTGTTTTACATTAACCAGGCGCTTGCTGTGAAAACTCATTCATTGTTTCCACAGTGGCATGTACATGTTTCAATGAACATTCTGAATCAGATGTCTGAAGAACAGTGTGTAAAATGCAATATGGTTCAACAGTTAACATGCAAAGCACAGAACAAATTAGTCAATTATCGGCACTTTCTCAGTTAGCATTACTTTCACTGTGCAAAATAATTGATCCATTAATTAATGATGTTTGCCCTAGAAAGCAACATAAATTTAAGGAAAGTAACTCACCGAACGTGCGGCTCGACCCATCGATTACTGAGATTAAAAGCCTCATGTTGCTTCAATTGAGCGAGCCATGATAATGCAAATTGCATGTACGTGTAGTTGATTGCAGCCAAGCGCCTGTTGATTTGGCCCCATTTAACGTTCTATCGCGATTCGGTCTAACTCTCTGGCGCTGGTCAATCTGTGAGTGTTCTTCTCCAGTTGATTTTGAAAGAATACTTGTGTTTGAGTCTTCATTAAAACCGAAGATCCTGTCAACGCTCAGTAGGCAAGGCAGTATCTGTGAAGCTCGAGAAGTGGGAATAATCGTTAGGTTTGTTTGTTGCTTTGATCTGCTCTTGTGAATGGAGGCAACGCTGCGGAATATTCTTTTTTCTAGATGCTGCCTTACGTAGAGACTTTCGTAATGTAGCGATTATCTCATTCACGACATGCAGGCGTTTCCCGGTTGGAGCATGGACAGAAACATTATTTTAGAAAACATTTTTCCGTGAAATAAATGCAAAACAATTCACCCCAGATCCTTTGTCTCATGAACGAAGAACATTTTAATTCAGTCTTCTAAAATACATTGTTTATAAAATCAGTTGGGGATAATACTTTTTCCATGATTAAATGTCCTTAAATCATTATAATTCAGCGATTGAAGATTCGTTCAATTCATTGCATAAACATAATTGAGTTATATGAGACGATTAAAAATGGGCTATAATCGTTATGACCCCTTTACTTTATGTTATAAACCCAAGGTTACAGAATCTCTTGCTTCCAAACGAGCTAAGGTTAACTTATCCACCTCTCATGATGAAAGATCCTCGCCATAAATATTTTGTTGGAACTTTCTCCTAATGCATGTTCTGTGCAGAATTTTTTCTCCTGGTGAAGGACATAATGTAAGAATTAGAAAATCCGACAAATTTTTAAGTGCTGAAAATTTGTCCACCCACTTTCGAGCCCAGGACTTTCTGCATATTAATCAAGTGCGATTATGTTCATTCTGCTACCCAACGCTATCGGTTAATGAATGCTGATTCTACCTTTCCCCAGCAGATCTCAACTATTTTTCCGATTTTGAATTGTAAAGTTACCTTCCAAACCCGGGCTCCCTGTGTGTGCACCGAACAAATAAATGACGAGTAAACACATGAAAGAGTTTATCACAATTGCTTATATTTCTTATAATTTTTGTTGAGATTTTTCAGCTTTTCGTCCTTTTCAGCTCCTGACTGCGGATATTCCTGTGATTAAATGTGAACTAAATACAATATTTCACAAATTCGGCCTCGGTTAATAACAGCAGATCTAACCCGCAACAACTCATTATGTATTCATGCTTCCCCAGCATCAGAGCTCACAGGGTTGTATGTCCATCGCTGGCGTCCAAAATACCACGGAGCCGGATCAAACCTCCCCATGCACCGAGCCAAGCACAGGAAAACCTCGGGGGAGAAGATATCCTGGTAACGTGTCCTCCAGCAACATTGGACATCACCCGGTCTGAATCTGAGAGGGCTCAGGTGCTGCGTTCAGGTCGCAATCTCCTCTGGAGCTGTGGGGCCAAATCCCACGTCTGTTATTCCTTGTGCTTACTTATGACCTCATGTGTTGTGACACATCTGTTAACTACTTTGGGATATCCATGTAATTTAATAAAATTACTTCACTTACATTAAAAACGGTGAAATCAAAATCATGTCTCTAACGTTTAATCAAATCCGGTTTGCTATAGAGATGGGAATGGCATTGTCATTCATTAAAAATGCCCATAAAAATCTCGCACTGCTAATTTACAAACAAGGTTACAATTTGTTTCAGTGCAAAAGAAGGGGATTGTAAATATAATGAAAACGCCGCAGTGAGATCGAGTTAAGCTTCTTATAAATTTGGTGCTGTGAAGTAACCACTGAGCTATAGCTGACGCCATTCATTAATAGCGAGAAACAACTCAATATAATTTATCAGCTCACAGTTATCACGGGCTGTGCAGTCTGCTCAAAACACTCATTTATTATTCAAAATAGGAAGACGAGAATTTAAAGGGTGTCAGATGCCACAAATTTTAATTAATAAGTAACATGTACTTCCAAATCTTTTCGCTGTAAAATTATTTCGCTTTATTTAAAATATTCTGCGTTTAATCTGAAAATGAACACCATGGGATGGTTCTCTTAACTCTGATTATATTTTCCGTGCAAGGCAAAAATGACCGGTCCATTTAACTTTGACAAAACTTGCCCCAGAGTCCTGGGTTCATCAGAAATGAACATTTTCAACAAGACACCTATTATATAGTGCATGTTTCAATATTATTTCATGGGAACTGTGCATCGCTGGTAATTCCAGCTTCAACTGAGCATCTGCAAATGCCCTTGAGAAGATGGTGGGGAGCCGCCTTCATGAACTGCTGCAGTCATGTGGTGAATGTGCTCGCAGAGTGCTGTTACCGAGAAGGGGCCAAGATTTTAACCCAGCGACAATGAGGCAACGACGCTATATAAAGTCCGCGTGTTCAGCAGTCGGAAGGTGCATGGAGAGGCGTGAGTCTGGGGTCGGCGAGAGGCACATAAAGGCGGAGAGTTTAGCAGTCGGGAAATGCTTGGACAGGCGTGAGTTCGGAGTCGGCGAGAGGCCAATAAAGGTAACGAGTTCAGTAGTCGGGAGCTGCGTGGAGAGGCGTTTGTCCGGGGTCGGTGACAGGCCTATAAAGGCCGCGAGTTCAGCAGTTGCGAGGTGCGTGGAGAGGCGTGAGTCCGGGGTCGGCGAGAGGCCTATTCAGGCCGCGAATTCAGCAGTCGGGAGTTGCATGGAGAGGCCTGAGTCCGGGCTCGGCGAGAGGCCTATAAAGGCCGAGAGTTCAGTAGTCGGGAGATGCGTGGAGTAAAAATAAAACTGGGAAGGTGGATCAACCATGGCTAACAAATGAAATTGAGGATAATGTTAAAGCTAAGGAAGAGGCATATAAATTGGCTAGAAAAAGCAACAAACTTGAGGAATGGGAGAAATTTAAAATTCAACAAAGAAGGACTACGGGTTTAATTAAGAGGGGGCAAGTAGAGTACGAGCGGAAGCTTGCAAGGAATATAAAAACCTACTGCAAAAGCTTCTATAAATATGTGAAGAGGAAAAGATTAATAAAGACAAACGTAGATCCCTTGAGTCGGATTCAGGTGAAATTATAATAGGGAATATAGAAATAGCAGATCAATTGAACTAATACTTCGGTTCTGCCTTCTCGAGGAAGATACAAATAACCTTCCGAAGGTACTAAGGGACAGTGGGTCTGGTGAGAAGGAGGAACTGAAAGATATCCTTATTAGGCAGGAAGTTGTGTTAGGAAAATTGATGGGATTGAAGACCGATAAATCCCCGGGGCCTGAACACGTTTGCAAAATGCGTCCGCCCGCTTTCGAACCGCGTACCTTGCGCGTGTTATGCAAATGTGATAACCACTACACTACGGAAACGCTGTGCCAGAAATAGCGTTGGCAACATAACTAGAGCTTTAACCTCAACAGCTGGACTACACCTTAGGAGCTTGTGCTACGGGCATAGAATGACGGTGGTATATTTAGCAAGGTGTTGAGTGTGGCAGGAATTGATCCCATATTTCTCTGGATTTATACATAGGAACCGGAGAGACCATTCCTCAGCAAGTGGTTAGAATCTTGCATACACTGCTTTAAAGCGCGGTGGAGGCAGACTCAATCTTATCTTTCAAAGCGAGTTGGATAAGTATCCGAAGGAAAAACATTGCACTGCTGCGTGTAAATGACCGGGGTTTCGGACGAGTTGAGAGTTGGCATGGGCTCGACGGGTCGAATGCCTTTCTTCCGTGCTGTAACCATTCCCTTATTCTGTGATAATATAATGTATTGGCACATTTAACAGTGTGCATGGATTGAGAAGGCACAATTAAGGTCACCTGATTCAGAAGATTCGGGTGCGCGAAAATTCGGGTTTAATATCTTTAAATGCATCTATTTTGTTTTGTGAAGATTCGGTCAGAGACATGTTTTGGAAAGGAATTATTTGCTGAAAGGGACTCAGCATTTAATCTTCTTTCTGGCTGTTGTGGCCAAATTTATTTTCGATGTTATTCTTCCAGAATGTATATTTTCTTTGCTGTTTCAAATAACCAGTGCCTTGCTTTACAGTCTATCACACTGTTTCCCCAGCCCCAAATACATGTTATGAGCAACGAACATTTTGAAGCATACCACGAAAGCACATTGCCTATAATGGTTTAGGATTTAAGAGGAAAATTGAAGAGCAAAGAAAATTATTCAATTGAGGAATCTCTGTCAGTAAACATTTCTTCAGTTGTGCAAATGAAGATCATCAGTTGATTAATGATGTTTTCCCATGAAAGCAGGACAACAGTTAACGATTATACATGTTCTACATTTCGAAAGACACTGGTTAATCAGGACAGTCAGCACAACTTGTTAAGGAAGGGTCGCGTTTGACTAATTTCATTGCATTTTTGGAGAATGTCATCAGGTGATTCGATGAAGTAGTGCGTATGATGAAATTAATATTGACTGCATTAATGTTTTCGCTATGGTCCCACATGGCTGACTAGTCATGAAAGTAAAAGCCCATGGGATCCAGGGCGAGGTGGCAAATTCGAGCCAGCTTTGGCCCAGAGGCAGGAAGCAAGGAGTCATGTTTGATGTGTGTTTTTGTGACTGGAAGGATGTTTCAATTGCAGTTCCGCAGTTTTCAGTACTAGGTCCATT
This sequence comes from Pristiophorus japonicus, assembly GCF_044704955.1. Classification (NCBI taxonomy): domain Eukaryota; kingdom Metazoa; phylum Chordata; class Chondrichthyes; family Pristiophoridae; genus Pristiophorus; species Pristiophorus japonicus. Next base: position 5,962,068 of record NW_027254363.1, read on the forward strand.
GCTTTTTCTGGTATTTATCAATGATCTAAACTTGAATATAGGGGTTATGATTCAGACGTGTTCAGGTGTTCGTAAAATAGGCAGTGTGGTTGAAAAAGGAGAAGCAACCTGGAGACTACAGACAGATATCAATCAACTGATAAGGTGGGCAGAACAGTGGCAAATGGAATTTAATCCAGAGACGTGTGAGATCGTGCATTTGTGGAGGGCTAACAAGGAAAGGGAAGACACATCAACTGGTAGGACATTGAGAAATATAGAGGAACACATGAACACACCTCCCTGAATGTAGCTGGCCAGAAATTTGGTTAAGAAGACATACGGAATGGGTGCATTGATTGGCAGAGGCAAGGAGCAGAACAGCAGGTGGGTTATGCTAGAACTGTGGAAAAATTCTGGTTATGTCATTGTTGGAGTACTGCGTGCAGTTCAGGTCACCGCATTGAAGGAAGGACGTGATTGTGCTGGTGAGGGTACAAAGTATATTTACGTAGATGTTGCCAGGTGTAGAGCAACTTTGCAATGAGGATTGGATTGGATAGTCTGGGTTTGTTTTCCTTGGAACAGAGGAGGCTGATGGGCGACAGCTTTCAGGTGTATATAATTAGGAGGTGCCTAGATAATGTTGATTAAAAGGGCATATTTCCCATAGTAGAGGGGTCACCAACCAGCGGGCATAAATTTGAAGTAATTAGTATAATGGTTAAAGGGGATTTGAAGGGAACATTCTTCATCCAGATGTTTGTGCGTTTCTTGGACTTACTGCCTGAAAGTGTGGTGGAGGCAGAAACCCTCACCACATTTTAAAAATTCTTGGATGTGCACTTCAAATGCCATAACGTGCAGGGCTACACACCTAAAACTGGACATTTCTGCGCCGGTGTAGATGTGATGGGCCGAAAAGGACTCCTTCACTGCTGTAAACTTCTAAGATTATATAATTGTCGATTAGCATTATTTTCATGATTCAAAACGAGGCGATCAGCGAATTAAAGGTGTTTCCAGTGAAAACATGTTCGTGCAAGCTTGTGCTGGAATTGAGGAAACTGAGATTAAGAGTCTTATGAGGCTGCTGTTCCGTGTACGGGGAGCTTTGGCTCGAACCAAGGCATTTTGCAGCTCAGTGAAGGGCAGTACACGTCTGTTTGAGGCAGAATTCGCCACATTCCGCTGGCAGCGTCTGCTTGGAGCGTGCGGGAATGTTCGGACTCGTCCCGCCCTCACTTACTCCGGAGCTGGGGAAGACCGATGAGTCGATGGGTTTCTTCATGGCTTTGGTTTTCTATTAAGAAGTGAGGCGCGCGGCAGAATCATTTAATAATCACTCACAGCTGTACTCAATGCAAGAAATTTGCAGCTTTGACTTGGGCTTTTGCCACCTTCAGGGCTGGAATCGGGAGGGAGGGAGAGACACTGCGTAGAGTTTGAGTGTGTACAGAACTGTACAGAGGAATCAGCAAATGCAACAGCGTCGTGAGACACTGCACTCTGTTAATAGTGAACCACTAATATGAATTGTTCAATTTTTTCTAAACATTAATGGAACACGTTTGCAAAATGTTTCCGCCCGGGGTCCTTCCGCGAGTTAGACGAATGTGATAACCTCTACACTACGGAAACGCTGTGGCAGCAGGAGTGTTGGGAACACAACAAGAGCTTCAACCGAAAGAGCTGGCCAACACTTCAGCAGCTTGCATTACGAGAATAGAATGACGATGCTGTATTTTCTATATTTAGCAAGGTTGTAAGTGTGGCAGGAATTGATCTCGTGTTTCTCAGACTTTATACATAGTAACAGGAGGTGGCCATTTCGCAGAAAGTGGTTAGAAACTGGAATACACTGCTTTAAAGGGCGGTGGAGGCAGACTCAATCTTATCTTTCCAAAGGGAGTTGGATAAATATCTGAAGGAATATACATGCACAGCTCCGGGTAAATGACGGGGCTATGGGGCTAGTTCAGTGTTTGCATGCGCTCGACAGGCCGAATGGCCTTCTTCCATGCTGTAACCATTTCCTTATTCTGTGATTCTATAAGTTAGTGGCACAAATAATAGTGTGCATGGAAGTAGAATTTTGCAAAGGGACATGGATTGAGTCGGCACAACTGGAGGCATCTGATTCAGAAGATTCAGGGGGTGCGCGAAAATTCGGGTTTAATGACTTTGAAAGGAACATTTATGTTTTGTGAAGTTTCGGTCAGAGAAATATTTGTGAAATAATTTTTTTGCAGACGGGTGTCACCATTTAATCTTCTTTCTGGCTGTTGGAGTCACTTTTCTTTTCGAAGTTATTATGTTCCTAAAACAGATGAGACTGCACACCGGGAGGTTAACGTACTAGTGACCTCTGTCTTTATTAAGACATTCCAGAGTGAGGAACAGGCCTCAGTTTCCGGCTAATATACAGTGCTCCCAAGGGATGCCGGGATGCATTGGTACTTCAGGGGATGCACGCCCTGGTGGTGGAACATGGGAGTGCATGCTTTACAGATACACAACATCACTCCCCCGCCAAAGTCAAAGTGAAAACTATTTACAAGGTGAGGCGGTCTGGAGCCATTCTTTCCCTGGTGGACCGCCTCGGTATAAATATCTGTTCTGGTGTGTTGGCTGTGCCCTTGCTGGGGATACGTGTTGTTGGCCCTGCAGGGCCGCTGGGTGATATTGGCCTTGCTCGGCTGCTGTGCGTGGTGGGTTCGATTTCCTGGTCCGTGGTGGAGTCGTTGATATTTGGGTGTGTGTTGTAGGCTCGGAAATCGTGGTGTCTGCTGTGGATTGTTCAAGGCAATCTGTGAACCGCAGCTCGTTTCGTCCAAATGCTTTCTGCAAATGTGTCCATTGTCAAGATTGACTACAAACAACCTACTCTCTTCTTTAGCTAATACCGTGCCCGGGATCCACTTGGGACAATGTCCATAGTTTATTACATACACAGTGTCATTCAGATCAATTTCTCGCAATGCAGTGGCGCGATCATCGTTTACATTTTGTTACTGCCACCAGCTCTCCACCTGATTACATCGGTTGGGTAAACCAGCGAGAGTCTGGCTTTAACAATCCTTTTCATGAGTAGCTCTGCCGGAGGCACCCCTGTCAGAGAGTGTGGTCTCGTGCGGTAGCTGAGCAGTGCTCGGGACAGGCGGGTTTGGGGTGAGCCTTCTGTGACTCGTTTAAGGCTCTGTTTGATTTTTTGTACTGCCCGCTCTGCCTGCCCATTGGAGGCGGGTTTAAATGGGGCCGAGTGACATGTTTGATCCCATTGCGGGTCACGAATTCTTTAAATTCGGCACTGGTGAAACATGGCTCGTTATCACTGACCAGTATGCGAGGCAGGCCGCGGGTGGCAAACATGGCCCTCATGCTTTTAATGGTGGCGGTGGTGGTGCTTCCCGACATTAAATCCTGACTATAATGTACCGACTTGCACGAGGCACATGCTGAAGTAAAGGTCACTCATGACCAGCACCTTTAATTACAGCTCTCCAGTGCTGCAGTTTCCTGAGACCTCCCTTTATATACCTCAGTGGGACAGGTATGTAGTGTATCCTTAAAGTGCACCCCTGGTGGTAAGGTATTCTTATACAGGTCATATCCAGTTGCAATGTGAGATACATGACATCAACCTGCCCCAAGGTCTTACTGCCTTTATAGGTTCAGTCTCTCAGATGGACTGCGGTGTCGCTTGCAGCATCTTAGTTGTGGTTCAGTTGTTTGCCTTGTTGCCAGTTATTCTTTCGGTTTGATTGCTGGTATCTCGCCTGGGCTGTCTATTTCGTTTGGTATGATTGCTGGTATCTCACATTGGCTGTCTGTTGAGACTGGCGTTTCCTCAGGTTGTTCCATCTTTCTGTATACCAGGTGTGATGTGAGTTCCACATTGCAGTGTGCCTCTGGTTCTTCAGTGTTATAAGTGAATCTACTTTTTACTTGGTCTACATGCCACCTGCAGGTTTGGCCATTGTCCATTTGTCCAACCCGTAGCGTTTTTCTCATTTTGTCTGTTACTGTCCCTGCAAGACATTTGGTACCCTGGCCATAAGTTTAGCAGAAACACTTTGAACCCTATCTCATTACACTTCCCCCTCAAATTTCGTTCATGATATCAGTTAGCTTTTGACGCTGAGCCTGAAAAACTTCATGCATGTCTGGGAGGATTTTAGAGAGCCTGGTATTTAAAGTTCGTTTCATCAATAGTTGCGTGGGGGGAACCCCAGTCAACGAATGCAGACGAGATCTGCATGCAAGCAGCAGTCGCGACAGGTGGCTCTGCATCGTGGGACCTTGGATTCTGAGCATGCCTTGTTTAATGATCTGCACTGATCGCTCCACCTGGCCACTGGAGGCCGGATTGAAAGGTGCCGTTTTAACATGATTTATACCGTGGTCAAATATAAAATCGTGAAATTCTGCGCTGGTGAAGCACGGACCATTATCACTGACCAATATGTCAGGAATGCCGTGCGTTGCAAATATGCTTCTTCGGCTCTCCACAGTGGTGGAGGTGGTGCTCGAGTTTAAAATGGTGCACACGATCCATTTTGAAAATGCATCAACGACTACGAGGAACATTTTGCCCATGAATGGGACCGCATAGTCTACATGCACCCGCGACCACAGTTTGGTTGGCCAGAGCCAGGGGCTTAGGCGAGCCTCGTTTGGGGCATTACTGAGTTGGGCACAAATGGTGCACTGAAGGACGCAGTGCTCCAAATCTGTGTCAATGGCAGGCCACCTGACCTGAGATCTGGCTGTGGCCTTCACAAGGACGATCCCCGGGGGCTCGCGATGGAGCTCCCGGACAAATGCATCCCTGCCTCGTAAGGGCATAACTACTCGGCTGCCCCACATCAGGCAGTCTGCCTGTGGTGAGAGTTCAAGCATGCGCCTATGGAAGGGTTTGACCTCCTCGGGGCAGGCATCGAGTGCCCATCCAGTCGCCTGCTAAAGCGCATCTTTTAACTAGAGATAACGTGGGGTCGACGAGGACCTCATTTGTCGAGCCGTCATGGGCGAACCTGCTGATTCAAATGCATTGATTGCCATGACCATCTCACAGTCCTGTTCATCGGAAACTTCTGTGGTCGTCATGGGTAGCCTGCTACGCACGTCGCCACAGTTGCCTATGCCTGGCCTGTGCCTTATCCTGCACTTGTAAGCTTCCAGCATGATTGCAAACTGCTGCATGCACGCCGAGGCTTTGGCATGATTGCCTTGCAATCAGATAGTAGCGACATGAGGAGTTTGTGGTCGTTTTCTAACGCAAACCTGGCCGCGAAATGATATTGGTGCATCTTTTTGACATTGTATATGCACGCGAGCGCCTCCTTCTCAACCATACCATCCTTGCACTCTGCACGCGAAAGTGACATGGAGGCATAAGCAACGAGCTGCAATTTATCCGCATCATTGACGTGCTGCGTGCTGTAAAACGCAGCCGACCCCGTACGTGGCGCATCGCACATAAGGACTAACAGTTTTCCTGGGTAAAAAAGGCTAAAAAATTCTTGGAACTTTGAAGGTTGCATGCCTTATTGAAAGCGCATTCTTGGGCGTCCCCCCAAAACCAATCGCACCCCTTTTTGATTAGCACGTGGAGAGGCTCCAGCAGCGTGCTCAAGTTCTGCATAAAGTTCCCAAAGTAACTGAGTAGCCCGTGAAAGGCGCACAGTTCCGAGACATTCCGGGGCCTGGGTGCCAGGTGAATCGATTTGGTTTTGAATTCGGTTGGGCGGATTCCATCAGCGGCAATTTTTCTGCCCAACAAATTCAACCTCGGGCGCGAGAAATAGACATTTGGATCTCTTAACTATGAGGTCTACCCAATCCAATCGACTTCTTACTTCTCAAGATGGTGAAGATGAGAGCTGGTGTCCCTGCCCGTGATGAGTATATCATCTTGAAACACAACCGTCCCCGGGATGGATTTGAGCAGAGTCTCCATGTTGCGCTGGAATATAGCAGCGGCCGACCTGATGCCAAATGGTCATCGATTGTACACACAAAGGCCTCGAAGTGTGTTTATGGTGGTGTGTAACTGAGACTCTTTGATCAGTTCTTGCGTCATATACACAGATGTGAGGTAAATTTCCGCGAAAAATTTAACTCCAGCCAATGTGGCAAATATGCCCTCCGCTCTGGGCAGCACGTATTGGTCCTGTAGGGAGAATCTGCTTATGGTAGACGTGTAATCTCCACAGATTTGCCTGGATCCATCAGGCTTTATGACGGGGACGATGGGCCTTGCCCAGTCACTGAATTCCACGGGAGAAATTACGCCTTTCCGCAGAAGCCCGTCCAGTTCGTTTTCAATCTTTTCTCTCATCACATGAGGCACAGCTCTAGCCTAGTGATGGACTGGTCTTGCATTTTGTGTTATGTAGATTCTAACTTTAGCAGCTTTGAAGGTGCCCACACCTAGCTGAAAGTGATGTTCAAAAAGGCTTAGAACTGTTGAGCAGGAGGTCCGTTCCTTAGACGACATGGCGTGAATATAATCCCATTTTCAATTAAGTTCTGCTATCCAACTTCTCCCCAATAGGGCTGGGAGATCCCCGGGGACAATCCACAGGGAAAGTCGTTCACCATCCCTTTGTGTGTGACTGACAGCATGGCGCTGCCAAGGACTGGGATGATATCATTAGTACAGGTACTTAGTTTGGTGTTGACTTTTGTGAGCTAAGGTCTGTTGCTTTCATGCGGCCACAGCTGTTCAAATTGCTGAACGCTCATGTGGGATTGACTGGCCACCGTGTCCAGTTCCATGTTGACGGGTATCCCGTTGAGTAGAACCCTCATATTAATTGGAGGCCTCTTGCTGTGAGAAGAGTGGACATTGATTGTGTTAACCCGCTGCACCTCGGCGTCCCTTGCACTGTTCCAACTGTCTTCTTGTCGTTTTCCGACACTTCCGATTCGTATCCCAGCCGAGCTGCTGTTTTTCTGCACATGTGAGCCAGATGCCCTGTGCACTTGCAGTTTCTGAAAACGGCATGCTGAAATCGACACACCCTGGTTGAGTGCCTTCCCCATATCTCCACCTCCTGATGGTCCGCATTGCGGAATCGGAGCTGAGTATGGATTTACTCTGGAGCATCCACGATGCTGAGAATGACATGAGTAACACGTGTAGCGAGTTGGTCTTATCGCAGGTTAAGTGTCCACAGCCAGTTAGGGAATGGAAGACCAGCATGAAGAGCAGTGCAAGGAAGGTGGTGCAGGGGTCCCCTGCGGTCATCCCCCTGCAAAACAGATACACCGCTTTGAGTACTGTTGAGAGGGATGACTCATCAGCGAGGGCAGCAGCAGCCAAGTTCATGGCACCGTGGCTGGCTCTGCTCCACAGGAGGGCAGGAAAAAGAGTGGAAGAGCGATAGTGATAGGGAATTCAATTGTAAGGGGAATAGATAGTCGTTTCTGCGACCGCAACCGAGACTCCACTATGTATGTTGCCTCCCTGGTGCAAGGGCCAAGGATGTCTCAGAGCGGGTGCAGGACATTCTGAAAAGGGAGGGTGAAAAGCCCGTTGTCGTGGTGCACATTGGTACTAACGATGTAGGTAAAAAATAGGGATGAGGTCCCACGAAACGAATTTAAGATGCTAGGAGCTAAATTAAAATGTAGGACCTCAGAAGTAGTAATCTCCGGATTGCTACCAGTGCCACGTTGAGGCAGAGTAGGAATCGCAGGATAGCTCAGATGGATATGTGGCTTGAGCAATGGAGCAGCAGGAGGGATTCAAATTCCTGCGGCATTGGAACCGGTTCTGGGGAATGTGGACCAGTACAAACCGGACGGTCTGCAACTAGGCAGGACCGGAACCAATGTCCTTAGGGGAACGTTTGCTCGTGCTGTTGTTGAGGAGATAAACTAATATAGCAGGGGATGGGAACAAATGCAGTGAGACAGAGGGAAACAAAATGGAGACAAAAGCAAAAGACAGAAAGGAGATGAGTAAAAATGGAACGCATTGAAACCCCAGGCAAAAAACAAAAAGGGCCACTGCACAGCAAAATTTTAAAGGGTCAAAGTGTAATACCAAATGAAAGCATGAAAGCTCAGTGCCTCAATGCAAGGAGTATTCATAACCCAGGAGAGGGCTCTGAGCTAGTTAGAATGGGTGAGAGCTCAGATGAACAGGACCCCAACAAAGAATGCAAAAGGCAGGAGACAACAGAGCAGAGTAGCACTGGGGTAAGTGTAAACCACAAGGTGATAGGAAGGAACAATATATATGAATATATAGGGGCTGCAGGAGGGGTCAAACCTAAAAATCATGGTTTAAAAACTAGTATTAAAACACTCTACCTAAATGCACGCAGCATTCGAAATAAAGTAAATGAGTTGACGGCACAAATCATTACAAATGGGTATGATTTGGTGGCCAATACAGAAACGTGGTTGCAGGGTGGCCAAGTCAGGGAATTAAACATACAGGGGTATCTGACAATTCGGAAAGATAGACAAGAAAGGAAAGTAGGTGGGGTAGCACTGTGAATAAAGGATGATATCAGGGTATTTGTGGGAGACGATATTGGCTCTAATGAACAAAATGTTGAATCATTGTGGGTGGAGATTAGACATAGTAAGGGGAAAAAGTTACTGGAGGACGTAGTTTATAGGTCCCCAAATAATAACTTCACGGTGGGGCGTGCAATAATCAAGGGAATAATGGAGGCATGTGAAAAAGGAATCATGGGGGATTTTAACCTACATATCGATTGGTCAAATCAAATCGCACAGGGCAGGCTTGAGGAGGCATTCATAGAATGTGTACGGGATTGTTTCTTAGAACAGTATGTTACAGAACCTACAAGGGAGCAAGCTATCTGAGATCTGATCATGCGTAATGAGACAGGAATAATAAGCGATCTCTGATAAAAGATCCTCTCGGAATGAGTGATAACTGTATGGTTGAATTTGTAATACAGATTGAGGGTGAGGAGGTCGTGTCCAAACGAGCGTACTATGCTTAAACAAAGGGGCTACAGTGGGATGAGGGCAGAGTTGGCTAAAGTAGACTGGAAACACAGAGCAAACGCTGGCACAATTGAGGAACAGTGGAGGACTTTTAAGGAGTTCTTTCATAGTGCTCAACAAAATATATTCCATTGAAAAAGAAGGGCGGTAGAGAACGGTTAACTATCCGTGGATAACCAAGGAAATAAATGACAGTATCAAATTAAAAACCAATGCGGTTCAGGTGGCCAAGGTTAGTGGGAATCAAGCAGATTGGGAAAATTTTAAATGACAGTAAAGAATGACTAAGAATGCTATAAAGAAAGGAAAGATGAATTACGAAAGTAAACTTGCGCAAAACATAAAAACAGATATTAAAAACGTTTACCAATATATAAAACGGAAAAGAGTGACTAAAATAAAGTTTGGTCCCTTAGAAGATGAGAAGGGGGATTTAATAATGGGAAATGTGGAAATGGTTGAGACCTTAAACAATTATTTTGCTTCGGTCTTCACATTGGAAGACACCAAAACCATGGCAAAAATTGCTGGTCACGGGAATGTGTTAACGTAGGACTTTGAGATAATCACAATCACTGGGAAGGTAGTGCTGGACAGGCTAATGTGACTCGAGGTAGACAAGTCCCCTAGTCCAGATGAAATGCATCCTCGGGTATTAAAGGAGATGGCAGAAGTTATATCATTCGTTATAATCTGCAAAATTCTCTGTAGTCTGGGGAGGTAACAGCGGATTGGACAGCAGCTAATGTAACGCCGATTTAAAAAAAATGGGGCAGACAAAAGGCAGGTAACTATCGGCCGGTTAGTTTCACATCTGTAGTGGGGAAAATGCTACAAGCTATCATTAAGCAAGAAATAGCGCGACATCTATATAGGAAGAGTGCAATCAAGCAGACGCAACATGGATTCTTGAAGGGGAAATCATGTTTAACTTATTAATGGAATACTTGAGGATATAACGAGCATAGTGGATAGAGGTATACCGATGGATGTGGTGTATTTAGATTTCCAAAAGGCATTCGATAAAGTGCCACACAAAAGGTTACTGCAGAAGCTAAGTTACGCGGAGTCAGAGGAAATGTATTAGCATGGATAAAATATTGGCTAGCTAACAGAAAGCAGAGAGTCGAGATAAATGGTTCCTTTTCGGGTTGTAAATCGTTGGTTAGTGGTCTGCCACAGGGATCGGTGCTGGGACCACAACTGTGTACAATATCCATAGATGACCTGGAAGAGGGGACAGTGTGTAGTGCAACAAAATTTGCAGATGACACAAATATTAGTGGGAAAGCGGGTTGTGTAGAGGACACAGAGATGCTGCAAAGAGATTTAGATAGGTTAAGCGAATGGAGTAAGGTTTGGCAGTTGGATTACAATGTCGGAAAATGTGAGGTCATCCACCTTGGAAAACAACACAGTAAAACGAAATAATATTTGAATGGGGAGAAATTACAACATGATGCGGTGCAGAGGGACCTGGGGGTCCTTGTGCATTAATCCCAAAAAGTTAGTTTGCAGTTGCAGCAGGTAATCACGAAGGCGAATGGAATGTTGGTCTTCATTGCGAGAAGGATTGACGACAAAAGCAGGGAGGTCCTGCTGGAACTGTCTAGGGTATTGGTGAGGCCGCACCTTGAGTACTGCGTGCAGTTTTGGTCACCTTACTTGAGGAAGGTTATACTAGCTTTGGATTAGGTACAGAGACGATTCACGAGGTTGATTCCGGAGATGAGGTGGTTACCTTATGATTATAGATTGCTTAGACTGGGTCTTTACTCGTTGGAGTTCAGAAGGATGAGGGGTGATCTTCTAAAAACATTTAAACTAATGAAAGGAATAGACAAGATGGAGGCCGAGATGGTGTTTCCACTGGTCGGGGAGACGACAACGAGGGGGCACAGCCTCAATATATGGGTGAGCCAATTTAAAACCGAACAGAGAAGGAATTTCTTCTCCCAGCGGGTTGTGAATTGTGGAATTCGCTGCCCAAGAAGCAGTTGAGGCTAGCTCATTGAATGTATTCAAATCACAGATAGATAGATTTTTAACCAATAAGGTAATTAAGAGTTTCGGGGAGTGGGCCGGTAAGTGGAGCTGAATCCACGGCCAGATCAGCTATGATCTTTTTGAATGGCGGAGCAGGCAGGAGAGGCTAGTTGGCCTATTCCTGTTCCTAATTCTTAGGTTCTTATGTCACACCATTTCCATTGTTTACAAAGCGTCTGGCTGATCTCCCTTGAGCATCTATCAATCTGTTGTTGATTGCTCGCATTGTGGGTTGATGAGGTGTGATCGGTGTTCATGTTGCCCTTGATATTGATGGCTTCTGGCGCCATTGTCTGCTGTTGAAGGTCTGCTTTTGTGCGTTTGCCTGTGTGTGGGGGTAGCGGTTTGTTTCACATTGTGTACCCCTTGTTCCGATGCATCGTTGGTTGTCGTACCCGAAGTATAGATCAGCCTGGTTTCTTCTTTGCCTGCCAAGAACGTCTGTGCGACCAATGCTGCTGCCTCTAGATTCAAGTTCTTCGTCTCTATAAACTTAGGAATATGCCTGCGTGGCCTATTCCTTCAATAAAACGTCTCTCAGCACTTCTCTCCTTAATTTTACGGGGAACTCACATTAACTAGCCAGCATCCGAAGTTCCGCCATGAAGTCGGGTATGCTTTTGACACACAGCTTCTGCAGTTGAAGAACTTGTGTCTGGCTGTGAGTCGGTTGCTCAGTGGCTTCAGTTGGTCTCTCACCAGTGTTCTCAACTCCTCAACCGATTTGCTTGCAGGTTTCTTGGGGGCCAGCAGGTATTTCATTGAAGCATATGTTTCGAGCCACAGCTGGTGAAGAGACGGGCTCTTCTCTGGTCTGCATTATCATCGCCCTGCCAGTCTTTGGTCACAAAGCATTGCTGGAACCTTTCTATAAAGTCACCCCAATAGTTTCCAGCATTGTATTTCTCATCTGAGTTGTTTTGGTAACCAATCTGTGTATTCTGTGATCCCGTAACTCGTCGCCACTTTTATAGCCTGACTCTAATGTACTAACTTACATGAGACACACGCTGAAGTCAAGGTCAGTCAGGACCCACACCTTTAATTCCAGCTCTCCAGTGCTGCACTTGCCTAAGACCTCCCTTTATTTTCCTCAGTGGAACAGGTATGGAGTGTCTCCTGTAAGTGCACCCCTGGTGGTAAGGTATGCTTATTGTTACAGTTCACATCCACTTACTGTCATGTATAGCATGGTAAGATAAAGTTATATAGAATAATGTGAGATATGTGACAATTTCAGATTCAATCGATTTTGAAAAACATCCACCACCACCAGGAACATTTGGCCGAGAATAGGGCATGCATAGCCAACATTCATCCTCGACCGTGGTCTGGAGGGCGAGGACCACAAACTTAGCGGTGCCTCTCTCGGCGCGTTGCTCAACTGAACACGCACGCATGCAATGCCGTACACAGGAATCTAAGTCACTATCGATACCGGGCTACCACATGTGGAATCTGGCTATCGCTTTCATCATTACAAATCTTCTGGAATTTTTTGAGGATGTTTCCAGTAGAGTGGAAATGGGAGAACCAGTTGATGTGGTATATTTGGACTTTCAGAAGGCTTTCGACAAGGTCCCACACAAGAGATTAATGTGCAAAGTTAAAGAACATGGGATTGGGGGTAGTGTGCTGACATGGATTGAGATCTGGTTGTCAGACAGGAAGCAAAGAGTAGGAGTAAATAAGTACTTTTCAGAATGGCAGACAGTGACTAGTGGGGTACCGCAAGGTTCTGTGCTGGGGCCCCAGCTGTTTACATTGTAAATTAATGATTTAGAAGAAGGGATTAAATGTAGTATCTACAAATTTTCGGATGACACTAATTTGGGTGGCAGTGTGAACTGTGAGGAGGATGCTATGAGGCTGCAGAGTGATTTGGATAGTTTAGGTGAGTGGGCAAATGCATGGCAGATGAAGTATAATTTGGATAAATGTGACTTTATCCACTTTGTTGGTGAAAACAGAGATACAGACTATTATCTGAATGGTGACAGATTAGGAAAAGGGGAGGTGCAACGAGACCTGGGTGTCATGGTACATTAGTCATTGAAGGTTGGCATGCAGGTACAGCAGGCGGTTAAGAAAGCAAATGGCATGTTGGCATTCATAGCGAGGGGATTTGAGTACAGGGGCAGGGAGGTGTTAATACAGTTGTACAGGGCCGAGGTGAGACCACACCTGGAGTATTTTTTACAGTTTTGGTCTCGTAACTTGAGGAAGGACATTCTTGCTATTGAAGGAGTGCAGCTAAGGTTCACCAGATTGGTTCTCGGGATGGCGTGACTGACATATCAAGAAAGACTGGATCAACTGGTTAACATAGAAACATAGAAACATAGAAAATAGGTGCAGGAGCAGGCCATTCAGCCCTTCAAGCCTGCACCGCCATTCAATGAGTTCATGGCTGAACATGAACTTTCAGTACCCCCTTCCTGCTTTCACGCCATACCCCTTGATCCCCCGAGAAGTAAGGACTTCATCTAACTCCCTTTTGAATATATTTAGTGAATTGGCCTCAACTACTTTCTGTGGTAGAGAATTTCACAGGTTCACCACTCTCTGGGTGAAGACGTTTCTCCTTATCTCGGTCCAAAATGGCTTACCCCTTATCCTTAGACTGTGACCCCTGGTTCTGGACTTCCCCAACATTGGAAACATTCTTCCTGCATCCAACCTGTCCAAACCCGTCAGAATTTTAAACGTTTCTATGAGGTCCCCTCTCACTCTTCTGAACTCCAGTGAATACAAGCCCAGTTGATCCAGTCTTTCTTGATAGGTCAGTCCCACCATCCCGGGAATCAGTCTGGTGAATCTTCGCTGCACTCCCTCAATAGCAAGAATGTCCTTCCTCAAGTTAGGAGATCAAAACTGTGCACAATACTCCAGGTGTGGCCTCACCAAGGCCCTGTACAACTGTAGCAACACCTCCCTGCCCCTGTACTCAAATCCCCTCGCTATGAAGGCCAACATGCCATTTGCTTTCTTAACCGCCTGCAGTACCTGCATGCCAACCTTCAATGACTGATGTACCATGACACCCAGGTCTCGTTGCACCTTCCCTTTTCCTAATCTGTCACCATTCAGATAATAGTCTGTCTCTCTGTTTTTACCACCAAAGTGGATAACCTCACATTTATCCACATTATACTTCATCTGCCACGCATTTGCCCACTCACCTAACCCATCCAAGTCACTCTGTAGCCTCATAGCATCCTCCTCGCAGCTTACAGTGCCACCCAACTTAGTGTCATCCGCAAATTTGGAGATACTACATTTAATCCCCTCGTCTAAATCATTAATGTACAATGTAAACAGCTGGGGCCCCAGCACAGAACCCTGCGGTACCCCACTAGTCACTGCCTGCCATTCCGAAAAGTACCCATTTACTCCTACTCTTTGCTTTCTGTCTGACAACCAGTTCTAAATCCACGTCAGCACACTACCCCCAATCCCATGTGTTTTAACTTTGCACATTAATCTCCTGTGTGGGACCTTGTCGAAAGCCTTCTGAAAGTCCAAATATACCACATCAACTGGTACTCCTTTGTCCAGTTTATTGGAAACATCCTCAAAAAATTCCAGAAGATTTGTCAAGCATGATCTCCCTTTCACAAATCCATGCTGACTTGGACCTATTTTGTCACCATTTTCCAAATGCGCTGCTATGATATCCTTAATAATTGATTCCATCATTTTACCCACTACTGAGGTCAGGCTGACCGGTCTATAATTCCTAGCTTTCTCTCTCCCTCCTTTTTTAAAAAGTGGGGTTACATTGGCTACCCTCCACTCGATAGGAACTGATCCAGATTCAATGGAATGTTGGAAAATGACTGTCAATGCATCCGCTATTTCCAAGGCCACCTCCTTAAGTACTCTGGGATGCAGTCCATCAGGCCCTGGGGATTTATCGGCCTTCAATCCCATCAATTTCCACAACACAATTTCCCGACTAATAAAGATTTCTCTCAGTTCCTCCTCCTTACTAGACCGTCTGACCACTTTTATATCCGGAAGGTTGTTTGTGTCCTCCTTAGTGAATACTGAACCAAAGTACTTGTTCAATTGGTCTGCCATTTCTTTGTTCCCCGTTATGACTTCCCCTGATTCTGACTGCAGGGGACCTACGTTTGTCTTTACTGACCTTTTTCTCTTTACATACCTATAGAAACTTTTGCAATCCGCCTTAATGTTCCCTGCAAGCTTCTTCTCGTACTCCATTTTCCCTGCCCTAATCAAACCCTTTGTCCTCCTCTGCTGAGTTCTAAATTTCTCCCAGTCCCCAGGTTCGCTGCTATTTCTGGCCAATTTGTATGCCATTTCCTTGGCTTTAATACTATCCCTGATTTCCCTAGATAGCTACGGTTGAGCCACCTTCCCTTTTTTATTTTTACGCCAGACAGGAATGTACAATTGTTGTAATTCATCCATGCGGTCTCTAAATGCCTGCCATTGCCCATCCACAGTCAACCCCTTAAGTATCATTAGCCAATCTATCTTAGCCAATTCATGCCTCATACCTTCAAAGTTACCCTTCTTTAAGTTCTGGACCATGGTCTCTGAATTAACTGTTAGATGCAGGAAGAATGTTCCCAATGTTGGGGAAGTCCAGAACCCGGGTCGCAGTCGAAGGATGAGGGGTAAGCCATTTAGGACTGAGATGAGGAGAAACTTCTTCACCCAGAGAGTGGTGAACCTGTGGAATTCTCCACTACAGAAAGTTGTTGAGGCCAAATCACTAAATATATTCAAAAAAGAGTTCGCTGAACTCCTTACTACTCGGGGGATCAAGGGGTATGGCGAGAAAGCAGGAATGCAGTACTGAGGTTGCATGTTCAGCCATGAACTCATTGAATGGCGGTGCAGGCTCGAAGGGCCGAATGGCCTACTCATGCACCTATTTTCTATGTTTCTTTGTGTTACTATACCCGAGTGTGTGCCGTGGAGATCCGAGATAAACGTCTCCCTGCACGTTTTGGGGAGCACTACGCGCTTACCCCACAACAGTCAATCTGCCTGAAGGGACAGCAGAGGCTGTTGGCTGGTCCAAGTCCTAACCTGGCAGGCCGTGACAGGTGATTTGTAATTTTCAAATGCTTCCATGACCATCAACAAGTCGGCGGGCTGCGCCACGTTCAACAAGTTTGCAGGCTGCGCCATTTCCACCCCCGTGGTAGGCAATGGTTTCCGACTGACAGCATCCGCACAGTTCTCGGTGCCTGGCCTGTGGCAGATGGTCTAGTTATATGCTGATATCTTTGTATGCGGGCTGAGGCACTGGTATTTAACCCTGTGTGTTCAGCGAAGAGCGATATGAGGGGATTGTGATCAGTTTCCAGCTCAAATTTGAGGCCAAACGAGTGCTGATGCATTTACTTTAACCCAAACCCACACGCTAATGCCTCTTTCTCAATCATGCTGTCGGCCCTCGGGGCCTTAGACCAGCTTCTGGATGCATAGGCGACAGGTTACAACTTATCTGCAATGTTAGCCTGTTGTAATACACACCCGACGCCGTACGACGACGCATTACATGCTCGCACAAGTCTTTTACACAGGTTATACAATAGCAGCTTGTTGGAGCATAAAATGTTTCTGGCTTTCACAAAAGCTATTTCTTGTTTTTGTCCACACACCTAGTTCTCATCTTTATGCAATAACACATTTAGAGGCTCTAAGAGGGTTCTTAACACCGGTCGGAAGTTACCAAAATAGTTGTGGAGTCCCAGGAACGACCGCAGCTCCGTGACATACTGTGGCTTGGGCGCATTTCTGATAGCCTCTCTCTTGGCGTCTGTGGGCCGAATGCCATCAGCCGCGATCGTTCTACACAGAAACTCCACTTCTGTTGCCATGAAGACGCATTTTGACTTCTTGAGCCGGATCGCGATGCGTACCAGTTGCTGGAGGACCTCTTCCCGGTTTTGTAGGTAGTCGACGGTGTCCCAAACCGTGACCAATATGACGTCTGTAAAAAACAGAATGCGTGGTACCAACTTGAGTCGGCTCTCCATGTTTCTCTGGAAGATCGCTGCATCTGACGTATTTCAAACGAGCATTTGTTGTAGATGAACAGTCCCTTGTGTGTGTTGATGCAGGTGAGGCGGTTCGATGACTCCTCCAGCTTCTGCGTCACGTAGGCCGAAGTCAGGTCGAGCTTGGTGAAGATCTTTTCTCCTGCCAGCGTCGCAAAAAGGTCGTCTGCATTGGGCAGTGGGTATTGGTCCTGTAGCAACAACCGATTAATATTACTTTCTTATCACTGCAAATAATGGCCGTGCCATCACTTTTGAGTCCGGAAACAATCGGGCTGGCCCACTTGCTGACTTCAACTGGGGAGATGATGTGCTCGCGTTGCAGCCTGTCCAGCTCGATTTCCCCTCTCTCCCTCATCATGTGAGATACGACTCGTGCCTTGGGCTGAATCGGTCGTGTCTCTGGTAACAAGTTGATCCACACCTTCTCCCCAGAAAGGTTTCCAATGCCTGGCTCAAAGGGGAATTAAATTTGTTAAGGAGCTGCTTACATGAGGTCTCATCGACATTTGATAGCGCTCGGATGTCATCCCAGTTCCAGCTGATTTTTCCCATCCAGCTCCTTCGAAGCAGTATGTGGCCATCGCCAGTGACAATCCAGTGTGGCAGTTCCTGCACTGTGCCCTCGTCGGTGAACTTGAAAATGGCGCTGCCAAGGACAGTGATTAGCTCTTTGCTGTACATAATCGATTTCTTGTGGATGGGGCTCAGGGCTTGTCTGAGAGCGTTGTTGCACCGCAGTTTCTCAAACATCTTTTTATTCTTGATGAAATTGGCTAGCGCCGGTGTCCAGTTCAATGGCTACGGGTAAGCCATTCAATTTTACATTCACGATTATGGGTGGACATTCCGTCGAAAAAGTGTGCACCCCGTGTACTTCAGCATCTGCCTCCTCTCTCTGAGGCACGAAATTGTTTCGGACAACCATGGATCGATGTTCCTCTGCCATGTATTGGTTAGCAGGTTTTGCAGAGCTTGCAGCTCGTCTGCAAGCTCGCTGGAGGTGCCCCATTGTTTCACAGCAGTTGCAAAACTAACCTTTGAAGCGGCATGAATAGGCTGAAAGAAGCCTCCACAAAGCCAACAAGGTGTGACATGCCTTGCATTCATCCTTTGCTGCGGACTCTGAGTCAGCTGGGTCACCTTAGGCCTACTGGCAGTTACAGACTCATGGTTTCTGCCCTGTACACTTCTGGTCGCAATCACAGTTCCAGTTAATTTATGATCATTGCTCGCACTTGTGTGCTGAGAGATTTGTTCGGTGTTAACACTGGTTTACATAAACGCCTGTGCTATCGCAATGGCTTTATTGAGGGTCGGTGTCTCCACCATAAAATTTTTACGTAGGATGGACTCGTGGCCAATGCCCAGTACAAAAAAGTCTCGGAGTATTTGCTCCAGGTATCCATGAAACTCACATTGCCCTGCAAGTCGCCTTAGCTCGGCGACAAAGCTCGCCACTTCCTGACTTTCAGATTGCTGGCAAGTGCACAATCGATACCTCGCCATCAGCACGCTCTCCCTCCGGTTAAGATGCTCCAGAACCAGTGTGCAGAGCTCCTCATACGACTTATCTGTGGGTTTCACCGGAGCCAAAAGATTCTTCATGAGGCTGTAGGTCAGTGCCCCGCAGACCGAGAGGAGGACCGCTCTCCTTTTGGCAGGGCTTCCTTCTCCGTCCAGCTCGTTGGCTACAATGTAATGGTCTAGCCGTTTGACATAGGTTTACGAGTCCTCAACCTCCGAGAACTTCTGCAGAATGCCCACAGTTTGCTGCATCTTTGCATTGAATTTGTATACTCGTCGCCAGTTATTGTGCTCCTAACACAGATGAGATTGCTCATAGGGAGGTTAAAGTAGCAGTGACCTCAGTCTGTATTATGACACTCCAGAGTGAGGAACAGGCCTTAGGTGCCGGCTTATATACAGTGCTCCCAAGGGATGCTGGGAGCCCTTGGGGCTTTACGGGTTGCACCACTGTTGGCGGAACAGCGGGTGTGCATTCTTTACAGATACACAACAGAAGTTATACTTCTAGAATGTATATTTGCTTTGCTGTGACACAATTGCTCTAGCACCTATCTCACTGTTTCCCCAGTCTCATGTACAGGTTACCCGCAATGAATTGTTTGAAGCAGACCACCAACGCGCAGTTTCTAAAATGGCTTATGGTTTCAGAGTTAACTTGCAGAGCAGACACAAATGATTAAATTATGCACTCTCCGTCAGTTAGCATTTCTTTAATTGTGCAAATGAAGATCATCGGTCAATTAATAATGTATTCCCGTGAAAGCAGGATAATATTTAACGATTATAAATTTTCTACATTCGAAAGACACAGGATAGTCAGCACAAAATTTTTAAGGGAGGATCGCGTTTGACAAACTTGATTGAATTTTTGGAACAGGTGATCTGGAGGTTCGATGAAGCAGTGTGCATGATGTTGTGTATATGGATTTCAGCAAATGCTTTCGCTAAGGTCCCACATAACAGACTGGTCATGAAAGTAAACGCCCATGGGGTGCAGGGCAAAATAGCAAACTTGATCCAAAATAAGCTCAGAGGAAGGAATCAAATGGTAATGTTTGATGGGTGTTTTCGTGAATGGAAGGATGTTTCCAGTGGGTTTCCGCAGAGCTCAGTGCTAGGTCCCTGGCTTTTTGTGGTATTGAATATAGGGTTTATGATTCAGAATATTTCAGGTGATACTAAAATAGGCGAGAGGTTGCTAATGACGAAGAAAGCTGGGGACTGCAGCTAGATATCAATCAACTGGTCAGCTGCGCAGAACAGTGGCAAATGCAATTTAATCCAGAGACGTTTGAAATCGTGCATTTGGGGTGGGCTAATAAGAAGAGGCAATACATGTTAAATGGTCGGACAATGTGCAGAGTAGATGAAAAAAGGGACGTGGGAGTGCATGTCCAAAATATCCCTGAAGGTAGCTGGCCAGGTAGCTAATGTGGTTAAGAAGGCATACGGAATAAGTGCCTTTATTGCCACAGGCATGGAAGAGAGGAGCAAGTGGATTATGCTTAAATTGTATAAAAATCTGGTTAGGCCACAGTTTAAGTACTGCGTGCAGTTCTGCTCTCCACATTAAAGGAAGGACGTGATTGTGCTGGAGACGTTACAGAGGAGTTTTAAGAGGATGTTGCCAGGAGTGGAGAAGCTTATCAATGAGAACAGATTGGATAGGCCGTGTTTGTTTTCCTTGGAAGAAAGGACGCTAAGGCGACACAGCATTGAGGTGTAGAAAATTAGGTGGGGCCTGAAAATAGTTCAACAAAAGGGCCTATTTTCCATAGCGGAGTGGAAAGCAAGCAGAAGGCACAGATTAAAAGTAATTAGTATAAGGATTAAAGGTGATTTGAAGGGAACATTGTTCATTCAGATATTTGTGGGGGTCTGGAACTCACTGTCTGAAAATTACATGGATGTGATTTTGAAATGCCGAAATGCCGATTGGGAAATTTGTCGGCCGGTGCAGATACGATGGGTTGAAAAGGACTTCTTCCATGCAATTAACTTTTTAATTATATAATTATCAGGTAGCATTACTTTCATGATGCAAAACGAGGCGATTGGTTAATTAATGTTCCAGTGAAAAAATGCTATTGGAAGTTGGTGCTTGATCCCAGTGCCCTCAGATTCAGAGTCATATGAGTTTGCTGTCCGTTTACGGGCCTTGGCTCGAACCGTGGCGTTTTAAAGCAAAGGGAAGGACGATAACCCGGTGACTGATGCTGCATTCGCCGCTCTCCGCCCACAGCGGCTGCTTGGAGAGTGTGGGGGTCGCAATGTTGGCGTTTGTCCCGCCCTCACTCACTCTGGAGCTGGGGAAAAGCGATTAGACAAAGGTCTGTTTGTGCCTTTGATTTCTTTTGTGAAGCGAGGCGGCGCTGCAGGGTCGTCTAATAATCTATCTCACCTCAACTGAATGTACTGAATGTGAAGCTAACTGTTGGGCTTTCTCCCCGGTCAGGGCTGGAAACGGGAGGGAGTGAGAGACACTGTGCTAAGTGTAAGTGTGTACAGAACTGTACAGAGAAATCAGCAAATGCAATAGCGTCGTGAGACACTGCACTCTGTTAATATTGAACCACTAATATGAATTATTCCATTTTGTCTGATCATTAACTGAACACATTTTCAAAATGTTTCTACCTGGTTTCGAACCGGAGACTTTTTGCACCTTAGGTGAACGTGATAACCACGACATTACAAAAACGTTGTGGCAGAAACAGTGTAAGGAACATAACAAGAGCTTTAAACTAAACAGCTGGACAAACTTTTGAAGCGTGCGTTACGAGAATAGAATAATGGTCCTATATTTAGCAAGGCTGTAAGTGTGGCAGAAATTGGTCTCGTGTTTCTGAGACATTATACATAGGAACAGGAGGTGGCCATTCCGCAACAAGTGGGTAGAATCTGGAATAAACTGCTTTAAAGGGCAGTGGTGGCAGCTTCAATCTTATCTTTCAACAAGAATTTGGATAAGCGCCAGAAGGAAAAATAATTGCAGGTCTATGGGGAAATGGCCGTGAGCATGTGACTAGTAGAGAGTGAGCAGTGGCTCGAACCATTACTTGATTCTTTCATTCTATATCTTAGTGGCACAGGAAGCAGAACATTGAAATGGAAAATTGATTAAGGCAGCAAAACTAAAGGCAGCTGATGCACGAGATTCGGGGGAAGTGGGAATTCTGGACATTAATGAATTTTAAAGAAACATTTTTTTGTGCCGTTTTGGTCAGAGAAATGTGTGGGAGAGGATTTTTTTGCAGAATGTGTTTCAGCATTTACCACATCTTTCTGGGTGTCGGGGACACATTTCTTTTCGATGTTATGTTTCAAGAATTGATATATTTTTTCCGGTTTCGCAATAACCAGACCCGACTATTTAGTCTCTAACACAGATGAGACTGCATACAGGGAGTTTAAAGTAACAGTGACCTCAGTCTTTATTAGGACACTCCAGAGTGAGGAACAGGCCTTAGGGGCCGGCTTATGTAAAGTGCTCCCTAGGGAAGCTGGATCCTTGGGACTTCAGGGGATTCGCTCGCTGGTTGCAGAACATTGGATTGCATGCTTTACAGATACACAACATCACTCCCCCCAATGTCAAAGTGAAAACTAATTACACGGTGAGGCGGTCGGGAGCCCTTCTTTCCCTGGTGGACCACCTCGGTACAAATGTCTGTTCTGGTGTGTTGGCTGTGCCCTCCCTGGGCTGGCGTGTTGTTTGTCCTCCACAGCTGCTGGGTGAGCCTGGCATTGCCGGGCTGTTGGGCGTCATTGGGTTTAATTTCCTGGTCCGGGGCGGTGTGCTTCATCCTTTGGGTGTGTCTTGTGGTCTCTGAAAATGTGGTGCCTGCTGGAGTTTATTCAGGGCAGTCTGTGAACCGCAGCCTCGTTTGTTCCACCTGCTCTCTGCAAATGTATCCAATATCTAGTTACATTCAAACATCCTACAACTTATTTCGTTATCACCGTGTCTGCGTTTCACTTGGGACTATGTCCATAGTTTAGCACAAAAACAGGGTCGTTCAGATCCACTTCCCGTGACGCGACCATTGTTTCCATTTTGTTGCTACCGACTGCTCTCTACCTGATCATTAAGTGTGAGGTGAATCAACGAGATTCTGGTTTTAAGACACCTTTTCAAGAGTAGCTCAGCTGGGGGCACGCCTGGGAGCGAGTGAGGTCTCGAGCGTTTGCTGAGCAGTACTCGGGACAGGCGAGTTTGGAGTGACCCTTCTTTGATTCGTTTAAGGCTCTGTTTGATTGTTTGTACTGCCAACGCTGGCTGCCCATTGGCGGCTGGTTTAAATGTGGCCGAGGTGACATGTTTCATCCCATTGCGGGTCATGAATGTTTTAAATTCGGCACTGGTTAAACTTGGCCCGTTGTCACTGACCAATACGTTAGGCAGGCCGTGGGAGGCAAACATGGCCATCAGGCTTTCAATGGTGGCGGTGGCGGTGCTTCCCGACCTTATTTCACGTTAAATCGATTTTAGAAATGCATCCACCACCAAAAAGAACATTTTACCGAGAAACGGGCCCATATATTCGCCATTGTTCCTCGACCATGGTCTGAAGGGCCAGCACCACATACATAGTCGTGCCTCTTTGTGCGCGTTGCTCAACTGAGCACACACGCTG
This sequence comes from Pristiophorus japonicus, assembly GCF_044704955.1. Lineage (NCBI taxonomy): Eukaryota > Metazoa > Chordata > Chondrichthyes > Pristiophoridae > Pristiophorus > Pristiophorus japonicus. The sequence continues at coordinate 5,985,298 of NW_027254363.1, forward strand.
CATTGCTGTACGCAAGAATCTAAGTCAGAGTCGATACCGGGTCACCACACGTGGGATATGTCTATCACTTTCATCATTACTATACCCGGCTGGGTGTTTTGGTGATCCAAAATGAACGTGTCCCTGCTCATGTTTGGTAGCACTACACAGTTAATCCACAGCAGGCAGTCTGCATGAATCGACAGTTGGTCCTTTCAACGTTGGAACGGCTTAATTAACTCTTGCATTTCAACGGGGATGCTGGCCCAGCTCCCATGCAGTGCAGTTTTTTACTCGGGTCAGCAGAGGATCTTGGCTGATCCAAGTCCTAATCTGGTAGGCCGTGACAGGTGAGTTATCGTTTACAAACACTTCCATGATCATCAAAAAGTCTGCGGGCTGCACCACCATTAACAAGTTAACAGGCTGCGCCATTTTCACCTCCGTAATGGGCAATGGTAGCCGATTGAGATGATCCGCACAGTTCTCGGTTCCTGACCAGTGGCGGATGGTATAGTTATACGCTGATAGCGCGAGTGCCCACCTTTGTTTGCAGGCTAAGGCATGAGTATTTAACCCCTTGTTTTTAGCGAACAGGGATATGAGGGGCTTGTGATTGGTTTCCATCACAAATTTAAGGCCGAACAGGTACTGATGCATTTTATTTACCTCGAACACACACGCTAATGCCGCTTTGTTAAACATGCTGTAGGCCCTCTCGGCCCTACACAAGCTCCTAGAGGCATAGGCGACAGGTTGTAACTTCCCCGCAACATTAGCTTTGTGTAATACACACCCGGCCCCATATGACGACGCATCACACGGAGCACAAGTCTTTTACACGGTTTATATAATACATGCAGCTTTATGGAGCAAAACATGTTTCTGCTTTCTCAAAAGCAATTACTTGTTTTTTTTCCCCCATACCCAGTTCGCACCTTTTTGCAATAACATATGTAGGGGTTCTGAGAGATTGCTTACCCCATTACTAAGTTACCAAAATAAATAAGGAGTCCCAGGTACAACCGCAGCTCCGTGACGTTCTGTGTGCTGCGCGTGTTCCTGATAGCATGTGTCTTGGCATCTGTGGGCCGAATGGCGTCCGGCGCGCTCTTTCTCACCAAAAACACCACTTCTGTGGCTATGAAGACGCATTTCGACCTCTTCAGCCGCAGCCCTACGCGATCCAGTCGCTGAAGGGACTGCTCCAGATTTTCTATGTGCTCAACGGTGTCCCAACCCGTGACCAAAATATCATCCTGAAAATCCAACGTGCGTGGTGCCGACTTGAGAAGGCTCTACATGTTTCTCTGGAAGATCGCTGCAGCCGACCGAATTCCAAGCGAGCATCTGTTGTGGATGAACAGACCCTTGTGCGTGTTGATGCAGGTGAGCCCGTTCGAAGAATCCTCCAGCTCCTGTATCATATAGGCCGAAATCAGGTCGAGCTTGGTGAATGAGTTGCCTCCTGCCAGTGTCACAAATAGGTCGTCTGCCTTTCGTAGCGGGTATTGTTCCTGCAGCGAAAACGATTAATAGTTATTTTATAATCGCCACTAATCCTGACCGTGCCATCACTTTTGAGTACTGGAAAAATCGGGCTGGCCAAATCGCTGAATTTCACTGGAGAGATGATGCCCTCGTATTGCAGCCTTCCAGCTCGATTTACATTTCTTCCTCATTTTGTGAGGTACCGCTCGCGATGTGGTGAATGGATCATGCCTCTGGGACCAAGTGGATCGGCACCCTCTCCCCAGAAAAGTTTCCAATGCTTTGTTCAAAAAGGGAAGGAAATTTGTTAAGAACCTGGGTACATGAGGCCTCATCGACATGTGATAGCGCTCGGATGTCATCCCAGTTCCAGCAGATTTTGCCCAGCCAGCTGCTTCCATGCAGTGCGGTGCCATCGCACGGGACAATCCAGAATGGCAGTTCATGCACCGTGCTCTGGTAAGTGATTTTACCATGGGGCTGCCCAGGACAATGATGAGCTCTTTGGTGTAATTTCTCAGTTTCGTGTGAATGGAGCTCAGGGCTGTTTTGAGTGTCTTCTTGCAACTGAGTCTCTCAAGCATCGGTTTATTCATGATGGATTGTCTCGTGCTATTGTCCAGTTCCATGGCTAGGGGTAAGCCAACCAATTTTATATTTTGCATTATAGGTCACCATTTCGTCGAAAATGTGTGCACCCCGAGTACTGCATCATCTGCCTGCTCTCTCTGAGGCTCGAAATTGCTTTGATCCACTATGGACCGATCCTCCTCTGCCACGTGGCGGGTAACAGGCTTTGCAGAGCTTGCAGCTCGTCTGCAAGTTCGTTTAGGTGCCCCCACTGTTCCAAAGCTCTTGCAAACATATCCTTTGAAGCGGCATGAATATGCTGAGTGGAAGCCTCCACAATGCAACACGTTGTTAATTGTCGTGCATTCATCCTTGGTTGTGGAGCTCGCGTCATCTGGGTCATCTGAGGCCTGCTGACAGTTGCAGACTCGTAGTTTCTGCCCTGTATATTTCTGCTCGCAAACAGTTATTTTATGAACATTGCTCGCACTTTTGTGCTGAGTGATTTGTTTTGGTGTTATTATTGGTGGGGGTCAGTGACACTAGTGAAAAGGTTTTGGAGGATGGTCTCGAGACCAATGCCCAGTACAAAAACGTCACTGAGCATCTGCTCCACGTAGCCATCAAACTCACATTGTCCTGCAATCGCCTAAGCTCGGCGACGTAGCTCGCCACTACCTGACATTCAGATTGCTGCACGTGTATAACCGATAGCTCCCTATCAGCAGGCTCTACTTCGGGTTAAGATGCTCCCTAACCAGTGTACACTGCTCCTCATACGACTTATCAGTAAGCTTCACTGGAGCCAGAAAATTCTTCATGAGGCTGTAGGTCGCTGTCCCGCAGACCATGAGGAGGACTGCTCTCCTTTTGGAGCGCTTTCTTCTCCATCCAGCTCGTTGGCTACAACGTTCTGGTACAGCCGTTCGAAATAGGCTTCCCAGTCCTCACCCTCCGAGAACTTTTCAAGGATTCCCATAGTTTGCTTCATCTTTGGGTTGGATTCGTTATTATCTTCCTAACACAGATGAGACTGCACACAGGGAGATTAAAGTAACAGTGACCTCACTCTTTATTAAGACACTCCAGATTGAGGAACAGGCCTGAGGGTCCGGCTTATATACAGTGCTCCCAAGGGATGCTGAGAGCAGAAAATGAGAGTGCCTGCTTTATAGATACACAACAGAATGCCTTCTGTAACACTAAATACTTCACATCCACTGGTGCCCCCTGATCCAACCTCAAAGAACTCCAGCATTGAGTCTGTATCACTCTCAGTCTGTCTGTCTCCGTCTCACTCTGTCTTTCGCTCTTTGTCTATCTCTCTCTCTCACTTTGTCTCTATTGCACTGTCTGTCTCTCGCTACTGGCCTGCCTCTGTCTCTCAATTAGTTTGTCACTTTCTCTCGGTGTCAAAGAAGTCCAGCATTGACGCTTTGTCATTCTCAGTTTGTTTGTCTCCTTCTCAGTCTGTCTGTCGGTCTTTGTCCTTCTCTCTCTCTCATTTATCGCCATCTCGCTGTCTGCCTCTCGGTGCTTCTCGATTTGTCTCTGTCGCTCAATTGGTTTCTCTCTTTCTCACGGTGTCCAGGACTGTTTGCAGCTCGATGACTGTACTTGCAGATTCCATGACCGTCGGTTCCTCGTTAGTAAAATGCTGAGTATCCCCGTCACGCGGGAGAGCGGGGTTCAATTCCCCGACGTGGAATCAGCATTTTAATGATATCAGATTTTACTTCTGTTTCTTGGTACAGCTTGATAAAAAAAAGTATCTGGAGGAATACAGAAAAGTAACAATATGGCAATAGGAGATTGTCTCTTCCAATGGCTTCGGGAAGATGTGCCCTTCTGCTGCAGAGAGAGGGATGATTGAGTCTTGCATGAACAACATTTTTCGAGACAGAGATCCAGTAGGCGTGGCCGAGTGGTTAAGTTGATAGACTAAACATCCATTCGGGTTTCCCTGCGCAGATTCAAATCCTGCTGACTGCAATTAAGATAAGAAATTGGATCAGAACTAGATTATTTAAACACTTGAACCTGCTCTGCTATTGAATAAGATTATTGGCTCAGCTCCGCTCATCATTATTCTTTTGCTCACTAATCGCTCAAAGATCTGTCCATCTATGCCTTAAATATATTCAATGACGAGTCTCGACAGCTCTCTGGGGCAGGAAATATTATAGAATTACAACACTCTGAGAGCAGAAATTAATCCTCATCTCAGTTTTAAATGGGCGTCTCCATATTGTAAGATGATCTCCCATAGTTTTGGTTTGCTCTATGTTGAACTTACCTCTCTGCTTCCAGTTTGTCGTTTCCACTCATTTTCTTTTAATTTACAATAAGATCACCTCTCATTCTTCTGAAATCCATTGTCGGTAAGCAGAACCCACTCAACCAAGCAAAGGCAAAAAGTGCCACTTTACAACACAATTCCAAAGGGGCAATGTGTGTTAGAAAGACAATCCTGAAGGCTCTGTGCCTCACTGCGAGGAGTATTCGGAATAAAGTAGAAGAATTAACTGCGCAGATAGCAGATAACGATTGGCTTCACGGAAACATGTCTCCAGGTTAGCCAAGGCTGGGAAATCAACATCAGGGATACTCAACATTTAGGAAGGATAGACATAAAAAAAGGGGCGGGGTGCCGTTGATGTTTAAAGAGGAAATTAAAGCAATAGTAAGGAATGACAGCAGCGTGGATGATGTGGAACAAGTGTGGGTGGAGCTACGGAATACCAAAGGGCAGAAAACGCTCGTGGATTTGTGTGCAGACCACTAACCAGTTGCAGTGAGTTTGGGGACAGCTTCAAATAAGAAATAAGGGATGCGTGCAATAAAGGTACAGCAAAAGCTTCTATTGATATCTGAAGAGATAAAGATTAGTGAAGACTGAGGTAGGTCCCTTGCAGTCGGATTCAGGTGAATTTATAATTAGGAAAAAAGAAATGGCAGACAAATTGAACAAATACTTTGGTTCTGTCTTCATGAAGGAAGAAACAGATTGACTTCCGGAAGTACGAGGGGACCGAGGGTCTCGTGAGAGGGACGAACTGAAGGTTATCCTGATTAGGCGGAAAATTGTGTTCGGGAAATTGATGGGATTGAAGGCCGATAAATTGCAGGGGCCTGATAGTCTGCCTGCCAGAGTACATAATGAAATGGCCCTAGAAATAGTGGATGCATTGGTGATCATTTTTCAACAGTCTATAGAATCTGGTTCAGTTCCTATGGACTGGAGCGCAGCTAATGTAACGCCACTTTTTAAAACGCGAGAGAGAGGGAAATCTGGTAAATATCGACAGGTTATCCAGACATCAGTAGTGGGAACATTTTGGAATCAATTATTAATGATGAAATAGCAGCACATTTGGAAAGCAGTGACAGAATTGGTGCAAGTCAGTATCGATTTATGGAATGGAAATCTTCCTTGACAAATCTTCTGGAATTCTTTGAAGATGTAACGAGGAAAGTGGCCAAGGGAGAACCAGTGGATGTGGTGTATTTTGACTTTCAAATGGCTTTTGACAAGGTCTAACACAAGAGATTGTTGAGCAAAATCAAAGCACGTGATATTGCAGGGAATGTACTGACGTGGAAAGAGATGTAGTTGGCAGATAGGAAGCAGAGAGTTGGGATAAACGGGTCCTTTTCAAAATGGCAGGCAGTGACTAGTTGAGTGCCAAAAGGCTCAGTGCTGGGACCCCAACTCTTTACGATATACATTACTGATTTAGATGAAGGAATTGAGTGTAACATCTCCAAATTTGCAGATGGCACTTAGCTGGGTGACGTTGTGATCTATGAGGCGGAAGTGATTGGACAGGTTAGATGCAGTACAATGTGGATAAATGTGAGGTTATGTACTTTGGGGGCAAAAACACGAAGGCAGAATATTACATGAATGGCGGCATCTAGGAAAAGAGGAGGTGCAACGAGACCTGGGTGTCATGGTTCATCAGTGATTGAAAGTTGGTATGCAGGTACAGCAGGCGTTGCAGAATGCAATTGTTAACTTCGACTTCAAAGCTAGGAGATTTGAGTGTCGGAGCAGAGAGCTCTTACTGCAGTTGTACAGGGCCTTGGTGAGGCCTCACCTGGAGTAATGTATTCAGTTTTGGTCTCCTAATCTGAGGAAGTACGTTCTTGCTATTGAGGGAGTGATACGAAGGTTGACTACACTGATTCCCAGGTTGGCTGGACTGACATATGAGGAGAGACTGGATCAACTGAGCCTTTATACACTAGAGTTCAGAAGGATGAGAGGGTATCTCGCAGAACGTTATAAGATTCTGAAGGGACTGGACAGGTTAGATTCGGGAAGAATGTTCCCGATATTGGGATGTCCAGAACCAGGGTTCAATGTTTTGGGAAAAGGGATCGGCCATTTAGGACTGAGATGAGGAGAAACTGCTTCGATCAGAGAGTGGAATTACCTGCCCCCGAGAGTTGTTGATGCCAGTTCATTGGATATATTTAAATGGGAGTTCGATATGGCCCTTATGGCTAAAGGGATCAAGAGGCATGGAGAGAAAAGCTTGAAAAGGACACTGAGGTAATGATCAGTCATTATCTTATTGAATGGTGGTGCAGGCTCTAAGGGCCGAATGGCCTACTCATGCACCTATTTTTTATGTTTCTATGTTTCTATGTTAACATGTCCTCATAAGTCAACCAACGCCTCTCCAAAATCAACCTACTAAAACTTCGATGAACAGCCTCCAATGCAGGAATATCCTTCATTAAATACAGAGAAGAAAACTGGACGCAGTATTCAAGGTGTGGCCTCTCCAATACCCTGTACAGTCGCAGCAGAACTTACCTGCTTTTGTCGAGTAGGAGTAAATGGGTGCTTTTTAGAATGACAGGCAGTGGCTAGTGGGGTACCAAAGATTCTGTGCTGTGGCCCCAGCCGTTTACATTTTTTGTTAATGATTTAGACGAGGGGATTAAATGTAGTATCTTCATATTTGCGGATGAAACTAAGTTGGGTGGCAGTGTGAGCTGCGAGGAGGATGCTATGAGGCTGCAGAGTGAGTTGGATCGGTTATGTGAGTGGGCAAATGCATGGCAGGTGAAGTATATTGTGGATAAATCTGAGTTTATCCACTTTGTGTTAAAAACAGAGAGACAGACTATTATCTGAATGGTGAGAGATGAGGAATAGGGGAGGTGCAACGAGATCTGGATGTCATGGTACATCAGTCATTGACTGTTGGCATGCAGGACCAGCAGGAGGTTAAGAAAGCAAATGGCATGTTGGCCTTCATAGCGAGGGGAATCGAGTACAGGGGCAGGGAGATGTTATTACAGTTGTACCGGGCCTTGGTGAGGCTGCACCTGGAGTATTGTGTACAGTTTTGGTCTCCTTACTTGAGGAAGGACATTACTGCAATTGAGAGAGTGCTGCGAAGGTTCACCAGACTGATTCCCGGGATGGCGGGACTGACATATCAATAAAGACTGGATCAACTTGGCTTGTATTCACTGGAGTTCAGGAGAATGAGAGGGGTCTCATTGAAACGTTTAACATTCCGACGGTTTCAGACAGGTTAGATGTGGGAAAAATGTTCCCATTGTTGGGGAAGTCCTGAACTTGGGGCAACAGTCTAAGGACAAAGGGTAAGCCATTTAGGACGAAGATGAGGAGAAACTTCTTCACCCAGAGAGTGGTGAACCTGTGGATTTCTCTCCCATCGAAAGTTGTTGCGGTCAATGCACTAAATATATTCAAAAATGAGTTAGATGTCGTCCTTACTACTCGGGGGATCAAGGGGCAATGCTAGCAAGCAGGAATTGGGTACTGAAGTTGCATGTTCAGCCATGAACTCATTGAATGGTGTTGCAGGCTCAAAGGCCGAATGGCCTGCTCCTGCACTTATTTTCTATGTTTCTATAATTCTATGTTCTCATAGAAATCGTGAAACCCTACAAAGGGCGGGATTAAAATCAATCCCCAGAAATCCCAAGTGGGACAATATTTGGGACATGGGATAGCAAAAGGGACTGGAATACAGTCTGGAGATAGGAAAGAAGCTATGAGAATCATGTCCCGTCCAAAGACGCTCCGAGTGGTATGGAAAGTACTGGGACTCCTTAATTACTGCAGAAGCGTTATAGCCAATTTCGCAGCCATAGTTGATCCAATGCAGAAACTGGTAAAAGCGGGGAAACACTCCCTACAAAGTGTAGAGTGGGGCCCGGAGCAGGAAACAGCATATGGTAATCTGAAAGTAGCCTTAATATCTTTGCCTGGCCTGGGTCTCCCGAACATCGACATATCTTTCCACAGTTACGGCGAAAATCAAGAAGGATTCTACAGGGCGCCGATCACTCAGATGTATGGGGACCGGATGCGTCCTCAAGCCTATTACTCAACCCAAAAGCCACTCGTGCCAGTCGGTTTGTTCCAGTGTGTGGCAGCTCTTGATTTCACAAGGTAGGCAGAGAAAATCGGTGAACCGCTAGTGATAAACGGGGAAATTGTACAGCACACTAAACACACGCTGGTAGAAATGCTCAACACCGGAAAACTGAGATCCTAACCCTAACCCTAACCCTAACCCAATGTACGCAGGCTAAATGGGAGACAGTTTCACTCTCCAATGATGAGACCGTTAAAATAGTACGAGACACAGGGGAGGACCCTGCAGAGGGTAACCTGACCACAAATGAACCCCATGAGTGACGCACCCGAGAGTGGGAAGACTCACACCGTAATATATCTGAGATCACACTCGAGGACCCCGTTTTAATCTTTCATGTGGGCGGGTCCCGCAAATATCTCCAAATGTCCCGACATACAGGTTGGGCGGTGGTCAATGGAGCGCTTCACCCTGTCCTTATTCGGAGACTGGACGGAGGACTTTCTGCACAAGTGGCAGAACTCACTGCCCTGACAGAAGCCCTCCAGTTAGCTGAAGGCATGAGGGTAAATATCTACACAGTCAGCCGCTATGCTTTTGGAGTACTCCATGACTAGTGGACCGCCTGGGGAAGGCGAGAATTTGTCATCTCCGGCGGGGAGGCCATCAAACCTGAAGGCCGAATTTGGCTGCTATTAGACACGGCGAGTGAACCCGCCGTGGCAGCGGTAATAAAGGTCAAAGGCCATCAGAAAGTGATAGATTATGTCTAGAGAGGTAATGATTCTGTAGTAAGGCAACGCAGGAGGCAACAGTTTCATCTGAAGTGAGGGAGAATCAGTAACGTGCATCATCACTAAAGAAGATATTGATATTACAAAATTACTTGCAGATGTAAGTTATGTGGAAAAGACAAATCGAAAAGACATGGAGGGGCACCAGATCCAGACTCCGTGTGGAGAACGGACGGTAAGGTGGCAGACCCCACTTGTATCAGGAAAATGCTCATGGAACTGCACCACGGCATTAACCATGCCGGGCGAAATGCCATGATCAATAGTGTCTCGAAGGATTGGTGGTGGCCAGGCATGGGACGAGACATTGATAAATAATGCCAGCAATGCATTTCCTGTGCCCGACATAATCTGGGAAAAACCATTAAATTTAGAATGGCCCATCAAACACGTTCGCGAGGGTCATGGTAGAAAATAGAAATTGATTTCACGGGACGACTGCCAAACTCGAGAGGAAACAAATACTGTCTCGAAATAATTAATTTGTTTACACGGTGGGTGGAAGCTTCCCCCACCCGAAACTGTACGTCAACCACAGCAGGTCGTGTCGTAGCCGAGGAAGTGATTCCCCGCTGGTGCATCCACAACGAAATCAACTCCGATCAGGGAACCCATTTCATAGGACAGATGGTAAAATTACTTTGCACCATATTGAGTAATGAAGATTAATTTCACATCCCCTACTACGCGGACAGTTCGGCGGTGGTAGAACATATGAATCGGAGAATAAAGACATGCCTGTCAAAAGCAATCCAAGAAACGGACATGCTTGGGCTGATCCTCTCCCTGCTATCCTGATGAGACGAAGGGCAACACCTGAACAAACAACAGGAGTAATTCCATGTGAACTCATGCCTGGTCGGGCAATTGCGACTGCCCGATGTTACAATTACAGGAGAGTCAGATGTGGGTCAATTGCGGGATCAGATTAGGAGATATGTAATGGAGTTAAGTAAGGAAATTATTGATATGAGGCAGGAAGTAAGAGAACGGCAGGCAGGCCGGCATGAATACGAAGAGTTAGAGTCCCAGGTAGATAATCCCCAAGTGGTGTAGACAGTAATGGTTAAGGGGCTACTGGGACAAACTGGGTTTGCGCCGCAGTGGTCAGGACCACACGAGATATTGATCAGTGGTGATACTTGTGCATGTGTGGATATGAATGGAGTAGGACGGTCGAAACTTTGGTCCCAGTTGAAAAGATACAGTGATATGTAGCGAATAGCACAAGGGCGTCCGTCCCTTTTACAGGACGGCCTGGCCGATGATGATACTGATATGGATGATCCAGACAACGGATCCACACCACGAGGAAGACCCATGGTTCCCGAATTCAGGCGAATAATTGTGGGAGTTGGAATCCACATAGCGGGGATATTTCGTTTAGAATGAGGTCTGGTGGACATTAGTCTGACACCATCCGAAGATGCTCATGGGTGCAACCGAAAATCTTAGGAATCTCTGTGATATCACACAGAACGGCATGTATATCCTATAAACTTGTTCGTGTCTTTATATGGACACTCCTTATCGATCGCAACTATTATCGCAAACATTATTATGACCATAAAGAATTCAAGGAATCATGCAAAAAAAAATGGAACAATAATATGATGCAGATTCACAAGTTATAATTCATAAGTCTAATGTAATTACGGTATGCGTCATGGCAGAACGAACATTTCGACCCAGATATTATAATTGCATTTAAAAAGACAGGTCAAGTCCCTCGCCAATAATACGTGTGAGATGGGCAGACGAGTGACCATTAACGACGGCACCGCCCGCCTCACCAACACCAACGAAACCGTTAGAATGTTCCACACATAACGCAGGACCATCATGCAGGGTCGTCCTGAAAACGGAGGGAATCCAATTGTAAGAAAATATATATACCATGAGATATTAGCTGTAATAGTAAACCTGACGGACATAGGGCTAACAGAAAAATGTGATCTCAACGTACGGGCATTTCACACTCGAATGCTAAGCATAGTGTTGATAGAATCCGGGATGCCTCATGAGCATCCAGATACCGGAGCACTCTGTAAGCGGTTCAGACCTACAGACAGAAACGTGGTCTGATCAATGACGTCTTAACAAGTGTCAATACGGGAACCTGATTTATAAATGCCCTTGGTATACAAGCTATACAGTGACAATTGGAAAGTCTTAAAGATACAGTCAGGAATTTGCTGCAGGGGAAGACAGATGCCGTCAAAGAGGCGATTTGACAGCAGGGAGCTTAGTCAAAAAGATTACAGTCCTGCAGGGCCATGCTGCCACCATTAATCGCTAGATTGACTGATAATTCACTGCAGAAAAGGCAGAGGTTCAGCGAGACCTCTGCCACGCTTGTGGGGTATGGATGATTGGGCAGGTAAGGGAGAACCTGTACAAAATGCACACGGGTGAACTCCCGGAATGGATTAACAGCACCCAGCCTTTTCACCGAGCACAGCACATAGGGTCACTGTACGTGTGCACCATGAAAGGAATGACAATATTTTTTCCGTTAACCGGCTGATGCAAAGATTCACTTTCTGCCCTCGTGGGGATAGTCCAAATGACTCTGGTAATGACGAACGTGGAGGTTGGATCACACCCCCAGTTAGAGGTAGAAAACTGGGCCTAATCCCGGGTGAGAACTGCATGCGCTATTAACCAATGGATCAGTATGCCATCAAACGGAAAGGATCCTGAGAGGGGTCACATTATCAGGGTGCCGCAGCGTATGATGTCTAACTATATGTCAACATTCAGTAGGCTGAGGAAGCGAGGATGGGTGCGGATTTAATTAAACCATCGGGTGTGGCTTAGAAATAAACTCATCAGAACCGAATACACCCACTCAGCCTAACGCGGAAAGGGGGAATACTGTGTGGTAACCCACCAGCCAACTTATGCCAATGGAAATTATCTCTGTAATATCACTAACCCCAAATTCTGCTTCACCCCGATGCTACCAGTAACAATCGGAGGAGCACGAATGAAGTATGTCCATGCTCGAGAAACCATTAGCCTGAGACTGAATGATGACATTAAACAAGATTAGCACCCATATGAAAGTGAATTGACTGCACCAATACCCCACCTGCCCGAGGACGTGAGAGACATAAAGGATCTTCTGCCTGCAAGTATAAATCTATATCACGTGCTCAAACAGTAACGGCGCGAACTGGTTTAGGACATTGGAAAAACCTTCAAAGTACAACCTGGTACGAGAAGGCATGAAACTGGGGACTGAAAGAAAATATCCAGCCATGGATACGTATCATTTCTCACTTATTGGTGGCATTTCAACTGATTTTGGCACTATTCTGGTTGATAATGGCATGTGCAGCTTGTAGAAAGTGTAGACACCAGCAGCAAACTAAAGCAATGACACGCATGCAAGAGAAAGATAGACTGTTGTTGCATGTGAGACAGTAATACCCCGGATTAAGAAATAGACATCACAAACCTGGTGGCAGATCACTGCAAAATGCAGCGGGAAGTCTAAAGCATTAGATAGCTTCGCTCTACTGGTCTCATGGGCTCGGGGGAGCCAAGGACCAGAGGGGGAATTGAAGTAGGAATTTTAGAAACCACCAGAGTGGAATAATGTTGCAGTCTGTGAAATGTGTTCCGAAATGGACAAGTCGTAATATTGAGTTTCAGGATCAGCATCAGGGAAAAAAGCATGTCAAGTCGTTTTTGTCGGGCAACAACACGCAATGCCAATCAGAAAGCAGATTATCTGCAAGAGGATGTGGTGGCAAGCTTAATAAAGATAGATATAAAATGCAGACTTGCGGTTAGGCTAGTTGTTGAATAACATTAAACATGGCTTGTTGTTTCATAGGTGCAAAGTGTAAAATTCCTCAGTGTAGTGGAGCAGGTGACTTAGTGAATTGCATTTTTTGGCATTAAGTACTGAGAGCTGATCGCCACAAGCCAAGGAGGCATTAATGGGTTGCGTGAACTCAATTCAAACTGCTGTTCTCCCTTGGCCAAGGTATAGGTATTCGAAAAAAAATATAATTTTATACTTTATTAGACTTGGGTCGCGCTGGTATTTTGAATCCACAACAAGAGACACAGGAGAGGGCAGAAAAAAAGATTAACGATGAAGATGCCATAAATGCAAGGGTATCCAGAACAGGGAATGATGAACATGCCCGGTTTATTTTACCTTGAAAAGAGAAGGCTGAGGTTCACCGAATAAAGCTCTTAAAATTATCAAATACTTGGACTGAGCAATTACAGTGAGAGTATTTCCAGTTGTGCTTTAGAACAAAACCAGAGGGCATCAATATAAGATACTCACCACAAAGTCAAATAAAAATTATTTACGCAGATAGTGGTGAAAATGTGGAACTCGTTGCCACAGGGAATGGTTGAAGCAAATAGTGTCGATGCATTTAACGGGTGGGTTAGTTAAGATTTTGAGGGAGAAGGAAATAGAGCATTATGCTGATCAAGTTGCATGAGTAAAGACAGGATAACGACTTTTTAATTCCAGATTTGTTTAATGAACTGAATTAAATTCCCCAGCCGCCATGGTTGGATTTGTAATTATGTCTCTGAAATACAAATACAATAACATTACCACTGTGCTGCCATGCACTAAGTTTCATCCCGCAACTGTGTAACTTGGTCAAGGGGATGAATGGCCTCCTTCAGCGCCTATGCAACAGGCTTGGCTTGAGTGGCTGAATGAACTTCTCCTGTTCTTGTGTAACCTGCCTCTATGTGCTGTATATTCTTCTCCTTTTCCTATATAACAGGCTCGGGATTTTGAATGTCCTACTGCTTTTCCAGTGAAACAAACTATATGGGCTCAATGGCCTCCTCCTGTTCCTATACAACAGTTTCGAGGGACTGAATAGCGTTTCCCTATTCCAAAAACTGTCTGGAAGATGCTGAAACACCCGCCTCATGTTCTTTTGTAAGATGCCTAAAAAGCTGAATGGCTGCCTCCTGTTCCTATTGGACATGTTTGAGGGGATGAGAGCCTGCTCCTGTGTCAAAGATTTAAGGTCCTGTATGGCTTCTTCCAGTTCATGTGCAATAAGCACACTTAGGATTACATTGGATTATTTCGCATATACGGCACTTGCAGAGGCCATTCAACTCAGCCAGTCGGTATGCTGCACTGGAGCCTCTTCTCGTCTTTCCTCATCTAAATCTATCAGCCGAACCCACTATTCCCTTCTACTGTAAAAGGCTTGTCTTGCATCTCCTTAAATGCAATGATGCTATTCGTTTCAACCACTCCCTGTAGTAGCGAGTTCCACGATGTCGCCCTGCTTTGGGATTATGAGTTTCTTATCAATTCCCCATCTGATTTAATGGTGACAATCTTATAATGATGGCCTCTGGTTATGTTCTTAGCGACAAGTGGGACATTCCTATTGTATACATCATCAACACCTTTCATAATGTTAAATGTCTCGATTAGGTCACCACCGTTCAAGGGAAAATGAGCCAGCCTGTTGATCTTACTCTGATATTGATCCGCTGGCTCTTCTGGTATTATCCTTGTAAATCTTCTGTGCATCCTCTGCAATGCCTCTATTCCGTTTTTATAATATGACGACGAGAACAGTATACAGTCCTCTACGTGTGGTCAAACTGACGTTCGATACAGTTTTAGAATAATGTCTTCACTTTACAATTTTATACGTCAAGAAATAAATCCTATTGGTTGCTTTGCTTTTGTGTGGCCTTGATAACCTGTGTCGAAACTTTTACAGTTTTGTGTAATTGTACTTCGCGTTCCCCTTGTTCCTCTGCAGCAACTAGACTGTGCCACTACCCCCCCCCCCGCCAAGTAATAAGTGACCTCCCCATTCCCCTTCCAAAATATAATACCGCACATTTATATAGTTAGAAATTAATTTGCCAATTATCTGCACATTCTGCAAATTATTAATGTCCTCCTTAAATGTGTTGCAGTCGTCCTCAGTATTAACTATCCCACTCTCTAATTTGGTGTCATCCGCAAATTTAGAAATTGTGTTTTTGATTCCTCGTTCTAAATCTTTCATGTAAATGGTGAACAACAGTGGTCGCAGACTCGATTCTTGTGGAGCACAAATACCCACCTTCTGCCGCTATGAAAAACTACCTTTTTCTCATACTCGCTGCTTTCTAAATTTTATTTTATTCATTCATGCATGTGGTCATCGCCAGCAGGGGAACCATTTGTTGCCCATCTCTAACTGCCGTTGTGAAGTGGTGGTGAGTCACCTTTTGCAATTGAGTGGCTCGCGCAGCCATTTCAGAGAACCGTGAAGAGTCAACCAGATTGCTGTGGTTAAAGAGTCAAATTAATGCCCAGTCTTTTCAGGACTGCAGCTTTCCTTCCCGAATGGAGATTAATGAACCAGGTGGGTTTGTTTTAAAATTATCGATTTATTTCATTGAATTTAAATTCCCCTGCTCTCGTGGTGGGCTGTTATTTCATTTGTGCATTATTCGTCCAGCGACCTAACCATCATGCTGCTATGATTGTCCTCGGGTTATAATGTACTCGAGGGGTTGGCGGCTGAATAATTCCTCCTTTTCAGATGCAACAGATTCGACTGGTTAAATCGACTTCTTCTCCTCTTGTCGAACAGGCCTATGCAGCTGAACTGCTTCTGCCTGGCCTGTGCCTCAAGCTCGAGTGGTTAATCGACACCTCCTGCCCTTGTGCACAGGTGAAGGGTTTACCATTGCTATGAAACTGCTCCGTGCGACCGAATAGATTTCGACTGTTCTTATACAACAGGCACAAGCAGCTGATTGCCTTCCTCCTGTCCTTTGTAACCGGCATTAAAGATTAATGGATTTTACCAATTCCTGTGGAACAGGCTCGATTGCTTGCTCCTGTATAACATAATCAAGGTGCCAAGATAACTCAGAATAAATTAGTTTGGTGGGAATCGATACAACAAACTTTGAATGCCTTATATGCCATTGATTAGCAGTCCAATGCGCTATCAATTGCGCCACAGAGCGGCCAAATATTGCAGCAATACAAAAGTAACATAGTATTGATGCCGGAAATCTGAACGAAAAACAGAAAACTCTGCAAGCACTCAGCAGATCAGGCATAATCTGTGGACAGAGAGATAGAGTTAAAGTTTCAGGTCAATGAACTTTCATCGCAACTTGTCTGTTTAAAAGAGATGTGGAGTCAGAGCAGAAACATTCTGTGTTCGTTTAAAAGGGAAGTGCTTTCAGTAGCGAATCAATATTTGTCTGTTTAACACAATTGTTTTGTCATAGAGCATAGTAATTTACAGCACGGAAGGAGGCCATATCAACCCATCGTGTCCGTGACGTCCGATAAAGAGCTCGCTAGCCGAAACCCCTGCCCAGTTCTCGGTCTGTAACTTTGTAGGTTACTGTATTCACGTGTATATCCAAATAATTTTTAAATGTGGCGACGGCTTCTGCCTCTATCATTCCTTTCTGGCAATGAGTTCCAGATACCCACCACCACCTGGTGGAAACATTTTCCCTCAAAACCCCTCTACAATCCTACCAATCACGTTGAGTCTATGCCCCATGTTTTGTTCCAACCCTGCAAAGGGAAATAAACCCTTCCTATGCACTCTATCTCGGCCATTCATAATGTTCTAAACTTCAATACGGTCCCTCCTCAGCCTCCACTTTCCCAAAGAAAACAACCCCAGCCCATCCAATCGATCCAGACAACTACCATCTCCAGTCCAGTCAACATTCTCGTAAGCCGAAACTGTAACTCACGAGTGCAATCAGATCATTCCTGTAATGCGGTTTTCAGAAAAGCACGCAGTACTTTATCTGTGGCCGAACTGGTGCTTTACACAGTTCACGTGTAACTTCCCCGATCTTGTATTCTATGTCTCGACTAATAAAGGCAAGCATACTGTTTTGCTTCTTATTTATGTTATTTCCCTGGCCTGTTACCCTCAAGGATCAGTAGACATGCACTCCAACGTCCTCCCGTTGAATGTGTACTCCCTTGCCTTATTAGATCTCCCCAAATGCATTAGCTCATACTCCTCCGGGTTGAAATCCATGAGCCACTCTTCTTCTCACCTGATCAGTTCATTGATATGTTCCTGCAAGTCTACAGCTTTCTTCCTCATTATCAACCATACCTTTTTAACCAAGCTTTTCGTCACCTGCACTAATTTCTAATTATGTGGCTCAGTGCCGAATTTGTATTGCATAATACTCCTGTGAAGTGCCTTGGAACTTTTCGCAACCTTAAAGTTGCTATATTAATACAAGTGGATGGAGTTGTTTAAAAGGGGTGATGCATAATTTTACGTAGAAATTGCATCACAGAAAATACTTTTTCCCCAACTGGTTTTGCCGGAGTTAATGCTCCACACTTGCCACATTCACCTCATCCTATAGCATATCCTTATTCCTTTCTCACTCATGTGCTTAGGTAGCTGCGCCTTTCATGCATCTGTGCTCTTCGCATCAATTCCTGCTCGTGGTGTCATCTTCTACATCCTACCCACTCTTTGTTACGAAATTACTCTTGAATTGCCAACTGAATTTATCGGTGACAATCTTATATTTATGATCTCTATTCTGAAATCCTGCATCGGAGCAAATATTTTCTCCTTGTCGACCCGATCAAACCGCGTCATAATGCTAAAGATACCTGCCTTGTCTTTTCCAGGGAAAGCTCCCGAGTCAGTTGAGTCTGTCCCCATAAGTAAATCCTTTCAGTTCTGGCCGAATTGCTTCCTTTTGTGCTGTGAGTTTCTATGATTCTACAATTTAGTATTTCACATCGACTGAGACATGCAACCGGACAAGCATGCAGGCCAATTGTCTGATATTTAGCACCGAACACTGGACAATTAATTAAAGCATATTCTGTAGCTGCAATGACCAAGTGGCTTCGGCATTAAACTTAAAATCCAATGGGATTTCACCGTGCAGGTTCGATGCCTGCGCTCAGCGATTCTCGAGCAAACTGATTATTTGATCCCGAGCCTGTTCAAAATTAGTGATTGTTGTAAAGATCATTGAGAAATATAAACTACATGCAAATAATGCCTTTCGAAAAAGAGCCCTGTAAGGTTGAGGTGGAAATCATCTTCAGCTGATGAGTTGACAAAAACGACTGCAGCAGGACTGAAACCTGCATTCTTCTGATAACATCAGATTTTGCGCCAAAGTCAGAGGCTTTATCCATTAATTACGTGACCCTGCAGTTCGCAGCAGAATAATGCTCAGAATGAGCGATTACAAACGGGAATTGTATATATTTCAGTTCCATACTTTGAACTGCAAACCAATCAGCGGCATTGAGCCATTCACTGATTGAATTACGAGAAGTCCCAAAATAAAGGAGATAATACAATTGTCCTTTAAATGCGTGAAACATTCTGCAGGTCCATGTGCTCTCGAAAGAACTAGGATTTTGCAGCATTGTTTCAAATTATTGCAGTAACTGTGTAAGTTTCATTACTAAATGTTTAAGCTGCTGTAAAATATTAAAGCTAAGATACTCGCAACGCCCTCCACGTCCTCAAAAAATAACAACTAAAGGCATCAACAGGGTTAGAACACACGGCCTTGTAGTTATCAACGCCACACTTTAATCAACCATGCTAACCCGCCATGTTAACTTGCACTTTTATTGGCTATAAAAGAAAAAACGAGCATTTCTACAGCTCTTGTCATATCAAAAGTTCCCAAAGCGTTACACAGCCAGTTAAATACTTTTAAAGTGTGGCCACTGTTCTAATATAGGAAATGTAAAAGCAGATTTACACTATCAAGAACGCACGACGTCATAATGACCAGCTGTTGGTTAAGTGATATATATTGACCACAGGACACTGGGGTGAACTCTCCTGCTCTTCTGCGGAATAGTGGCCTGGGAAATTTTTAGGTCCAGTTCGGAGGGCAGACCGGGCCTGGGTTTAAGATCTCATCCGAAAGACAGCAACTCCGACAGTGCAGTGTTCACTCTCTACTGCCACTCCGATAGTGAAAAATCGACTTGACCTCCTCCTCACCAACCTGTCTGTCACAGATGCATTTGTCCACGGCTTTCTTGGTAGGAGTGAACACAGCACAGTACTTGTGGATACAAAGTCCTGTCTTCACACGGAGGACACTCTGCAACATATTTTCTGGCACTACCACCGTGTTAAATGGAATAGATTCAGAACAGATCCAGCAGCTGAAAAATGGGTATCCATTAGGTGCTGTCGGACATCAGCAGCAGCTGAATTTTATTCCTCACAATATGTAACATTATGGCCCAGCACATCCCTCACTCTCCCAGTACCTTTTTAGAGACTGATCCCACAGCCTTCTATTTTCAAGAGAAAAAAGACTCGTCTGTTCATCCTTTCCTGATATAAATATGCCGTCTGTTCTGGTACCATCGTTCTAACTCTGCCCTGCAAACTCTGCAATGCCTCTATTTCCTTTTTATAATCTGGCGACCAGAACTGTAAGCAGTACCCTAAGTTTGGTTAAACCAAGATTAAATACAAGTTCAGCATAACTTTGCTACTTTTCAATTCAATACATCAAGAAATAAATCCTCTTGCTTGGTTTGCTTTTTTATTGGGTTGATAACATGTGTTGTAACTTTTAGAGTTTTGTGTATTTGAACTCCGAAATTCCTTTGTTCCTCTACGCCCCCCAGACTGGCACCCTCCAATTCTTCCCAATTCTTCCTACCAAACTGTGTTACCTCACATTTATATGGTTTGAAATTCATTTTCCAATTATATGCCCATTCTGTAAGCTTGTATATGTCCTCATTTAGTTTGTTGAAGTCCTCCACGGAATTGACCATCCTCCTGATTTGGTGTCATCTGCAACATTTTGAAATTGTTGTTTTTGATTTGCAGGTCTAAATCTTTAATAGAAATTGTGAACAACAGTTATTCCAGCACCGATCTTGTGGAACACCACTACGCAACATCTGCCACAATGAAAAGCTATTTTTTACCCCTACTCTCTGCTTTCTGTCTTGAAGCCAGTTATTTATCCATTCATCTAGTTGTCTCCTGACTCTGCATTCGCTGACCTAGCTTGAGGCATGTTTTTCTCCTGCCTAACAAACTAGAGGTTCAAATGATTATTTTATAAATTCATGCATATGGGCAACGTTAGTGAGGGCAGCCTCTGTTGTTCATCTCTAGTTGCTCTTGTGAATATCGTGGTGAGCCACCACATGCACCTTTAACTCACTGGGCCATTTCCACGTTGCTGTGGTTCTGGAGTCGCATATAGGCCTGCACCGGTAAGGACAGCAGCTTTCCAACACTAAAGCAGACTAGTAAACAATATGGGTGTGTTACGAAAATGGTCACCATTACTGATACTTGTAAATTTCTAGCTTTATATAATTGAATTTAAATTCCACTGCTTTCGTGTTGGGCGGTGAATTCCTCTCTCTGGATTACTCTTGCATTAAAATAAACATCATGCTTTTATGATTGCCCCCCGCACCCTGTGTAATGTGCTTGATGAAACCAGGAAAACAGGTTCGTGGGTCTGAAATGCCTCATACTCATTCTATGCAACAGTTTCGAGGGGTAAATGGGCTTCGAATCTTCTTGTACAACAGGCTTAAGCAGCTGGATGACTTCTTCCTCTCTTCTGGCTCAATCCCGAAGAGTTACTTTCCTCCTTCTGTCCCTGTATAACAGTCTCCAGGAGCTAAATGGCTTCCTCCTGTGCATTGCAACTAGCTTGGGGGGGTAATGGACTCCTGCTGTCCATGTGTTGCATTCTCGATGGCCTGCTCCTGCTTCTGTGTAATCGATTCAGGGCGCTAAGAAAAATCAGAGGAAAAGTGGATGGGATTGTAAGAAGAAGTGCTCTGGCAGCAGTTTCCCTCTCTGAATTGTTGATATGCTGCAAAATGCATTGTGCGGCCCAGTAAACAGGAAAGCCTGACGCAAAATACGACTCTGGTGGGACTCGAACCCACAACCTTTGAATACCTTACTAAACTTCTCACTAGAAGTCCAATGCGCTATCCATTGCGCCACAGAGCCTCCGTTTGCTAAACGAATACAAAAGTAAAATAGTGTTGATGCCGAAATTGTAACTCAAAACTGAAAAATCTGAAAACACTAAAGAAGACCAGGAATAATCTGCGGAGAGAGAATCAATTTTCATGTTTCAGGTCGATGAACTTTCATCGCAACTCGATCATTCTGTGTCTGTTTAAACGGGATGTGCCGTCAGTTCTGGATCATTCTGTGTCTATTTTAAAATGATGTGCTGTCAGAGACTCATAGAAATTTACAGCACGGACGGAGGCCATTTCAGCCCACCATGTGCGCCCTGTCTGAAAAGAGCGATCCAGCCGAATCCCACTTTCCAATTCTTGTTCCTAGCATAGAAGATTGCGCCGCGTCAAGTGCACATCCATCTAATTTTTAAATGTGGTGAGGGCTTCTGCCTCTCCCATCCTTTCAGGCAGTGAGTTCCAGACCCCCACCACCCTCTGTATGAAAGCATTTCCCCTCAAATCCGCTCTACCCTCCTACCAATTACTTTCAATCTGTGCCCCCTGTTTGTTAACCACTTCTAAGGGAAATATATCCTATCAATGCACTCTATCGAGGCAACTCATAATTTTATTCACTTCAATGAGGTCCCCTCTCAGCCTCCTCTGTGCCAAAACAACAACCACAGCCGATGCAATCTTTAATCAGAGCAAAATTATCCATTCCCGGTAACATCAACGAAAATCAACTCCCTACACTCACGAGTGCAATCAGATTGTTCCTGTAATGCGCTGACCAGAACAGCATGTAGTGCTCCAGTTGTGCCCCAACTCGTGTTTTATAAAATTCAAGCTTAACTTCCCCGCTCTTGTATTCTATAGCTCAGCTAATAAAGGCAAGTATTCCGTGGTGCTTCTTAACCACAATATCTACATGGTCGGCTACCAACAGGGATCGGTGGAATTGCACTCGAATACCACTTTGCTCCTCTGCACTACTCAGTGACCTACCATTTAATGTATATTCCCTTGCCTTATTAGCACTCCCGAAATTCAATACCTCACACTTTGCAGATTGAATTCCATTAGTCTATTTTCAGCCCACCTGACAATTCATTGATATCTCCTCAGTGTACAGCTTTCTTGATCATTATAAACCATAACTGTTTGACCAATCTTTTAGTCCAATGCACGAATTTCCATTTATGCGGAACGCAGTCAAATTATTATCCCATAATACTCTTGTGAAGCGCCTTGGGACGTGTTACTACATTAAAGGTGCTGTAGAAATACAATTTGTTGTTGTTGTCTCAAAGGTGTCTTACCAAATGTTATATAGTTTGCGCCGCAGAAAGGGACCATTTTCCACAACTGAATTTGCCAGAGTTAATGCTCCACACGAGCCCCCTTCTACCCGACTTCACCTCGTCCTCTCAGAGATTCATAGCTATTTATAGAACGGAAGGATGTCATTTCAGCTCATCGTTTCCGCTCAGTCCATCAAAGAGCTATCCAGTCGATTCACACGTTCCAGCTCTTTGTCCATATCCCTGTAGATTATGGCGTTTCAAGAGCACATCGAAGTAATTTGTAAATTGGTTGATGGCTTCTGCTTCTACCACCCTTTCAGGCAGTGATGTTCAGACCAGCAGCACCATCTGGGTGAAAGTATTTCACCTCATAGCCCCTCCAGCCTCCCACCAATGACTTTAAATCAATGCCTCCTGGTTGTTGATCATACTGATAAGGGAAATAAATCCGTCCTATGCACACTACAAGGTCCACTCATAATTTTATACACCTCAGTACGGTCCACTCACAGGCTCCTCTGTTCCAAAGAAAACAAGCCCAGCCTATCCAATCTTTCCTCATATCTAAATTCTCCAGTCCAGGCAACATTCGCAAAAAAACTACTCTGCCGCTAACGGGTGCAATCAGATATTTCCTGCAATTCGGTGACCAGAACAATACACAGTACTCTAGTTGTTGCCTAACTAATGTTTTACACAGTTCAAGTACAACGTCCCCGCGGTTGTACTCTGTGGCTCTGCTAATAAAGGCAAGCATTCCGTGTTGCTTCTTAACCACCTTATCTACCTGGCCTGCTCCCAGCAGGGATCTGTGGACATGCCCTCCAAGGTACTTTTGCTACTCTGCCCTTTCCAGTCACCTACCATTTAATGTTTATTCCCTTGCCGTTATTAGCCCTCACAAAATGTACTATCTCACACTTCTCCGACTTAAATTCAATTAGCCATTGTCCTGCACACGTGGTCAATTCATTGATGTCTTCCAGCTGTCCACAGATTTCTTTCACGATATCAACCATACTAGTTTTTGACACCTGCGCTAATTTATACTTATTCATGTCGTTGTCAACTTGTTATTGCATAATACTCCTGTGAAGCGCCTTGGGACATTTCACTACATTAAAGGCGCTATATGAGCATATTGTTGTTGATGTTTAAAAGTGATGTTACTTAATGTTGTATAGATTCTGCAACATATAAAGAGAACATTTTCCCCAACAGGTTTTGCAGGCAGCACACGAGCGCCCTCCCGCCCTACTTCACTGCCTCCGATCAGCATATTCTTCGAATACTTTTCACACATGTGCTGATGTGCACCCTCTTAAATGCATCTGTGCTAATCGCCGCAGCTACTCCTCGTGGTAGCATCTTCCACATTCTATCCACTCTTTGGGAAAGAAGTTACTCTTGAATTTTCTATTCAATTTATCAGTGACTGGCTTATATGTAAGACGACTATTTCTCAACTCGCGTACAATAGTAAATATTTTTTCTGTGTCGACCCGACCAAAACCATTCATAATGTTAAAGTCCGTATCTGCCTTGTCTTTTCCATTGAAAAGTTCACCAGTTTGTTCCGTTTTCCCGATAAGTAAAACCTTCCAGGTCTTGCCGAATTGCTCCCTTCTGTGCTGTGAGAATCTACAATAGTACGATTTAATTTTCACATCGACTGGAAGATGCAACAGTGCAAGCATATGATTCAATTTTTCTGATATTTCGCACCGAACATTGGACTATTGAACAATCCCATTGTGTAGCTGCGATGGCCGAGTGGTTAAGGCATTGAACTCGAAATTTAAAGGGGTTTCCCCGCGCACATTCAAGCTCTGCTCGCAGCGATTGTGCAGCGAACCTATTTTTTTAATGTTTTCCCTATGGATATCACTGGACCAGAATGTGATCACCGTTCCATGCACTGCCCTTCAATGACGCGAAGCAGTAGATCGAATTGGAAAAACTGATACATTATCGGCATTAAACAGTGATTAGTTTGTAGGAAACAGTTTACAAACATCAGTGAGGAATATTCATAGAAAGCATCATGAAACAATTACATTTTAACAAAGATCCCTCCAATGTTTAGGTGGAATTCACCGTCAGCTGATGAGGGCGAATGTGATTTGGCTTCGTAAAGTTGATCGAGATTTAACACAACGACGACGAAAATAACTCGAACCTGCGATCTTCTGATAACATCGGGATTTGCAGGGATGTAAAACACCTTTACAATTAGTCCAAACGCCCTCTGCGGTTTAAAGAAAACAAATGGTGATAACGAGCGAACACATGGGAATTGCATTTATTTCAGTTGCTTACTTTTCACAACAAACCAATCGGCGGCAGCGAGCCATTCACGGATTGAAATACGAGATGGCACAATGTTCCTGTGGGTATGGAATTGTTCATTAAATTATGGAATAACTCCGTAGGTCCATGAGCTCTTGGCAGAACTAAGGTTTTGTAGCATTGCTTCAAAGTGTTGCAAGTCCCGTGTGATTTCCGTTCCTCAATGTTTATACTGCTCTGAAATAATAAAACTAATATACCAGCACCACACCCCCAAAATTAAAATAAATATACAATAAGATGATCGAAATCATGACGTTATCATTATTACCACCACGCTCGAAGGCAACTGAGCTAATCAGCCTTGTTCGCATGGGGCTTTTTCAGATGCTGTAATAGAAACAAACCGAGCATTTCCACCGCGACTTTCACCTCAGGATTTCACAAAGCGCAACAGAGCAAATGAACGACATTTAAGGAATGGTCACTGTTGTAACGTATGAAATGCAAAAGCAGATTTGCACCATCATGAAAGCACAATGTGATAGAGGCCAGATTTTGGTTGAGCGATAAATATTGGTCCCAGGACACTGTGTGAACACACCTGCTCTTGTTCCTAATAGTGGCCTTGAGATGCTTTATGTCCAGCTCGGGGGGCAGACTGGGCGTCGGTTTAAAATATCATCCTCAAGACAGCAACTCTGACAGTGCATAGCTCCCTTAGCTTTGTCTCTCCAACAGCGAAAAACCTACTCGACCTCCTCCACACCAATCTGTCTGTCGCAGATACAGCTTTCCTTGACAGTTTTGAAAGAAGTGAACTGAGGGATATCCTTATTCGTCAGGAAATTGTGTTGGGGAAATTGATACTATGAGGCTGCAGAGTGACTTGGATAGGTGAGGTGAGAGGGAAAATACATGGCAGATGAAATATGATGTGGATAAATGCGAGGTTATCCACTTTGGTGGTAAAAACAGAGAGACAGACTATTATCTGAATGGTGACAGATTATGAAAAGTGCAGGTCCAACGAGACCTGGGTGTCATGGTACATCAGTCATTGAAGTTTGGCATGCAGGTACAGCAGGCGGTTAAGGAAGCAAATGGCATGTTGGCCTTCATAGCGAGGGGATTAGAATACAAGGGCAGGGAGATGTTTCTTCAGTTGTACAGGGCCTTGGTGAGGCCACACCTGGAGTATTGTGTACAGTTTCGGTCTCCTAACTTGAAGAAGGACATTCTTGTTATTGAGTGAGTGCAGCGAATGTTCACCAGACTGACTCTCGGGATGGCGGGACTGACATATCAAGAAAGACTGCCTCAACTGGGCTTGTATTCACTGGAGTTGAAAAGAATGAGAGGGAATCTCACAGAAACGTTTAAAATTCTGACGGGTTTAGACAGGTTTGATGCAGGATGAATGTGCACAATTGTTGGGGGAGTTCAGAACCAGGGCTCACAGTCTAAGGACAAGGGATACGCCATTTAGGATCGAGAAGGGGAGAAACTTCTTCACCCAGAGAGTGGTGAACCTGTGGAATTCTCTACCACAGGAAGTTGTTGAGGCCAATTCACTAAATATATTCACACATGAGTTAGATGCAGTCTTTACTACTAGCGGGATCAAGGAGTATGGCGATAAATCAGGAATGGGGTACTGAAGATGCATGTTCAGCCATGAATTCATTGAATTGCGGTGCAGGCTCGAAGGGCCGAATTGCCACCTCCTGAACCTATTTTCTACGTTTCTATGTTTCTATGAACACTGCACAGTACTTGTGGATAACAAGGCCTTTCTTCATACGGACGACACGCTGCATCGTGTTGTCTGGCATTACCACTGTGCTAAATGGGATCGATTCTGAACAGATCTTGCAGCTCAAAACTGGTCATCCATGAGGTGCTGTCGGACATTAGCAGCAACAGAATTCCACACAATCTGCATTCTTACGGCCCAATATATCTCTCACTCCACCTTCAACTTCTGAAAAGAGGACCGACACTTGTTCCATGAGAATGGTAGAAGAGAATGCCAGCAGCAGCACCAGACTTCTTAAGTGAGGTGCAAACCACCTGACATTCGAACACAGGACGACATACACAAAAATTAGCGGGAACATCATGTTATAGACACGGCTAAGCGAACCGACAACCGACGGATCAGGCCAAAGCTCTGCAATCTTGCCAAACAGAGTCATTTATTTTTTAAGTTAATTTAATTAATTCCTGGGATGTTGGCATCGCTGGCAATGCCAGCATGTATTGCTCATCCAGATTTTCTTGAGAAAGTGGTGGTGAGCCGCCTTCTTGAGCCACTACGATCCATGTGTTGAAGGTTCTGTGAAGGATGGACTTGCAGGAATTGACCCACTGATGATGAAGCAACAGTGATATATTTTCAAGTCCGGATGGTGTGGAACCAGGAGGGTAACTTGGAGGCGATGCTGCTCCCGAACTCCTGCTGTCGTTGCCGTTCAAGATGGACGAGGTTGCGGCATTGTGAGATGCTGTTGAAGAAGCCTTGGCAAGTCGCTGCGGTGCAACTTCTAGATGGTACACAATGCAGTCACTGTGCGGCACTGGTGGAGGCAGTGAATATTTTCGGTGGGGGATCGGATGCGAATTAAGCGGGTTGCTTTGTCTTGGAAGCTGTCGACTATCTTCAGTGTCGTTGGAGCTACACACATCCAGTTAAGTAAATGTATTCCAAAACACTTCAGATTTGTGCCTTTTAGATATTGAAAAGTGCTTAGGGAGTCGGAGGTGAAAAACTATCAGCAGAATATCCACCCTCTGCCCCTATCCTATATCGGATTACATGGAGTTACATAGGATTACATAGCATACAGAATCATAGAATCTTATAAATTGACAGCACAGACGGAGAGCATTTCGGCCCATCGTGTCTGCAACTGCCAACCAAGAGCTAACTAGCCTAATCGCAATTTACAGCACTTGGGACGTAGTGCGGTAGGTTACGGCACTTTAATTGCACATCCATTTATTGTTTAAATGTGGTGAGGACTTTTCCCACATCACCCTCTCTAGCAGTGAGTTCCAGGCCGCTACGACACTCAGGGTGGATAAATTACGCCTCATAACTCGTGGAATCCTCTCCAATAACATTAATACTATGGCCTCTAGTTTGTGTCCTATCTGCTATGGAAACAGGTGTTCCTATCTACTCTATCCAGGCTTCTCATCATTTTCTACACCTCAATAAGGTCTCACATCAGCATGCTCTGTTCCAAAGAAAGCACAAGCAGCATCTGCACTCTTTACTTAGCCAAATGCCTGCAGTCCAGGCAACATTCTTGAAAACCTCCACAGCACTCTTTCCAATGCAAGCACCTCTTTCCAGAAACGTGCTGACCAGAACTACAAGCAGATATCAGTACTACGGCCTAAATTGTGTTTTTTTATAATTCAAGTATAATGTCCTTGCTCTTGTATCCCATGCCTCGACTAATAAAGACAAGTATTCCTCATGCCTTCCGAACAACCTTATGTACCAGGCCTTTTCAGTGATATGTGGACCTGCACTCCAACGTCCCTCTGTTCATCGACACATCTCAGTGATGGACCATTTAATGGTTATTCCCTTGCCTTGTTGGACCTCCCCAAATGCATTACCTCACACTTATCCGGATTGAATTCCATTTGCTATTGTTCTGCCCACCTTGCCAGTTGTACTGGAATTTTTTGGCTATGCCTGCTATGAACCTAATTTGGACTCCAACATCCGCTGAACCAGAGTCATGAAGATAGGTGAAGCATGACAAGGATGGATGGAGGGGGCACACAGCTGCACATTTGTTCTTACTGATATCTGCTTGTTCTTCTGCTGATAAAAGGGGAACTGAATGTTTAAACAACGACCTCAGTGTCTCACGTACCTTATTGCGGAATGTGTCTATTTTTCTGTATTAACCTTGATGAAACACGCAGTTGTAGTTTGCGATCTTAAATGTGGGGCACTCTTTGCCAGTCGGGGAGTTTCTGGGCTTATGGGTTGCTGAAGCTGAGAACAGATCTCAGACGTCGCCACGGCGACAAATACATGTATTAAACTTGCGTATTTTCCCACTTAAAGCAGACGGTTGTCTCGAGTCTTCTTCTTTGACATAGATTTGTACTCCAACATTTTTAGCATAGTCGGCAGGATTTTGTGGCACGGTTGGGACCTGGCGGAGTGGTCACAACAAGAGTGAGTGACTTTTAAATACCACTCACAAATTCGTTGAACTGGAAGTCGATGATCAGATCGGGCACAGATCTGAATCAAGTGAGTTCTGCGGAGCGGGTAAGACACAATTTTAATAAGCGGTACTTTACAGTAATACGTTTTAAAGTAGGAATTATAAGTTGGTGACAATGTTGTTGCTACAAAGGACCGGTTAGTATTTGTCAGTAAGCAGTTAGAAGAACCGAGATCTTGGGTAGGATTAAAGTCGTGTGAAGGGGCCAGTGCCGTGAGACCGCCCATAACCAGCTCACAGAATGGCGTTGGGGAAATAATTAGACTATGGTGAGGAAGGCACCGTTACTAAATTCTACGCAGTTGACCGGAAGGGCTTAATCGACAAGATGCTTAAGGACGGATGGGGTCACGAGACGGATCCCACTCGCAGAATACGACAACTATTGACTGTCGCAACCCCCTCGGCGTGCTCAGCCAATGAGGAAACTTCTGTGGGACTACATTGTTTGATGATAACGAGGTGGGGGTGGGGGGGTGGGGTTGTGGGGGGAATGGTTGTGATTGGAATAATCGAAAGTTCACTTCTGTGGAGACAGAAGTACAGACAGTGTCTCTAAATAATTTTAAAATAAGGTGGTAAACAGAGCGCTTTAATAGAAAATGGTCCAGTGAGGGGGAAATAGAATGGTTAAAATGGACTGATGATTAGCTAGAATTAAAAGTATGTACGCGCTCGCACTGGTAAATAGTACAATTATACGCTGGAAATGCGGAGAACGAAGTAAAGATATTGTGTACCGACAAGGTAGGAAGTTGAGTCGAAAAAAAACGTAGTCAACCGATAGAAAGCATTTACCCCAGAATATCCATACCTGCAGTGGGGGAGGGCCCTGGAGAATAGTCCCGTGCGACCCAATCCATAACTATTGCTCCACCAAAAGGAAAGGGACCGCAAACAGCCTGGTATGGAGATCGGAGGGAAGAATGCTGTATGAGAATGTATACCCTGAAGTTCTGTCTATAATAGTAAATATAACCAATTTAGGACTGCAAGAAAAGTGTGACCTGAAAGTAAGGGCGGTATAAACCCGTTTGCTGCAGGAGATATTGGAAGACTATCTGGATGGCTCAGGGGCATCTAGGTTTCCAGACCCTTTCAAGACAAGCCATACACGGAGGCATAAACGGGCTTTGGTCAATGATATCCTGACAGGAGTAATCACGGGAACATCATTTGTTAACGCCCAAGGTATGCAATATCTCGAGGAACAAACAGAGCGGGTCAGAGACACAGTCAGGTATCTGCTACAGAAATGGATCGGAAACACCGAGGACCTTGCTAGCGAAAGAGATAGGGCAGCTGGGAGCTTAGTTAAAGGGATTATTGTCCTGGAGGACCAGCATGCCACCACTAATCACCGGATTAACCTAGAATTTAAGAAAGAAAAGGATGAGTTTCAGCCAGACATCTGCCACTCTTACGGTGGATGGATGATCGGGCAGGTCAGAAAAGACCTGGATCAAATACACTGGGGCAAAGACCCGGAATGGATCAATAGCAACCATCTGTTCCGCCTGGCAGAGCATTCGGTGCAAATGGACGCATGGACGATGAAAGGAATGACAAGAGTCTTTCCATCGACAGGCAGATGCAACGATTCCCAGGCTTCCCTGGTGGGGATGGTCCTCATGCTTCCAGTAATGGTAAAGTGGGAGTATGGACATTATCGCCAGTTTGAGGTGGAGAAACTTGGTCTAATCCGGTTTGAGAAGTAGATGCGATATTACTGATGGATCAATATGCGATCAAACGGAACGGAACCACGAGTGGTGTCTCATTATCAGGTTGCCGCAGGATAGGAAGCCTAACGATATGTCCACATGCAGTGGACTGGGGGAGTAACGACAAGTGCGGATTTAACTGGACGAAGGGATATGTTTTGGAAATAAGCCCATCAGAGTATTAACCAACTCACTCAGCCTCCTGTGGAAAAGGTGAACACTGTGTGGTAACCAACCAATTAACTGTGACTATGGCATTCATCAGTGTAACATCCTGAACCCCAGCTTCTGCTTCACCGCGAGTCTACCAGTAACGATTGGACGAGCGTGAATGAAATATATCCATGCTCGAGAAACTATTACACTGAACTTGACTGATGAAATTAAGCAAGCTTTATACCAATACGACAGTAAGCTGGCTGCCCAATACTTCACCTGCCTGCGGACCTGATGTAGATCAAAGACCTCACTCTGGCAAGCATAAAACGATACCACATTATTGAAAAGGAGCTACGCATAGTGAAAAAATATATTGCAAAAAGGCCTTCAATATACACCTTGGTATGAGAAGGCGTGGAACTGGGGACTGAATGTTAGTATACACTATAGGATATGAATAATCTCACACAAATTAGTGGCTGTAGAATTAGTTTTGTCATTGAGATACTTGTTTCTCTGTTGGACTTCTTATAAACTCCGTAGGGTAAAGAAGCGAACGCTGACTACTGTATTGGAGGTAAAGACATTATTGATTACAGGAAGCTAATTCAGAAACGTCTGGATCTCAGTTCTCCCCAACCTAGCGGCTGATCACGACAGCAGGTGCGGGGAAAATGAGAAGCTGAGTGACAAAGGTGATCAATTGGGCTGGCCAAGGATCAAAAGGAGGGAAATTGTAGGGGGATTCTTTTGGTAATTCCTGCTATGAACCTAATTTGGACTCCAATATCCGCTGACCCTCTGTCATGAAGATAGCGGAAGCAAGACAAGGGACGAATGGAGAGGGAACACAGCTGCTCGTTTGTTCTCACTGATATCTGCTTGTTTTTCTGCGGATAAAGGGCAACTGAATGTTGAAACAATGACCTCAGGGTCTCATATACGTTGTTGCGAAATGTGTCTATTCTTCCGTTGTAACCTTAATAACAAATGCAGTTTTAGTTTGTGACCTTAAATATGGGGCACTCTGGGCCAGTCGCGGTGTTTCTGGCGTGATGGGTTGCGGTACCTGAGCAAAGATATCGAATGTTACCACGTCTACAAATACGTATATTAAACTTGTGTGTTTTCCCAAAAAAGCAGACAGGTGACTCGAGTCTTGTTCTTTAAAATAGATTTTTATCCCAACACCAGTACATTGATATCTTCCAGCTATCGGCAGCTTTCTTCTTCAATATCAATGGCAATGAAACCGGCCCTTCTGCCCCAGCAGTCCATGCTGTCATGCATGATCCAATTCAGCCACCTCTCATCTTTCCTCATCTAAATCTATCAGCATAACCTTCTCTTGCCTTCTCCCTCATATGCGTGTCTAGCCTTCCCTTAAATGCATTTATGCTATTTGCTCCAATCACTCTCTGTTCTAGCGAGCTCCACGTCCCCACCAATATTTTGGTAAGAATGTTTTGTTTGAGTTCCTTGTTGGATTTCTGGTTGACTGTCTTACATTCATCGCGTCTACATATGCAGCTCCGCACAAGTGGAAACATTCTCTTTCTATCTGTTCTATCGAAACCTTTCATAATTTTAAGGTCCTCAATTCGGTCACCCTTCAACCTTCTTTTTTCAAAAAAAGGATAACCAGGATAACTTCCATGATTCTCAAAGCTATACCTCTAGAAATAAAGCCACACACATGGTTTGCTTTTCTTGACGTTGTTAACCTGTATGGCAACTTTTACTGATTTGAATAATTGTACTCCGTGTTCGCTTTGTTTGTCTACCACACACAGGATCGCATCCTCAAAATAAAAAGAGATCTCCCTCTTCTTCCTACAATATATAACACCTCACATTAATCTGCGTTGAACTTCGTTTTCCAATTGTAACCCCAATCTGTAAGTTTAGTAATGTCCTCCTGCAATTTCTTGCATTCGTCCTCTGTATTCACTAACCACATCACCGCCCCCGCAATACAAAGTTTAGCCATGCACAAAGTTAGAAATTGTAAATTCAGGTGAGTTTATAATGGGGAATGAAAGAAATGGCAGACCAATTGAATCAATTCTTCGATTCCGTCTTCACGAAGGAAGATACAAATAACATTTCGAAAGTACTAGGGGACAGCGGTTATAGTGAGAAGGAGGAACTGAAGGATATCCTTATTAAGCACGAAATTGTGTTGGGAAATGGATGGGATTGAAGTCTGATAATTCCCCGAGACCTGATAATCTGCATCCCAGAGTACACAAGGAAGTGGCCCTAGAAATAGTGGATGGATTGGTGATCATTTTCCAACAGACTATCGACTGTGGATCAGTTCCTGTGGACTGGATGGTCTCAAATATAACACCACATTTTAAAAAAGCAGGGCGAGAGAAAACGGCTAATGATAGACCGGTTAGCCTGACATCAGTAGTAGGCAAAATGATGGAATCAATCATTAAGGATGAAATAGCAGCGCATTAGGAAAGCAGTGACAGGATCGGACCAAGTCAGTATGGATTTATTAAAAAGAAATCGTTCTTGACGAATCTTACTGAATTTTCTGAGGATGTAGCAAGCAGAGTTGACCAGTGAGAAACAGTAGATGTGGTGCATTTGGACTTTAAAAAGGCTTTTGACAAAGTACCGCACAAGAGATTGGTGTGCAACATCAAAGCACATGGTATTGAGGTAAGATACTGACGTGGATAGTGAACTGGTTGGCAGACAGGAAGCAGAGAGTCGTGATAAACGGGTCCTTTTCACAATGGCAGGCAGTGACTAGTGGAGTGCCACAGGGCTCAGTGCCGGAACCCCAGCTCTTTACAATGTATATTAACGATTTAGATTAAGGACTAGAGTGTAATATCTCAATTTTACTGATGACCCTAAACTGGCTGGCGGTGTGAGCTATGAGGAGGACGCTAAGAGGGAGCAGGGTGACTTGAACAGGTTAGTTGAGAGGGCAAATACATGGCAGATGCAGTATAATGTGTATAAATGTGAGGGTATCCATTTTGGGGGCAAAAAAATGAAGGCAGAATATTATCTGAATGGCGGCAAATTAGGAGTAGGGGAGGTGCAACGAGACCTGGATGTCATGGTTCATCAGTCACTGAAAGTGGGCACACAGGTACAGTAGGCGATAAAGAAGGCAAGTGGTATGTTGGCCTTCATAGCTAGGGGATTTGAATACAGAAGTAGGGAGGTCTGAATGCAGATGTACAGGTCCTTCGTCAGGCCTCACCTGGAATATTGTGTTCAGTTTTGTTCTTCTAGTCTGAGGAAGGACGTTTTGCTCTTGAGGGAGTGGAGCGAAGGTTGTCCAGACTTATTCCAGAGTTTGCTGGGCTTTCATATGAGGAGAGACTGGATCAACAGGAACTTTATTCACTAGAGTTTAGAAGGATGAGAGGGGATCTCATCGCAACTTAGATGATTCTGACGGGACTGGACAGGATAGATGCAGGAAGAATGTTCCCGATGGTGGAGAAGTCCAGAACCAGGGGACACAGCTTTCGGATAAGGGGTTGGCCATTTAGGACTGAGATGAGGAGAAACTCTTTCAATCAGCGAGTTGTTAACCTGTGGAATGCCCTGGTGCAGAGAGTTGTTGATGCCAGTTCACTGCATATATTCAAGACGGAGATAGATATGGCCCTTCCGGTTAAAGGGATGAAGGGGCATGGAGAGAAAGCGGGAAACGGATACTGAAGGAATGATCTGCCATGATCTTATTGAATGGCGTTGCAGGCTCGAAGGGTCGAATGCACTAATCCTGCACCTATTTTCTTTGTTTCTATGTATCTAAATCATTAATATAAATTATGAAATACAGTAGTCCCAGCACTGATTCCCGTGGAACACCACCATTCATCTTCTGCCAATGTGAGTAGTTATATTTGACTTGCCTGTTCCAGATAAGTTCGTGATGAATGTTGGCCAGCAGGATGTTGTAGGTGGGGGATTATGTGGTGGTCAGACGTTGAATGACAAGTGGCGCTGCTTTGACTATCGCTTGCCGGAGATAGTCATTGCCTGGCACTTATGTGATGCGAGTTTAATAATCTGCTGGATGTGGTTATTTGTGGCATACAATAACATATGCAGAGTAGTTGCTGATAGGATAGTGAATGATTGATAAATGCAGTCTGTATGTAGAGAGAGTCGTGAAGGTAAATGTTAACAGCCAGCAGAGAATGTTAAAGAGAGGGAAGATAGATTATGAAAGTAAACTAGCACGACACATAACAATTGTAAAAACAGATAGTAAGAGTTTCGACAGGTACGTTGAATGGAAAAGTGTTGCGAACGAAATGTGTGTCCCCTGGAGGATGAGACTGAGGCATTAATAATGTCGAACCGGGAAATGGCAAAGCCGTTGACCACATATTTTGTGTCGGTCAAAGGCCGAAATTCGAAGGTAGAAGGCTCGAAAAACATCCTAAAAGTGGAAAAACAAGGGGTGATAATGAGAGAGGGACGTAATGCATTATGGGACTAAAGATGGTCCAGTTTACTGGACCTGACTGCTTATATCCTTGGGTCTTATGAGAAGTTGCTTTATTGATCGTGAATGCATTGGTTGTTATTTACGAAAATGACTGGGATTCTCGAGCGCTCCCAGCGGCTTGGAAAACAGCAAATGTAATACCATATTTATAAAAATGAGGCAGGTAAAAAGCAGGAAACTATCGACCAGTTAACCTAAAATCAGTCGTTGCGAAAATGCTGGACTCCATTATTAAGTAAGAAGTAGCGGCACATTTCGAAAAACATGATACAATCAAGCAGAATCAGCTTTGTTTTATGAAAATGAATTGATGATTGACAAATTTTCTGGAGTACTTTGAGGATGTAACGAGCAGGTGGATTAGGGGGAAGAAGTAGATTTGATGTATTTGGACCTCTAGATGGCTTTCAATAAGTTTCACGTCAGTTATTACTGCACAAAGTACAACCTCACGGGGTTGGATTTAAAATATCGGCTAACTATCAGAAAACCGAGAGTCTGGATGAATGGATCATTTTCCGGTTAACAAACAATGACTAGTGGGTTGCGGCAGGTGTCAACTACTTACAGTCGAGAGTAATGTCTTGGATGAAGGGACCGGGTGTAATGTAGCCAAGTTTGCTAATGATACAAAGATGGGTGGGAAAGCAAATTGTGACGAGGATGCAAAGCATCTGCAACGGGATTTAAATAGGTTAATTGCGTGGGAAAAAAAATTGGCAGATGGATTATAATCTGTTAAAATGTGATGTTATCCACTTTGGTAGAAATAATAGAAAATCTATTTTTATTTTAAATGGAGAAACATTGCAAAGTGCTTCAGTACAATGAGACCGAGGGGTGCTTGTGCATGAAATACAAAAAGTTAGTATGCATTGACAGCAAGTAACAAGGAAGGTCAATTTAATGCTGGCCATTTTTAAAAGGTGGATAGAGTATAAAAGCAGAGAACTCCAGCTGCAACTGTACAGGGTATTGGTGAAACACCACCGGAGTATTGTTTGCAGTTTTGGTCTCCATATTTAAGGAAGGATTTACTTGAAGTGGAAACTGCTCACAGAAGATTCACTTGGTTGATACCGCAGTTGAGGGGGTTGACCGTTGAAGAAAGATTGGGTAGGTTGAGCCTATACACACTCGAGTTCAGAAGAATGAGAGGTGATCTTATTAAAACTTATGATAATAAGCGGGCTCGAAAAAGGGGAATGCAGAGAAGATATGTCCACTCATTGGTGAAACTAAAGCTAGAGGAATCGTCTTAGAATAAGGGGTCGCACATTTTCAACTGAGATGAGGAGAATTTTTTTCTCTCAAAGCGTAGTAAATTTATGCAATTCTCTGCCCCAGGGAGCAGAAGCGGCTGGGTCATTGAACAGATTTAAAGCCGAGATCGACAGTTTTTTGAGAGATAAACGAGTAAAGGGTTATCGGGTGCGTGAAGAGGTGTGGAGTTGAGGCCAAGATCATATCAGCCATGATCTTATTGAAAGGTGGAGCAGGTTTGAGGGGCCAAAAGACCTACTCGTGCACCCATTTCTTATGTTCTTATGATGTAATTGATCGATAGTGCAGGATTTGAAGAAACCTGGATAATATCAGCTTTTAACATAAAAGTATGTTGAATGTAGCGATTAACAAAAAGGCTGGTTCGTTCAATTGATTAGAACGTGGTATTAGTAATGCCACAGTCGTGGGTTTGAACCTCTTGTGGCCAATTGACGTTTGTTTGTGGGGCATTTTCTATTTTCTTTTTGTTGTTTCTCATCAGCTTTAAACGTTTGGAAGGAAACTCACGTAAGTCATATAAATACTTCGAAATAATACTGCAAAAGGTTAATTCTGCCGAGAGCTCATAAACCTGACAACTTCGCCCTGTGTTTTTCTGGCCACAGCTATTACTTGACCTGTCGAGTTTTTTCCAGCATTTATTGAACAATTCCATATGCAGCATCTGCTCCACTATGCATTTTATTTTGGAGCCGTTTCCAAGTTTGTATTATGAAAGAAATTGTTCCAAAATAAGTTGAAGTTTGGAAATTGAAAATCAGTATAATCCGAGGATTGGTGCTTCAGTGTTGGAATGCTCGCCGACTCTTAAATCTGTGCAGTACGCTCCCTCGTACAATAACATCTTTCCTGTAATGTGTTGACCAGAACTGCATGCAGACTTTAGCTGTGTTCCAACTCGGGATTTTGGTAGCATTTCAAGCAAAACCGCACTGTTCTTGTATTCCATGCCTCTCCTGTCAAACGTACGTATCCCGTATGCCTTCTTAGCCATGTGTCCATCTACCTTCATGGATCTGAGTACATGCTTTCCAAGGACCCTATTGTCCTCTATGTGTCCCAGTGCCGTCCACTGATTGTTTATTCCCTTGCCTTTTTGCCCTGCCCAAATATATTACCTCATACTTCTCCAGATTGAATTACATTTTCCACTGTTCTGCCCATCTGTTCAGTGCATTTATGCTGTCTACGTCTTTCTGCCTCATTATCTAATACAGGGCAGGATTTAGTATAATGTTAACAATTCTTAATCATACATCCTGCATTCAAATCTAATCATTGCTGTGTACCGCAAAAAGAAAGAGGCCGGGAACTGAGCCCTGGGGAACCTCACTTGACAGACAATTCCAACCACGCCTGTGCATGATGGCATATTCCAAATGTAAGGAATGGGTGAATAAGGTGGAGGAGGTGAAAGCACAGATGGACACCTTGAAATATGATGATAAATTAACGATTACAGAAACATGGCATAAAGAGGGGCAGGGTTGGCATCTCTAGATTCCTGGTTACAAGGTTTTCAAACAAGATAAGGATGGGCATAAAAATGAAGGGGTGAAAATTTTTGTGAAATAAACAATTATAGCTGTGAGAAGGGTTCATAAGTTAGAAGGATTTTCAAAAGAAGCTAAATCGGTTCAACATAAGTACAAAAAGGGGCAAACGCATTACAGGGATTGAACTGCAGGCCCCTAAACAATCAGAGGCAGTTAGAAGAAGAAATCTGTTGGAAAATATCTGAAACATGCATACATATTAGGGAGCAATAGTGGGTGATATCAATTATTTTAATATTAACTGTGATATAAGTAGTAAATATGTATTGACGTCACAGAATAGCTCAATTGCATTCAGGATAACGTTTTGTTTGCCAAATAATAGCAAGCCAAAAAAGGGATGTTGCGGTTTTGTACTTCGTTTTAATAATTAAGCTGGGCAGATGGAAAGCATATCGGTGGGAGAATCACTGCAGTGCACCCGCGAAGCTGAGAACTTCGTGGATAGCACGTTTCTTGATGTGGTCACCTCGCAGCTTAAACGTGTGCAGGGTGAGAATGAATGTGCGGCCGCCAGACTGAAGAGGAGGAACAGCCAGGTAATTCAGGATTCAACTGAGTTCTTCTTACTCTCCACCCAGCTTTCTGTTCTGAGTACTGGTGTGGGGGTGGGTGGGTGAATCGTTCTTCGGGGAATGCAGCCAGAGCCATGTCCACGGCACCACTGCCGGCTCAGCTGCCCAGGAGGTAGGAAGACGAGTGGGAGCAATATTGTTAAAAGACACGCTGCAGACAACACTCCAGAATAATATGTTGCCTCCATGGTGTCAGGGTCAAGGAGAAAACTGAGCGGTTGCAGGGGATGCTGGGCGGATATGGTGAACAGCCAGAGGACTTGATACATTATGATACCAATGTCACAGGTCGCAAGTGGGATGAGGCACTGCATGTTGATTTGGGGGAGCGAGAAGGGGGATTAAAAAGCATGAGGTGCAGCATTTTTTTTGTGGTGGAGGAGAAGCGAGAGATTATGTCGAAAATGCTGCGAATGTTTGTGACGGAGAAGCGGCCAGATATTTTGGCGGAGGAGCACTGACAGATCGTGGTGGATGTGCAGCGAATACCTTTTTTGCAGAGCAACGGAAAGAGATCGTGGTGGAGATAAGGTCAGAGATCGCGGTGGAAATGGAGCGAATGATTTTGGCGGAGGAGTGGTGAGAGTTCGTGGCAGAGGTGCGACAAATGAAAGTACGAGGCACAGAATAGGCGACGGCCCAGGGGCAGCACGGGCTATCCCACATTGCGAAATGTGTGTGCACTAGGTCCATGCAGCAGAGCAGTTCTCCAGTGATCCAGCTTAACCCATGCCACGAGATAAACTCCAAGCTCTGTCAAGTCCCTATGGTGGCTTATGTGCAAAGGTCACCACACGTTAAAAACATCCACTCGCAGGCATCATCCACCCCTTCAATTTGTGAACTGGACTGAATTGTCGGTTCCTTCATTGAAACAACTGTAAACACATGCTGAAACAAGTCACCCTTGTTCGAAAGATCGTCTAAGTTGATGATAAAAAGTTAGTAATTTCGGCTTATTCCCGGTGCGACGTGTCAGCGAGGAGAATGATATTAGAGCATTTACTATAACATGACGGAAAGAAGAGCAGGTACGATAGGTCAACATTCCTGGTTACATGTTTGTCAGGCAGGTGAGAGGGGGGATAATACCGAGGGGAGGGGGTAGGTCGCAGTATTGATTAAGTAAACAATTGCAGCTGTGAGGTGAGATAACGTGTTAGAAGGGTCTTCAATTCAGGCTATATGAGATTAATTGAAGAATATAAAATGGGCTGGGAGTGTAGTAGAGATGCCCAGAGGTACATCGAAGAGCAAATATATAGGAAAATGTCTAAGAAGTGCAACAATTGGAGGGAAATTAAAGTAGGCGATTTCAACTATGCTAAAATTAACGAGGATAGAATTGGTGTGAAAAGTATAGCGGGTGCAGAATTCCTGAAAGTGATTTAGGAGATCATTTTAAGCCAATATGTAGCAAGTCCAACATGATAGGGGGCGGTTCTGGGCTTAGATTGCGCGAATGATGCTGAGCAGGTCGAAGGTACATCAATGGGGAGCATTTTGGTGCTTGTGATCATAACTCAGTTAGATATCGTGTAGTTATGAAATTGACAAAGTTACATCAGGAATATAAAATCTCAAGTTGGGAAAAGTCACTTTTGGTAAACAGAGATCGGATTTCGCCAAAGTGGACTGGAAATAGCTACTTGAATGCAAAAACTGTGTTAGAGCATTGGGAGGCATTCAAAGAGCAGAACCTCAGGGTTCAGGACAAATATGCTCTTTAAAGGCATAGGGTGAGACTAACAAATCTAAAGCCCCTTGATGTCAAGGTGCTTGCAGCGCAGAATAAAGAAAATAGGGGTACATATGCCAACGCTTGGGCTCAATAGTTCAGAAACTCTAGAGGAGTAAATAAAGTGCAAAGTTGAAATTTAAAACGAAAGTGGGAAAGCAAAGAGAGATAATGAAAAATATATTGACAAGTAAATCAAGGAAAATGCAAAGATTGACAAATACATTCAGAAGAAAGGATATCAAAAGAAAGTGTAGGGATCATTAGAGACGATAAAGGTAATCTGTGTGTGGAGCCAGAATATGTGTATATGCTTTTAATGAATACTTTGCAACTGTGCTCTCAAAAGTGAGGGGCGATGCAGACGTTGCAATCGGTGAGAAGTGTGAAATATTAACTGAATTAATCATAGTGAGAAAGGTAATATTGAGGGATGTAATAGCTTTGAAGCTGGAAAACTCCACAGGGCCGAGAGAAGGAAAAGAGGAAATAGTACAAAGTCTGATCATTATAATACTCTCTGGGTACAGGTGTCATGCCAAAGGACTGGAGGACTGCTAATGCCGAACATTTGTTTAAAAATGGATAGATGAACAATTAAAGACCAGTCAGCCTTACCTCGGTTGTGGGAACATTATCTGTAAAGATTCTGAGGAACAGGATAAATATTCATTCAGAAAGATACAGATTAATCAACGACAATCAGCATGGATTTGTTAAGGGAAGATCGTGTCTGCGTAAATAGATTTCATTTTCTGAAGAGGTAACAAGTGCATTTTTTTGTAGTGCATGTTGATTTTCGCAAGACTTATGACAAGGTCACATATGACAGACTGCTCACGAAAGTAAAACCCCTGGGATCCAAGGCAAAGTGGCAACGCTGATTCCAAAATTGTCCCCGAGGCAGGAAGCAAAGACCAAAACGTTTTTTTGGAACTGGAAAGCTGTTCGAGGGAGGATCCGCAGGACTCCGTAGGAGGATCCTTTTTCTTTGTGGTATGTATCAATGATTTTATTTGAATGAAGGACATAGGATTGAAATTTGCAGATGATACAAAAATTGGCTGTGTGGTAGATAATGAAAAAAAGCTTTGTTGAATGCTGGAAGATATCAATTAAGTGGTCAGCTGGGCAGAATCGTGGCTTATGGAAACCAATATTTAGAAACGTAACGTAATACATTTGAGGACGGCGAACCAGGCAAAGGGTCGCACGTTAGATGGCAGAACACTGAGAAGTGTAGTGGAACAAAGGGAACTTTGAATGCATGTTCACAAATCAGTGAATGTTGCAGGACAGGCACAAAATATCGTGCAGAAGGCATACGGAATGCTTTCCTTAATTTGCCGAGGCATAGAATACAAGAGGGATGATATGTTAGAGGGATAATCAAATGTGTCATATGGGTCAAATTGATCCATAAAAAAGGGGCGATCACACTGCCGCGTGTGCATTTTAGACCGCAAAACTATGGGAGGGAGATGGCAGATAAAATATGTCGGCAAATTGCCGTGGGACACAAACCATAGGATAGTCATAGTCGGGGATTTTAACTATCCAAATATTGGGACACATATAGTGTAAAGGGGAGTGAGTGTAGAATTCTTAAAATGTATTCAAGATAATTTATTTCACTCAGTATGTAACAAGTCCAAGAGGAGATGTGGCGGTTTTGGATTTTGTTTTGGGAAATGAAACTGGGCAGGTTGAAGGGGTATCAGTGGGAGAACAATGGGGCTAGTGACCATAATTCAGTCAGATTCAAGGTAGCTGTTGCAAAGGAAAATGATGGTCTGGAATAAAAGTCCCAAATTGGGAAAAAGCTAATTCTGCCAAGTTGAGGAGTGTTTTGGCCACAGTGGACAGGAAACAGCTACTTCTAGGTAAATCATTTTCGGAACAGTGGGAGGCCTTCAAGGAGGAGATCAGGAAGGTGAAGGCCAAGCATGTACGCTTAAAGTGAAAAGCTGTGAAAAATAAGTCGAGATGCGCCTGGATGTCTAGGGACTTACAGGGGAGGATTAAGAAAAAAAAGTACGCTTTTTCAGATACCAACGGCTAAATACTAATGAATCTTTTGAGGAATATAGAAAGTTAAGAGATTATATTAAAAATGATATTAGGAATTCTGAGAGAGAGCATGAAAAATTGTTTGCTCGTAAAATTAAGGAAAACCCAAAGATGTTCTACAAATATATTAAGAGTAAGATGGTAACTAAAGAAAGTATAGGACCTCTTCGAGACCATGGGGATAAACTTTGTGTGGAGGTGCAAGATTTTGCTGAGGTTCTTAATGAATAA
Organism: Pristiophorus japonicus; assembly: GCF_044704955.1. NCBI lineage: Eukaryota > Metazoa > Chordata > Chondrichthyes > Pristiophoridae > Pristiophorus > Pristiophorus japonicus. The sequence goes on from NW_027254363.1 coordinate 6,028,161, forward strand.
TTTGCATCAGTTTTCAAAAAGAAAGGGGCAAAGCAGATACTGCCATCGAGGAGGTTTGTGATATTCTGGATGAAATAAACATAGAGAGAGAGGAAGCATTCAGTTTTTTTTAGCAGGTTTGAAAGTAGATAAGTCTCCAGGCCCGGACCACTTCTATCCTACTTCAACTCATCCTATTCGCATAACCTTCTACTACTTTCACACTCATGTGCTTAGGTTGCTCCCTCTTTAAAGCATCTGTGTTAGTCACCTCAACTCGTGATCGTGTTAGCACCATCCACATTCTGATCAAATTTTGGTGAAGAAATTACTCTTGAATTGCCTACTGAATTAATCGGTGTCTGTCTTTCATTGATGACATGTAATTCTGAACTCCTGCACAATAGCAAATATTTTCTCCACGTCGACGCTATCATATCACTACATAATATTAAAGACAATATCTGCCTTGACCTTTGCAGAGAAAAGCTCTCCAGTCTGTTTAGTTTTTCACGGTAAGTAAATCCTTCCAGTTCTGTCCGAATTGCTTCCTGTTGTGCTGTGAGATTCAATGATTCTACGATTTAGTTTTCACATCGACTGGGAGATACAAGAGGGCAAGCATGCCGACCAATTGTCTTAATTTTTCAAACGACCATTTGATTATTAAAATAATTGCAAAATGTAGATGTGATAGCCGAGTGGTTAAGGCATTGGACTTGAAATCCAATTGGTGTTTCCCGCGTTGGTTCCACCCCTGCTTGCAGCGATTCCCTGACGAGATGACTGAAACCGAGACTCAACCTAATTCCCTGAAATGCCTTTTGTTAAAATGATTGATGCAAACTTATTATTCGAATTGGAAACACTAATAATTTACTAGAATCAAAAAGTGATTGTTTGTTTGTTCGAAACTTTTGCAAAGAGCATTGAGAAATATACACAGAAAACAGCATTAAAAAGTGCATTTTTTAAAGAGCCCTGCAAAGTTTGGCAGGAAACCACATTCAGCTGATGAGCTGAACAAGTTTAGGCAGTACTCAAACCTACAATCTTCAGATAACATCAGTGTTTGCATCGAAGTCAGACTCTTTCTCTATTAAGCCACGCTGCTCCTGCAGTACACAGCGGACTAATATTGATAATGAGCGATGATTCACGGGAATTTTATTTATTTCAGTTCCATACTGAGAACGCAAACCAATCAGCGGCAGTGGGCCATTAACTGATTGAAATGCGATAAGTCCCAAATTCTCGAAGATAAGCGAATTGTTCATTAAATGCTGGAAACAATCCGTCTTTCCACCAGCTCTTATCAGAACTAAGATTTTGCATCATTGCTTCAATATTTTGCAGGGCCCTTGTGAGTTTCGTTCCCAAATGTTAAAGCTTCTCTAGAATAAAAAAGCTAAAGTACGCGCAACACCGCCCTCCCCCACGCAAAAATAAAATGTCCCGTACGGTGATGGAACCCACGGCCTTCACGTTAACAGCACCATGCATGAACCATCTGAATTAACCGGCCCTACTATCGTGTACTTTTAGCGGATGATCTAAAAGAATAAACCGAGCATTTCTGCAGCGTCGTTCACCTCAGGACTTCCCAAAGCGGTTCACAGTCAGCTAAGTAGTTTTACAGTGTGGTCACTTTTGTAAGGTAGGAAATGCAAAAGAAGATTTGCAACAGCAAGAACCAACGATGTTATAGTGAACAGATGTAGGTTGAAGGATGTACATTGGCTCCATGACACCGGAGTGAACTCTCCTGCTCTCCTTCCGAATAGTGGGCGTTTGATCTTTTAAGTCCAGTTCGGAGGGCAGACAGGATCTCGGTTTAAGATCTCAACCGAAAGTCAGCAACTCCGAAAGTGCAGTGCTGCATCACTACTGTTGCTCCGACATTAAAACACCTACTTGACCTCCTCCTCACCAATCTGTCTTTCGCAGATGCAACTGTCCATGGCAATATTGGTAGTAGTGAACACTGGACAAACCTTGTTGATACCAAGTCCTGTCTTCACACGAAGGACACTCAGCATCGTGTTATCTGGCACTACCACCGTGCTATATGTGATAGATTCTGAAGAGATCTAGCAGCTCAAAGCTGGGCATCCTTGAGGTGCTGTAGGACATTAGCGGCAGCAGAATATTATTCCACACAATCTGTAACCTTATGTCCAAACATATACCTCACTCTACCGTTACCTTGTAAACAGAGTACCAAACCTGGGTAGCGCCTCAGCCTCTTTTTTCAAGTGAAAGTAGACCCAGCATGTTCAACCTTTCCTGATATGTTTGCACTGACTGTTTATGCATCATCCTTGCAAATCTACTCTGCATGCTCTCAATGCCTCTATATGCTTTTTATAATATGGCGAATGGAACTGTAAGCAGCATTCTGTGTGGTCTAACAAAGGTTAAATAGAGGTTTAGAATAACGTCACTACTTTTATATTCTGTCCGTGTAGACAAAAATAATCTCGTTTTTTTTGCCTTTTGTATAGCCTTAATAACCTGTGTTTTAACTTTTAGAGTTGTGTGCATTTTTCTTCCGTGATCGCTTTGATCCTCTACGCCACCCAGACTGACATCCTCAAATAATATGCAACCACCCTATTTTAAGAACAAAATATAACACCTCACATTTATATGGTTTGAAATTCAAATGTAAATTTTTCATGACCTCCTGTAATTTGTTGCAGTCCTCCTCAATTTTGACCACCCCCCCTAATTAGATATAACTTGCAAATTTCGTAATTATGTTTTTGCTTCCTCGTTCAAATTTTCAATATATCTTTTGAACAACAATGATCCCAACACAGGTCGTTGTGGAACACCACTACCCACCTTCTTCCAATAGGAAAAGCTCCATTTTAACACTACTCTCTGCTTTACGTCTTGAAACCAGCGAGCTATCTATTCTTCTTGTTGTCTCCTGATTCAGCATTCTATAACCTGGGCTTGAGGGTCTTCTTGTTCCTGTGCAACAATCTCGAGGTCCCAGTATTTTATTTGATTAAATCAAGCATGTAGACTTCGTTAGCAAGGGCAGCATTTGTTGCGCATCTCTAATTGCCCTCGTTAAGGTGTTGCTGAGCAACCATATGCAACTGACTGTCTCGCCAGTCCATTTCAGCGGGCAGTTAAGTGCGTCTAGAGTCACATCTCGGCCCAGACTGGTAAGGTCGGCAGATATCCTTCCCGAAAGGATACTAGTCAATCAGATTGTTTTGTTACGATAATGGTCACCATTACTGGTACTTTTAAATTCCAGGTTTATTTAATTACATTTAAATTACCGTACTCTAGTGGTGGGCTGTAATTTTCTCTCACTGGATTAGTAGTCCAGTGAAATAACAGTCATGCTACTATGATTGGCCGCCAGTGTAATGTGCTCGAGTGGTTGAATGACTCCTCCTGTTTCTGGGCAACAGTTGGAGCTAAGGAATGGCCAACACCCTGGACGGTGAGTGAATTATCATGTCACTATTATTGGTCTCCGCCAATTAATGTCCTCGAGGGTCCGAATAATTCCCCCGTCCCTGTGTCTAATAACAGAAAAGTCCTTTATTGTAAACTGCCTCGGGTGTGCACCGGATTTATTTGATTCCCACTTCGGTTAAGAACAAGATCCGACTTCCTGTATTGCCGAAAGGACATCCGACAGTGGCGCACTCTGGTGTCAGTTAACCTAAGTATAAATGTATTACCCTGTTCATCATGTTGCGTGTTGGAATGGCAAACCCCTGGTCCTATGTAATATGCTCGAGGTGTTGAATTGCCTCATCCTATTTCTGTGCAACATGTTCGTGGGTTTGGCATTGCCTTCTCGTCATCTGTGCTGCAGGTTCGCGCAACAGAATAGAGTTCTACTTTTCTTCCTCATGTCCCTTGCAACTGATTTGAGGGGTTAATGGACTCCGCCTGTCACAGGCTCCATGTCTTGCTCCTGTTACTGCGCAAACGACTCAGGGCGCCCAGAGATTTTAAAGGATAATTGTGGCCTTCATGTAACAGCAAGAGATGGGCTGCAGTTTCACATCTCTGAAGTTTGGATTTGCTGCAAAATTGATTCTGCGTAGCAGGAAACATAAAATTCTGACGTAAAATCCGTCTCTGGTGGTATTCAACCCCACAAATTTTCAATACCTTATATTACATTGACTCAAAGTCTATCTGTCTGATATTTTGAACCGATCATTGGACTGTTAAAGCACATCACTAATGAAGTTGCGAAGGCCGAGTGGTTAAGGCGTTAGATTTGAAATTCAATGGAGCTTTTCCCACGCAGGTTCGAACCCTGCTTGCAGCGATTCTCCGGGAAGTGTTTCTTTCGTTGATTATCTCCGTGTGGATAGCGTTGGAATCTCATCACATTTCCCTTTATTGCACTGATTCATGCGAATCTGATGTTGGAATTGGAAACACTATTAATTTAGAGGCATTAATTAGTGATGGTTGGTTTGTTGGAAACGATTTGCAAAGATCAGTGAGAAAGATAGACACGAGACAGAATGAAAAAATGCCTTTTAATAATGAGTCCCTGCAATGTTTGGAAGGAAATCACCTTCAGCAAATGAATGTGATCATGGTTTGACTTTTAAAGTGTAACAAGATTTGACAAAAGCACCAACGCAAGCCTCGAATCTGCAATCTTCTGAAACCATTAGTTTTGCACCAAAGTGAGACGCCTGAGCCAAATGGCCAAGCGCCCGCTGCAGTGCAGAGCAGCGTGATGGTGAGAATGAAGGATTGCACACCGGAATTGTATTTTTTTCTGTATGATATTTTCCACTGCAGACCAATCTGCGGCAGTGAGCCATTCTGTGATTGAAACACAAGACATAGCAAAGCCGCGGAGGATATGCAAATGTACCTTAAATGCTGAAGAACTAATATTTTGCAGCATTGCTTCAAATCATTGCAGGTCCATTGTGAGTTTATTTCCTAAATGTTTATGCTGCTCTAAAATAATTTCACCCTACCACCAAGAATAAAATAATTAGCCAATACGTGAATAAAACCCGCTAGTTTGGTGTTATTCACATCAGGCTCGAAACAACAGAGCTAACCGGCCTTATTGCTATTCACTTTTTTCACACCCTGTGAAAGAAAAAAACTATCATTTATACGGCGACTATCACCTCAGGACTTCCCAAAGCAGTTCGCAGCAAATTAAGTACTTCTAAATTGTGGTCACTGTTGCAGTGTAGGAATTGCTAAAATTGACAGCATGGAAGGAGGACATTTCAGCTCATCGTGTAGATACTGGCCGACTAAGAACTTCCCAGCCTCAATCCCACTTTCCAGCTCGATGTCCGCTCTTAGGTTACTGCAATTTTAAATGCTCATGCAAGTATTTTTAAATTGTATGAGGGTTTCTGCCGCTACCAGCCAATCAGGCAGTGAGCTCCAGACTCCCACGACCAACTCATAGCTTGTCGAAACAGCCGTACTTCCCCAATAACATTAATATATTCCCCGTGGTTTTTAACGACTCTGCAAAAGGAAACAAGTCCTTCCTACCCACTCTATCTTGGCCCCTGATAATTGTGTACACCTCTGCATAAAACTCCAGAGAATCAAGTGTGAAATTGTCTCGCCTCAGCGTCCTCTGTGCCAGAGAAAACAGAACAGCATTTCCAAACTTTCCTTAAAAAAAAACAGTCCAGGCAACATTCCTGCAATCTCCTCTGCACCCTTTCCAGTGCAATCATATCTTTCCTGAAATGTGCTGACCATAACTGAACACAGTAGTCCAGCTTCAGCCTAACCAGTGTTTTATGCAGTAGAAGTATAACCTCCGAGATCTTGTAATCAATGCCGCGAGAAATATAGGCAAGTATTGCACATGCCTTCTGAACCACATTATCTACCTGGACTGCTACCTTCAGGGATCTGTGGACTGGCACTCCACGGTCCCTTTAGTCCGCTACACATTTCAGCGTCGTACCAATTAATGTTTATTCCCTTGCCTAGTTCGACCTCCCCGAATACATTTACCTCACAATTATCCGAATTGAATTCAATTTGCCACTGTTCTGCCCACCTGCCCAGTGCATTGGTATCTTCCTGCAGTTTGCAGCTTTCTTCTTCATTATCAATGACACAGAAAGATGCCATTTGGCCCAAGCAGTCCATGCCAGCATTCATGCTCCACTTCATCCTCCTGGAACAGCTTCTGCCACTGTGAAAACTTACATTTTACGGCACAAATCGCAAAGAAATACCACCAACGATGTGTCCGCAAGATCCTCCAAATGGCCCAGGATGACAGACGCATCAATATGAGAATCTGCGATCAGGCCGACATCCCCAGCATCTAAACACTGACCACATTCGACCAGCTTATTGAGTGGGCCGCATTGTTCACATGCCTGATGCAAGATTCCCAAAGCATACGCTCTGCTCGGAAATCATTCACAGCAAGTGTGCCTCAGGTGGACAAAGGAAACGTTTCAAGGACACCCTCAAAGCCGTATGATAAAATGCAACATCCAAACCGAAACCTGCCAGTCCATGGCCACAGACCGCCTCAATTAGATAACAGCATCCTGGAGGGCGCTAAGCACCTCGAACTTCGTCCCCGAGTGCATGCAGAAAGCAAGCACAGGCAGTGGAATGAACTTGCGGCAAACGAGTTTCCCCACTCATCTTTTCCTTCAACGAAAGTATGTAACACCTGTGTCACAGACAGTAATTCCGTTATTGGACTGTTCAGTCACCGAAGAAGTCTCTTTTAGAGTGCAAGCAAGTCTTCCTCGAATTTCGTGGGATTGACTATGATGATGATATTCCAGTTAATTTGTGGTGAACGTTGACCAACACGATTTTGTTGGTGGAGGAATATGTGATGATATTGTGATGTATCACTGGAGTTCAGAAGAATGAGAGGGGGTTTAATAGAAACGTTTAAAATTCTGACGGTTTTAGATAGGTTAGATGCAGGAAGAATGTTCCCAATATTGGGGAATCCAGAACCAGAGGTCACAGTCTAAGAATAATTGGTAAGCCATTTAAGACCGAGATGAGGAGAAACTTCTTCGCACAAAGAGTCATGAAGCTGTGGAATTCTCTGCCACAGGAAGTTGTTGAGGCCAATTCACTAAATATATTCAGAAATTAGTTAGATGTTGTCCTTATTACTAGGGGGTCAAGGTGTATGTTGAGAAAGCAGGAATCGGGTCCTGAAGTTGCATGTTCAGCCATGTACTCATTGATTGGTGGTGCTGGCTCGAAGGGCTGAATGGCCGACACCTGCACCTATTTTCTACGTTTCTATGTTTCTATGTTTGTGAAACTTATCTGTCTGTAAGACTTGCCACAAGCGGGCACACCTGTGGGAGATATATTGGTCACCTGTGGGTACCCTGGTGCAAAAAGGTATAAAAGTCAATCCACCACGTTGCTGCCTCACCTTAAAGTTATATTAAATGGTCCAAGGTCGCACTGGCTTAAGTCTACAACACAACCACTTGGATTTATTCTCAACATAACAACTGGCGACGAGTAACAGACCACGGATTTTCACGCGGAAATGGTTGCCTTTGTTATTCTTGACAGATTTATTGAGGATGATTGGGACACCTTCGATGTGCGCCTCGACCGGTACATTGTGGCCAACAAATTGGTCACACCTGAAACAGAGTCAGCGCAGATTCTCCTCACCATATGTGGGTCATCGTTATATGGCCGAGGTAACAACTGGTTGGCTGTGACCAAACTAACGGACAAATCGTACACGGTGCTGTGCACGCATGCTAAATATCGCCTCAAGCCCAAGGAGAGCATCCTGATGGCCAGGTATGGTTTTTACACACATTGTCGCTCCGAGGGCCAGACCGTGGTGAGTTTCATCGCTGACCTTAAACGCCTTGCGGGGCAGAGCGACTTTGCAGGTCCTTGGGGAAAATGTTGCAGGTACTTTTCGTGCTTGGAATTTGAAACGAAGTCATCCTTCACAAGCTGCAATCTGCCGAATCCCTGTACCTGAGATAGGCAATCACGATAGCCCGGTCTTCATATCCATGAGCGACAACACGAAGCGTGTATATTCACAGAACCGAGGCATACCGACAAGTACTAGACGTAAAATAATGCCTTCAGCAGGCAGGACTGTACACGATAGGGCTAGGGTGACTCAGAGGCCGCTTGGGAGTGCTAATGTGAATCCATTAACGCCATGCTGGTGCTACGGGGACAGTCACAGAGCCTATCAATGTCGTTTTGAGCACTCTATGTACAGGGGCTGTGGGGCAATGGGGCACCATCAGCGATTGTGCTGGCGACCTCGGAATCACAATGTGGCACAATCAGCAGAGAGCGACGGATCCAGCGCAGACCACGCTGAACGAGCAGGAGAGGCAAATCAGCTGGAGGATGAGATGGAAGTGCATGGGGTATACATCTTCACCACCAAAAGCCCTCCGATAATGATAAAAGTCAAACTTAGCAACATTCCAGTCTCCATGGAACTGGGTAGGGGAGCAAGCCAATCGATAATCAGCCACAAGGCCTTTGACAAACGGTGGAGTAACAAGGCACAGAGGCCAAAACTGAGCGCCGTTCAAACTACACTTTGCATTTACACCAAATAACTCAGACCTGTCATCGGCAGTGCGGCAGTGAAAGTAGCGTATGAAGGAATGGTGCATGATTTACCACTATGGATTGTACCAGGCGATGGCCCTACGCGGTTCGGCAGGAGCTGGCTTGGCAAGTTCCAGTGGTACTGGGACGACATCAAAGCCGTGTCCTCATCAGATGACGGTCCGTCCACCCACATGCCCAACAATTTCCCGGCACTATTTGAGCCAGGCATTGGCAAATTCACAGTGAAGCTCCACCTTGTTCCTGGAGCATGGCCCATTCATGACAAGGCCCGTTCAGTCCCACATATGATGCAAGCGAAAGTCGAAATCGTGGTGGACAGACTTCAACAAGAGATAATCATATCGCAAGTCGCGTTCAACGAGTAGGCCAGTCCAATCGTGCTGGTGCTGAAGAGCGATGGGACGGTCAGAATCTGCGGCGACTGCAAGGTGATGATCAAACGAGTCTCGTTACAGGACCAGTATCCACGACCCAAAGCGAAGGATTTTTTCGCAACGCTCGCAGCGGGAAGTTCGTTCACCAAGCTAGACCTCACCTCTGCTTACTTCAAGCAGGAGCTGGCTGAACCTTCAAATAAGTTGACGTGCATCAACATGCACAAAGGACTGGTCGTGAATCACAGATGCCCCTTTGGGATTTGATTGGCAGCGGCCAACCTCCAGAGGAACAAGTAGATTCTGCTGAAATCGGTTCTTTCACAGTGGTATACGAGGACGACATCTTGATCACTGGTGGAAACACCACCGATCAATTACAAAACAGGACGAGTTTCTAAAGCGACTGGATCGAGTGGGACTCAGACTGAAACGCCTCAAGTATGTTTTCCTGGCGCAAGAGATCGAATTTCTGGTGAAAGAAATTACGGTGGACGGCATCAGTCACACGGACTCCAAGACAGAGGCTTTCAAGAATGCACCCGGACCACAAAACGTGACGGAGCTGCGTTCGTTCGTGGGACTCCTCAACTAATTTGTTTACTTTCTACCGGGGTTCAGTACTTTGCTGGAACCTTTGCATTAAATGCTACGCAAGGGTAACGACTGGGTTTGGGGTGAATGTCAAGAAACAGCTTTTCACAAGGCCAGACACATGCTGTGCTCCAAGAAATTACGTGTATTGTCGGACCATGTAAACGTTTGGTACCAGCAAGTGATGTGTAGTCGCACAGGGAAGAGTATGTGTTTCAACAAGCAAATGTACCAGGCAAACTGCAAACAGTTGCATATGCATCCAGAAATTTGTCCAAGGCTGAAAAAGACTGTAGTATGGTGGAGAATGAAGCGCTGGCTTGTGTATACGGGGTTAAGAAACTGCACAAATAACTATTTGGTCTCCGGTTCGAGATCGTAACAGACCTGGACCCTCTCACATCACTGCTCTCAGAAAGCAAAGGTATCAACACGAATGCTTCGTCCCACATCCAAAGATGGGCACGAACGTTGTCTGCATATGACCATGTAATCCGCTACAGACCAGGCACAGAGAACTGCACTGACACCCTGACTCGGTTGCTGTTCCCCACTGCTGGTGTGGAAATGGTGCAACCTGCAGACTTGCTTCTGGGATTGGATGCATTTGAGATCGAGGGGTCGCCAGTCACGGATCGCCAGATCTGGTCCTGGACCAGGCAAGACCCCTTGTTATCACCAGTAAAATGGTGCATCCTCAATGGGAGATGATCGATGGTTCCCTGAGAATTGCAAGAGGAAATAGAAAATAGGTGCAGGAGCAGACCATTTGGCCCTTCGAGCTTGCACCGCCATTAAATGAGTTTATGGCTGAACATGCAACTTCAATACCCCCTTCCTGCTTTCTCGCCATACTGCTTGACCACCCTAGTAATAAGGATTATATCTAAATCCTTTTTGAATATATTTAGTACATTGGCCTGATCAACTTTCTGTGGTAGACATTTCCACAGGTTCACCACTCTCTGGGTGAAGAACCTTGTCCTCATCTCGGTCCTAAATGGCTTACCGCTTATCCTTAGACTGTGACCCCTGGTTCTGGACTTCCCCAACATTGTCAACTTTCTTCCTGCATCTTACCTGTGTAACCCCCTCAGATTTTTAAACCGTTCTATGAGATCCCTTCTCATTCTTCTGAACTCCAGTGATTACTAGCCCAGTTGATCCATTCTTCCTTGATATCACAGTCCGGCCATCCCGGGAATCATTCCGGTGAACCTTCGCTGCACTCCCAAAATAGCAAGACTGTCCTTCCGAAAGTTAGGAGTCCAAAACTGTACACAATACTCCAGGTGTGGCCTCACCAAGGCCCTGTTAATCTGTCGTAACACCTCCATGCCTCTGTACTGAAATCCACTAGCTATGAAGGCCAACATGCTATTTGCTTTCTCTACCGCCTAATGTACCTGCATGCCAACCTTCAATGACTGGTGTACCATGACACCCCGGTCTCGTTGTACCTCCCCTTCTCCTAATCTGTCACCATTCAGATAATAGTCTGTCTCTCTGTTTTCACCAGCAAATTGGTTATCCTCAAATTTATCCACATTATACTTCATCTGCCATGCATTTGCCTACTCAACTAACCTATCCATGTCACTCTGCTACCTCATGGCATCCTCCTCGCAGCTTACACTGCATCCCAACTGAGTGTCATCCGCACATTTGGAGATACGACATTTAATCCACTCGACTAAATCATGAATGGACATTGTAAACAGCTGGTGCCCGAGAAAAGAACCTTGCGGTACCCCTCTAGTCACTGCCTGCCATTCTGAAAAGTACCCATTTACTCCTATTCTTTGCTTCCTGTCTGCCAACCAGCTCTCAATCCACGTCAGCACATTCGCCCCAAAGCCATGTGCAAAAACTTTACACATTAATCTCTAGTGTGCGACATTGTCGAAAGCGTTCTGAATGTCCAAATACAACACATCAACTGGTTCTCCCTTACCACTGTACTGGAAATATCCTCAAAAAATTCCAGAAGATTTGTCAAGCATGATTTTCCCCTTCACAAATCGATGCTGACTCGGACCTATCCTGTCAACTCTTTCCAAATGCTCTGCTGTGAAATCCTTAATAATTGATTCCATCATTTTCACACTACCGATGTCAGGCTGACAGGTCTATAATTCTCTCTTTTCTCTAAGCTTTTTCACCGATGCACGGACGAATTGTCACTCCTGTCGGATTGTCTCCCATGGGGGAATCGCGTTATTTTGCCCAAAAAGGGCAGGGAAACGCTTTTCAGTGGCCTACACAGTGCGCACGCAGGCAGAGTCATGCACGCTTGCACGTATGGTGGTCCCACATCGACTCCGAGTTAGAGTCATCCGTACACCAATACAACATACACTCACAGCTAAGCAATGCACCCACGGATGCCCACTGAGTCTGTGATCATGGTCTTCCAAATCATAGTCCAGTGTCAACGTAAAGTTCACTGGCCCCTTCCTCCGGAAGAAATTTCTAGCAGCAGTGGACGCTTCCTCAAAATAGATTGAACGTATAATAATATCATCATGTACATCCACTGCCACCATTGAAAGCCTCAGCGCCAGGTTCGCCACCAATGGGTTAACCAACGTCCTTGTCAGCGACAATATTCCATGTTTCACCAGCTCGGAATTCAACGATTCAACACCCGCAATGGTATCAAGCAGGTCAGGTCTGCTCCATTTAAATTCGCCTCCAATGGCCAAGCGGATGACAGTCCAAACCATCAAGCAAAGCTTCAGACGTTTAACTGACATCTCCTTGCAGACCTTGTTATGCAGGGTCCTGCTCAGCTACCGGACGCGCCCCCACTCCCTCAGGTTTTTCGCACTGCAGCATTGCTAATAAAGAGAGTAATCAATATCAGGCTCTCCTTCGTCCAGCCGGACATCAATGATCACATAGAAAACCGGCAACAGAGGCATAATGTGTGCCATGATCGAACGGCGGTCTCATATGACAGTGAAGTCAATGACCAGGTGTTTGTTCTAAATTATGTGCATGGTCCCAAGTGGATTGCTGTCATAGGATTAGCCAAGGAAGGGAATAGAGTCCTTGTTTTGAAATTGTTGAATGGGTAAACGTGTAAAAAACACCTCTATCATACGAACTGGAACTCACGTGCTACCAAGAACAATTTGAGGAACACCCCACCATCTACGATCCACCACACATAACCAATCGGCAAGTGTTATCAACTCAACCACGATAATGAACCCACCTTGCCCGACAGTCCAACCAGACCAGCTGAGCTTCCATGCAGCGATGACACGATCAACTCACAAATGCAAGGATGTCACCTCAGGCCATCGATCAGGGAACACAGACTGCCAGATCGCCTCAACCTATAAGTAAACTGTACTCAAGATTTTGGGGAGAAATTACATAACGTTTGTGAACCTTACTTCTTTGTAAGACTTGCCTCCAGAGGGCACACGTGTGGGAGACCTATGGGTCACCTGTGAATAACTGGAGCAAGCAGATATAAAAGACAGGCCACCATGTTGCTGCCTCACCTTGAAGTTATCGTAAACAGACCAAGGAAACAATGACTTAAGTCCACAACACAGCCTTGTGAAGTTATTCAAAACATAACAGTCATAACGTTGACAGTCAAGCGGTGCTGGTTTGAGTCTTGCTTGCTGTAGATCGTCTTTGCCTGGCACTTGTGTGACGCGAATTGCATAATCTGCTTGATGTGGTTATTTGTGGTACACAGCAACATATGCACCATAATTGCCGATAGGATAGTGAATGATTGATAATTGCAGGATGGATGCGGAGAGATTCGTGCAGGTACTTGAAGGATAGTTCCAGGAATTGAAGTCGTCGCGGAAATATCAGCCTAGGACACAAACGTATGTTGAATTTAGCTGCTTACAATACTGACGTTTGCCACCGTTGGTTACAGTGTGATGCTGCTAACGCCATGTTCGGGGGCACGGCCACCATATGGGTGATAGCATGTTTTGTGGGGTTGCTAGTAGATTATTCGTGTTGATTTAAAGCTGCTTATTGTTTGTAAGGATACTCACAAAATACTTTGAAGTAATGCTGCAAAACGTTCGATCTGCCGAGAGCTCATGGGCCTGAGAGGTTAAACCAGTATTTCTCTCGCCAACGATGTTCCCTGACCTGCGAGTGTTACCAGTATCTATTGAACAATTCCACACAGCATCTGCTGCACATTGCATGTTGTGTTGGTGATGTGTCCCCCTATCAAATATGAAATAAAATTATTGCATATAAGTAGCAGAGGTTAAATTAAATATATATCCGAACATTGGTGCTTCAGCAGTAGGATGCACACCTACTCATCAATCTGTGCAGTATCCTCTCTCATACAATCACATCTTTGCTGTCCTGTGATGGACAGAACTGCAAGTAATACTCTGGCTGTGGCCCAAATGTTGTTTTATGGCGTTGAAGCATAACCTCCCTGCTCTTATAGACGATGCCTCACCTAATAAATATGTATTCCGTATGCCTTCTTAACCAACTATCGTTCCACCTTCATGGATCTGTGAAACTTCACTCCAAGGACCCCTTGTTACCTTATACATCTCAGTGTCCTATCATTGAAGGTGTATTCCCTTGCCTTGATAGCCCCCCCAAAGTAAATTACCTCAGATTTCTCATGATTGAATACCTGTTTCCATTGTTCTGCCCAACAGTCTTTGGCTTTCCTCTTCATCATCAGCCACACAGCCGATTTTAGTACAATCTAAAAACGTCTTTATCATGTCATCTACATTTATGAATTATGTCTCAAGCATTGATATATACCAGTAAACGCAAGGTACCGACTACTGAGACCTGCGGAACCCCATGAAAACAACGTTCAGTCACTTATTCTTTCGAAGATGAGCATAGAATCAGAGAAGATAAAGCACAGTTAGAGCTGGAAGGTCGAAGATTAGTATGGCAGTTCAGACGACAGAGCAAATAAAGATTGGAAAATAGACAATAAATGAGTTTGGCTGTGCGATCTGCCGTATTACTAAATGCAATGAGTATGGTGAATATAGCAGCGGAGCTGACGGTACAGATTATTATGTTGCGCATGATATCTTAGCAATTACTGCAACAAGGCATAAAGAGGGGCAGTATTTGCAACTCAACAATCCTGATTACAGGTATTTCAAACAAGATAGAGACAGGATTATGAAGGAGGGAGTGGCAATGTTGATTACTAAAAGTATTGCAGCTATGAGAAGGTGTGATATGTTCGAATGATCTTCAAATCAGGCAAAATGACAAATAGGAACAAATACATATTTGGGAGAGTACAGTAGGCACCCAAAAAAGCAATGTGTTGGCAAATGTCTGACAGATGCATGAACATATTGCAGTAATATTGGGTGATTTCATTTACTGTAATATTAACTGGGATACAATCACTGTAAAAAATATAGCCAGCATAGAATTCTTAAGTCGCATTTAGGATAACTTTTTTTCAGCCTGAATTTAGCAAGACCAATTTGGGCGAGGGCGGCTCTTTACTTCGTTTTATGCAACTAAGCTCGGCAGGTGGAAGGGGCATCAATGGGAGAATCACTGCCGTGACTCCGTAAGAGCGAGAGCTTCATGTATAGCACGTTTCCTGACATGATCACCCGGCAGCTTAAGGGAGTGCAGGCAGGGAATTGATGTGTGATCATCAGACAGAAGGGGAGGAGCAGCCAGGTATTGGAGAAGTCCCCTGACTGCATCTTGCTCCGCTAACAGCATTCTATTCTCCGTACTGGTGTGGCGATGGCTCATCCGGGACTGCAGTGAGAACTAATTCCACGGTGCCACTACTGGCACAGCTGCACATGGGGGCGGGGGTTGATGGAGAAGCGTGGAAGAGCAATAATGGTAAAATATTCGATTGTTAGTGGAGCAGACTGGCAGCAGATCACATTCCAGTCAGACACGTTGCCTCCATGGTGCAGGGTCAAGTTTTGAACTGAGCGGCTGCAGGGGATGTTGTGGGGAGTGAGTGAACAACCATAGGCTGTGGTCCATTATTGTATCAATGATATAGGAATAAAGATGGATCAGGCACTGCAGCTATATTGTATGGAGCTAGGAGAGAGATTAAAAAGAAGGACATCAAAAGTAGTAATTTCCGGAATACACCCAACGCCACGTGTCAGTGATGAGTATGATTTTATATCTCTTGCGGAGACATGGCTGAAATAAGGGCAGGTATGTTCGGTGAACATTTCTGCTGAAATGATTTTTAGGCGGGAGACTGAGTGGGATAAAAAAGAGGGGAGGAGATACGTCGCAGTGTTGAGCAGCTGAGGAGAGATAACATGCTTGATGGATCAACAATTCTAGATACATGGGATCAATGGAACAACATAATCGCGGCAACCACACTGCAGGGCGTGTATTTTCGACCGCTAGCAGTCAGAATGAGAGAGAAGATCAAAAATTGTTGGCAAAGTTATAGAGGAGGAATAGAAGTCGGTTGCAACTACACAAATCTTAACTGGGATAGAATTAGTGCGGATTACATATTTTGGCAACATTTATAAAATACATTCAGGAGATCTTTATTTGCTATTATATAGCAGGCCAAAGAAGGGAGGGGCGTTTCTGACTTCGTTTTAGTTAATGAAGCTGAGCGGGTGGAAGAGCTATCAGTCGGAGAGCATTTTCGTAATAGAGATCGTAATTCAGTTACATTTAGTGTAGTTGTGGAAAAATACAAGATTAGACAGGAATAAATAATCTCAATTGCGGAAAAGCCAATTCTGTAAAGCAGACATAGGATTTAGGCAACGTTCACTGAAAACAGATATTTGAAGCCAAAATTGTGTCGGAGTATTGGGAGGCATTCAAGGAGCAGATCCTCAGGGTTCCGAGCAAGTACGTTCCCTCAAAGACAGAGGGTGCGACTAGCAAATCCAGAGCCCCCTGGATACCAAGGGGTTTACAGTGTAGAATAAAGGAAAATATAGGGGCTTCTGCCATAGCGATGCATCAATGCATCAGAAACATTCGAAGATTATAGGAGTACAAACGTGAAATTAACAATGAAATTAGGAAAGCAAAGTGAGTGCATGAAAATATTTTGGCATGTAAAATCAACGAAAACCCAATGTTTTAGAAATACCTTAAAAGCAAGACGATATCTAAAGAAAGAGTAGGGCTCATTAGAGACCGTAAAGTAATCTATGTGCGGAGGTGGAACATTTGTTTACGGTTCTTAATGAATACTTTGCATTTGTTTTCATAAAAGAGAGCGGCGATGCAGATGTTTCAATCGGGGGCGGGGGGAAGGTACGTAAAATATTAAATAAAATAAACATAGTAAGAGAGGAAGTCTTGTGCAGGTTAACAGCTTTGAAAGTGGAAAAATTCACAGGGCCACGTGAAATGTACCTAGGCTTTTAAGAGAAGCAAAGGAGGAAATAGCATAGGGTCTGACCATAATAATACTCTCTGGCTACAGTTATGGAGCCAGAAGACTGGAGGACTCCTAATGTCGTATCTTTGTTTAAAAAGGTGAAAGAGATCGATGATCAATTACAGACCAATCAGCCTAACCTCGGTTGTGGAAAGATTATTGGAAAAAATTCTGAGGAAAAGGATAAATATTTTTGAGAAAGTCTAGGTTTGGTCAAGGACAGTCAGCATAGCTGTTTTCAGGGAAGGTCCTGTATGACTAAATTGATTAAATTTTCTGACAAGGATTGTCCACAAGGGTAGCGCATTTGATGTACTGTATCTGGATAATAACAAGGCTATCGAAAAGGTTATATATGGCAGACTGCTCAGGAAAGTAAAATCCCATGAAATCCAATGCAACGTGGCAAGCTGGATCCAAAATGTTCCTGGAGGCAGCAAGCAAAGGGTAATAGGTGTTTTCACAACTGGAAGGCTGTTCGATTGGGGCTCCTCATGGCTCCTTGCTTTTTAATGTATACATCAATGAATTAGATGTGAATGAAGGGGATATGACTAAAACGTTTCCAGATGACACAACCTTTGGCTGTGTGGATGATAATGAAGAAGAAAGTTCTTCAATGTCGCTCGGTTTCAATTAAGTGGTCACGTGGGCAGAACCGTGGTGAATGGAATTTACTGCGGAGAAGTATTTGGTAATGTATCAGGGGATGGCTAACAATGCAAAGGAATACACATTAAA
The DNA here is from genome assembly GCF_044704955.1 of Pristiophorus japonicus. Classification (NCBI taxonomy): domain Eukaryota; kingdom Metazoa; phylum Chordata; class Chondrichthyes; family Pristiophoridae; genus Pristiophorus; species Pristiophorus japonicus. The sequence goes on from NW_027254363.1 coordinate 6,045,864, forward strand.
TGGTAGGGCACTGAGAAGTGTACACTAACAAAGGGAATGTTTAATGCATGTCCACATACACATGAATGTAGCAGCACAGGCAGAAAAGTGCGTGAAGAAGGCATTTGGAATACTTTCCGTGAATGACGAGGCATAGAATATAAGAGCAGGTCGGTTATGCTGGAACTGAATAAAGAGCTGCAGTACTGCGTGAAGTTCTGGTCACCATATTACAGGAAACACGTGATTGCACGAGACAGGGTAGATAGGAGATTTACCAGGATGTGGCTTGGAATGGGGAATTTTAGATATGGGGAAAGATTAAACAGGCTGGTTTTATTTTCTCTAGAACATAGGAGGCTGAGGGGAGAATTTGTTCAGGTGTTTACTTTGGAGCTGCCTCGATAAAGTGGATAGGAAGGACCTTTTTCCCTCAGCAGAGGAGGTCAACAACGAGAAGGCATAGCTTTAAAGTAATTGGTAGGTGGTTTAGTGGGGAGTGAGAGGAAAGTTCTTCACCCAGATTATGGTTTGCGGATTGGGGGAGGGGGCGTGAGAGAGGGATTGTCCTGGATCGCACTGCCTGAAAGGGTAGGAGGTGAAAAAACGGTCACCACATTTCGAAAGTATTCTGATGTGTATCTGAAGTGCCGTAACCTACAGGGCTGTGGATCAAGAGGGAGAAAGTGGGAATGGCTTGATAGCTCTTTATTGGACGTTGCAAACGCGTTGGGCAGAAATAGCCTCCTTCTGAGCTGTATAATTCCGTGATTCCATGATTCGATGAATAGGAAAAGTGGACCTGAAACAGCTCATTGAAGGTAAATCAGTGTCTGAGCAGTGGGAGGCAGTCAAGAAGGCGTTACAAGTTCAGTGTCAACATGTTCCTAGAAAGAAAAACGGCAACTGTGTCAAATCTAGAGCCGCCTGGATGACAACGTGCATACAGGGAAAGATAAGGCAAACACAGGAAGCTTTTATCAACAATCTCGAGCCCAGTTCTGCAGAAAGCCTGGGGGTGAAATTAAAAAGGAAAGTTGGAAAGAAAAGTGAAAGCATGAAAATACTGGCACGTTGAATCAAAGAAAATCGAAAGATGTTGCACAATTGCACAAAGAACAAGAGGATAACGAAGGACAATATAGGGCGACCAAAATTGTAACCTATGTGTGGAGGTGGAGCATGTAAGTAAGGTACTAAATGAAAGCTTTGCAGCAGTTTAATGAAGGAGGGCGACGATGCCAGCGTTAAAGTTAAGGAAAAAGAGAATGTAATATTGGCTTGGATAAACATAGCAAGGGAACAATTATTAAGGGGTTTGGCATCTTCTAATGTAAATACATCTCCAGGACGCAATGAAATATATCCCAGGCTATTAAAAGAAATAGGTGTGGAAAGTGCGGAGGCTCTGACCATCATTTGAGAAATCTCCCTCGCTGCAGGAGAGGTACAAAAACATTGCCTAACTGCTAACGTTGTACCATTATTTATAAATGGACAAAGTGAAGCACCGAATAATTACAGACAATTATTTAAAACCTGGTAACAGGAAAATTATTGGAATCAACGCAGAGGGACAGAATAAACCTTCATTTAGAAAGACATTGATTCAAAAATACAGTCCGCATCGATTTGTTAAGGGAAGGTCATGTCTGACTTACTTGATTGAATTTTTTGAGGAGGTAGCTAAGAGGTGCGATAAGGGAAGTGCATTTGGCGTGATCCACATGGATTTTAACAAGACTTTTGAAAAAGTCTCACATCGCAGGCTGCTCAAAAAAGTAACAGCACATGGTAGTTAAGGGAGTGTTGCAAATCGGATCGAAAATTGGCTCAGTGCAGGAAGAAAATGGTTGATGTATGTTTTTACGAACAAAAGAATGTTTATAATGGGCTTCGTAGGGTTCAGTGCTCAGTCCCTTGTTTTCTGAGTTTATATTAATGATTTAGATATAAATGTAGGGAGCAAGGTAAAGAAGTTTACAAATGAAACAAAAATTGTCTTTGTGTTCGACAGTGAAGTGGGAAGTTTAGACTGCAGGATGATATCGATTGACCAGTCAGTTAGGTCGAAAAGAGGAAAATAACAATCAATCCAGAGAAGTGTGAGCTAATGCAATTGGGGAGGTACAACAAGATACACAAAATAGCAGGATACTGAGAGGTGTGGAGGAACAGAGGGACATTCGAGTGTATGCCCTCAGATCCTTAAAGTTAGAGAACAGGTCGATTAATTAGTACAAATGTCACATGGACTCCTTTACTTTTTAGCCAAGGGATAGAATGTAAGCGCAGGAAAGTTACGGTACAACTGCAAAACAACAGTAGTGCACAGCTAGAGTACTGCTCCAGTTCTGTTCACTACATTACAGGAAATATTTGATAGCACTCGAGAGGCTACAGAGGATATTACGAGGATGTTGCATCGACTGCAAAATTGACGCTATGAGGAAAGATTGGATGAACTGTGTTTTACTTTGTTTGGAACTGGGGAGGCTGATGAAAGATTGAATTGAAGTGCATGAAATATGAGGGCCCTAGATAGAATGGGTAGCAAGGATATTAGAAAGCACATTTGCCTTAGCAGAGGGGTCAAAAACCAGGCGCATCGAAGCAAAGTAGTTGGTATCATGATTAGAGAGGAGATGTGGGGAATACATTTATCCAGATGATGATGGCTGTCTGGAACTCACTTGCTGAAAGGATGGAGACGCAGAAACCTCCACCACTATTTATGAGGTTCTTGGATGTGCACTTAAAGAACCATATCCTACAGGGCGACGGACCTCGTGTTGGGTGTTGGATTCGGCTGGTTAGCTATTTGTCAAGGATGTCTCGGAGCGGGTGCAGGACATTCTGAAATGGGAGGGAGAACATCCAGTTGTCGTGGTGCACATTGGTACCAACGACATAGGTAAAAAAAGGGATGAGGTCCTGCGAAAAGAATCTAAGGAGCTAGGAGCTAAATTAAAAAGTAGGACCTCAAAAGTAGTAATCTCGGGATTGCTACCAGTGCCACGTGCTAGTCAGAGTAGGAATCGCAGGATAGCGCAGATGAATACATGGCTTGAGCAGTGGTGCAGCAGGGAGGGATTCAAATTCTTGGGGCATTGGAACAGGTTCTGGGGGAGGTGGGACCAGTACAAACCGGACGGTCTGCACCTGGGCAGGTCCGGAACCATTGTACTAGGGGGAGTGTTTGCGAGTGCTGTTGGGGAGGAGTTAAACTATTATTGCAGGGGGATGGGAACCTTTCCCGGGAGACAGAGGGAGACAAAAATGAGGCAAAAGCAAAAGACAGAAAGGAGATGAGGAAAAGTGGAGGGCAGAGAACCCCAAGGCAAAGAACAAAAAGGGCCATTGTACAGCAAAATTCTAAAAGGACAAAGGGTGTTAAAAAAGCAAGCCTAACGGCTTTGTGTCTTAATGGAAGGAGTATCCACAATAAGGTGGATGAATTAACTGTGCAAATAGATGTTAACAAATATGATGTGATTGGGATTACGGAGACGTGGCTCCAGGATGATCAGTGCTGGGAACTCAACATCCAGGGGTATTCAACATTCAGGAAGGATAGAATAAAAGGAAAAGGAGGTGGGGTAGCATTGCTGGTTAAAGAGGAGATTAATGCAATAGATAGGAAAGACATTAGCTTGGATGATGTGGAATCTATATGGGTAGTGCTGCAGAACACTAAAGGGCAAAAATCGTTAGTGGGAGATGTGTACTGACCTCCAAACAGTAGCAGTGATGTTGGGGAGGGTATCAAACAGGAAATTAGGAGTGCATGCAATAAAGGTGCAGCAGTTATAATGGGTGATTTTAATATGCACATAGATTTGGCTAGCCAAACTGGAAGCAATACGGTGGAGGAGGATTTCCTGGAATGCATAAGCGATGGTTTTCGAGACCAGTATGTCGAGGAACCAACTAGGGGGGAGGCCATCTTAGACTGGGTGTTGTGTAATGAGAGAGGATTAATTAGCAATCTCATTGTGCGAGGCCCTTTGGGGAAGTGTGACCATAATATGGTGGAATTCTGCATTAGGATGGAGAATGAAACAGTTAATTCAGAGACCATGGTCCAGAACTTAAAGAAGGGTAACTTTTAAGGTATGAGGCATGAATTGGCTAAGATAGATTGGCTAATGATAATTAAGGGGTTGACTGTGGATGGGCAATGGCAGACATTTAAGACCGCATGGATGAATTACAACAATTGAACATTCCTGTCTGGCGTAAAAATAAAAAAGGGAAGGTGGCTCAACCGTGGCTATCTGGGGTAATCAGGGATAGTATTAAAGCCAAGGAAATGGCATACAAATTGGCCAGAAATAGCAGCGAACCTGGGGACTGGGAGAAATTTAGAACTCAGCAGAGGAGGAAAAAGGGTTTGATTAGGGCAGGGAAAATGGAGTCCGAGAAGAAGCTTGCAGGGAACATTAAGGCGGATTGCAAATGTTTCTATAGGTATGTAAAGAGAAAAAGGTTAGTAAAGACAAACGTAGGTCCCCTGCAGTCAGAATCAGGGAAAGTCATAACGGGGAACAAAGAAATGGCAGACCAATTGAACAAGTACTTTGGTTCAATATTCACGAAGGAGGACACAAACAACCTTCCGGATATAAAAGTGGTCAGAGGGTCTATTAAGGAGGAGGAACTGAGGGAAATCTTTATTTGTCGGGAAATTGTGTTGGGGAAATTGATGGGATTGAAGGCCTCTAAATCCCCAGGGCCTGATGGACTGCATCCCAGAGTACTTAAGGAGGTGGCCTTGGAAATAGTGGATGCATTGACAGTCATTTTCCAACATTCCATTGACTCTGGATCAGTTCCTATCGAGTGGAGTGTAGCCAATGTAACCCCACTTTTTAAAAAAGGAGGGAGAGAGAAAGCAGGGAATTATAGACCGGTCAGCCTGACCTCAGTCGTGGGTAAAATGATGGAATCAATAATTAAGGATGTCATAGCAGCGCATTTGGAAAATGGTGACATGATAGGTCCAAGTCAGCATGGATTTGTGAAAGGGAGATCATGCTTGACAAATCTTCTGGAATTTTTTGAGGATGTTTCCAATAAAGTGGACAAAGGAGTACCAGTTGATGTGGTATATTTGGACTTTCAGAAGGCTTTCGACAAGGTCCCACACAGGAGATTAATGTGCAAAGTTAAAGCACATGGGATTGGGGGTAATGTGCTGACGTGGATTGAGAACTGGTTGTCAGACAGGAAGCAAAGAGTAGGAGTAAATGGGTACTTTTCGGAATGGCAGGCAGTGACTAGTGGGGTACCGCAGAGTTCTGTGCTGGGGCCCCAGCTGTTTACATTGTACATTAATGATTTAGACGAGGGGATTAAATGTAGTACCTCCAAATTTGCGGATGACACTAAGATGGGTGGCAGTGTGAGCTGCGAGGAGGATGCTATGAGACTACAGAGTGACTTGGATAGGTTAGGTGAGTGGGCAAATGCGTGGCAGATGAAGTATAATGTGGATAAATGTGAGGTTATCCACTTTGGTGGTAAAAACAGACAGACAGACTATTATCTGAATGGTGACAGATTAGGAAAAGGGAAGGTGCAACGAGACCTGGTTGTCATGGTACATCAGTCATTGAAGTTTGGCATGCAGGTACAGCAGGCGGTTAAGAAAGCAAATGGCACGTTGGCCTTCATAGCGAGGGTATTTGAGTACAGGGGCAGGGAGGTGTTGCTACAGTTGTAAAGGCCCTTGGTGAGGCCACACCTGGAGTATTGTGTACAGTTTTGGTCTCCTAACTTGAGGAAGGACAAATTTGCTATTGAGGGAGTGCAGCGAAGATTCACCAGACTGATTCCCGGGATGGTGGGACTGACCTATCAAGAAAGACTGGATCAACTGGGCTTGTATTCACTGGAGTTCAGAAGAGTGAGAGGGGACCTCATAGAAACGTTTACAATGCTGACGGGTTTGGACAGGTTGGATGCAGGAAGAATATTCCCAATGTTGGGGAAGTCCAGAACCAGGGGTCACAGTCTAAGGATAAGGGGTAAGCCATTTAGGACCGAGATAAGGAGAAACCTATTCACCCAGAGAGTGGGGAACCTGTGGAATTCTCTACCACAGGAAGTAGTTGTGGCCAATTCACTAAATATATTCAAAAGGGAGTTAGATGAAGTCCTTACTACTCGGGGATCAAGGGGTATGGCGTGAAAGCAGGAAGTGGGTACTGAAGTTTCATGTTCAGCCATGAACTCATTGAATGGCGGTGCAGGCTAGAAGGGCTGAATGGCCTGCTCCTGCACCTATTTTCTATGTTTCTATGTTTCTATGTCAGCGGGCAGAGACACAATGGCACAAATGGCTTCCCTCGGTGTCGTATTATTTCTATTATTCTATGACGAGAAAGAGTTAGAGGGATTCAGAGATCTCGTAATGGAATTCCAGAATTAAGGGCCCAGGAAGCTGAAGGTTTGGCAGCGAATGGTGGCGTGATTATAATCAGGGATGCACAACGAGACAGGATTGGAGGAGTGAAGATATGTCACGGGGTTATGGAGCTGGAGGAAATGACAGATAGGGAGGGGCGCGGTCATGCAGCGATTTGGAAGCAAGGATGAGATTTATAATCCTATGAGTTACTTAACCGGGAGCCAATGTCGGTCAGCGAGCACAGGGGCGATGGGTGAACGGGCTTGGTGCCAGTTAGGAGACAGGCAGTCAATTTTTTGGATGAGCACAAGTTTACATAGCGTAGAACGTGGGTGACCAGCCAGTTGTGCATTGGAATAGTCCAGTCCAGAGGCAACAAATGCATGGATAAGGATTTCAGCAGTAGCTGCGCAGAGGCAAGTGTTGAGATGGCTGATGTGACGCACGTGGGATACTCCATAGCTCAGAGGTAAAAGGTTGGCTGCCAGTGAGGAAGGATTTGATTGCATGCAGTCAGCGGTTTAGTTTAATGGACTGTGGTTTAAGTTGTGGGATTGAGGAGGATTTGGAAAGAAGTCAAGAAGCCACGAAACTTCCTGACGGCAGCAGAGGAAGTGTACGGGATGTAGATTAACTTTGGAATTATAATTACTCAATCAGTGAAAGGTTCACAGCCGTTAATTTGTTTGGAGTGCAATGAATGTGTCCAGTTTTGGTCTGCTAAGCTCAGGAAGCATAGAGAGGGAGCAAGGAAAGTTCACCAGACTGATTCCTGGGATATTGGGATGGTTCGATGAAGAGAGATTGAGTAGACAAGGAATATATTCGCTCAAGCTTCGAAAAATGAGAAGGCAACTCATTGAAATAGACAACATTCTGACAGTGCTTGACAGCATAAATGCAGAGAGGAGGTTTATTCTGTCTTGGTAGTCTAGATCCAAGGGACACTGTCTCAGAATAAAAGATCTGCTATTTAGGACTGAAACGAGGAGAAACATTTTCACTCAGAGGGTGCTGAATCTTTTTGAATTAGATAGCCCAGACGGCTGTGGAGGCTCAGTCTTTGAATATATTCATGACAGCGATCGATAGATTTGGGGATATTAAAGGTATCAAGGGATATGGGACAAAGCAGGAAAGTAGGGTTGAGGTCGAAAATCAGCCGTGACCTCATTGAATGGCGCAGCAACCTCGAGGGGCTGAATGGCTGAATCCTGCTTCTAATACTTATGTCTTTTTGAAAGAAACAGAAATAAAAACTATCACGGTGTTTCATCATTAATAGTTGCCCTTAGACCCACAACTCATCCTAGCTCACCCTGGTCCATCAGCGAACATCAGCGAATCGATTCCAAGACTTTCACTGATCTTTCCCTCCTCTGCGGATCGTCCCACACGGCCGCCAACCGCATCGTTGCCCAACCCAGCAGAGCCAAGTAAAACCATCGTTTCAACCTTTTTCGTGCCCCACGGAACTGATGAATCCCTGTCTCCACTCTATTTTTCTCCCCTTGAGCCGGCTGTTCCCACATTGTGGGATTTGTGGAATAGCATGATGCAATAAAGCAGAATCGGCATTGTTTTCTGAAAGGGAAATCATGCCTGACAAATTTGCTGGAGTGCTTTGAGGATGTAACGAGCAGGTGGATAAGGGGGAAGCAGTGCATGTGGTGTAATTAGACTTCTAGAAGGCATTCGATAAATTGCCACATAATAGGTTACTGCAAAAATAGAAGCTCATAGGGTTGGGAGTAATGTATTAACATTGGCTAAATAACAAAAAACAGAGTGTCGGAATAAATGGGGCTTTGTAGAGTTGGCAAAGCTCACAATGGGGTGCCGCAGGATTTGGCTTCTGGGTCCTCAACTATTTACAATCTGTATTAATGTCTTGGATGAAAGGACCGAGTGTAATTTAGCCAAATATGTTGAATATACAAAGATAGATGGAAAAGCACATTGTGAGGAGGACATAAAACATCTGCAAAGTGAGATAGACAGGCTAATGGGTGGGCAAACATTTGGCAGACGGCGAATCATGTGCGATATTGTGAGGTTATCCACTTTGGCAGAAAAAAATTGGAAACCAAATTAAATTTTAAATTGAGAAAAATTGCCAAGTGCTGCAGCACAGAAAGACTTATGTCGCCTTGTGCATGAAGCAAAAAAATATTCGTATGTAGGTACTGCAATTAATCAAGATCAAAAATGTAATGTTGTCCTTTATTGCAAGGGGGATAGAGTATAAAAGCAGAGAAGTCCCGCTACAAATTTACAGGTTATTAGTGAGACTTCACCAGGAGTACTGCATGCAGTTTTGGTATCTGTAGTTAGAGGGATATAGTTGCATTGGAGACTATTCAGAGAAGGCTCACTAGAATGATTTCGGAGATGAGAAGCTTGACCTATGCAGATAGGTTGGGTAGGTGTGGGCCAGTACTCATTGCAGTTTCAGGGGAATGAGAGGTGATGATATCGAAACTTGTGAGATAATGAGGGGGCTCGAAAAGGTAGATGCGCAGAGGATATTTCCACTCATAGGGGAAATTAAAACGAGGGGACATAGTCTCAGAATAAAGAGCCGCCATTTAAACCTGAGATTATAATGTTTTTCACTCAGAGGGTTGTAAATCTATGGAATTCTCTGTTCTCGAGAACTTTGAAGGTTGGGTCATCAAATATATTTAAGGTGGGGATGGACATATTTTTGAACAATAAGGGTTATGGTGTGCGGGATGGGAAGAAGAGCTTAGTCCATGATCAGATGAGCCGTTATCAAATACAATGACAGAGTGAGCTCGAGCGGCCAAATGGCTTACTTCTCTTATTTTTTATGGTTTCATGTTCTTATCATATAAAACGATAATTTGATACCAAACCACAGGAGGAGAAATTAGAGTAGATGAGCAAAAGGTTGGTCACAGAGCTAGGTTACAAAGCGTCTTAAAGTCGTGGGGAGAGGAGTAGAGGTTTGACAAGGAATTCCAGAGATGAGGGTTAAGGCAGCTGAAGGAATGTCCAGCGATTGTTGAACGATTATTATCAGGGATATTCAAGATGGCTGAATTAGAAGAGTTCCTATATCTCCAGTGGTTATGGGGATGGAGGAGATTAATGGCATTGGGAGGGGCGGGGTCATAACGGAGATGTGAAAACAACAATGCCAATTTTGAAATCCAAGCATTGCTTCAGCGCGAGCCAATATCGGTGAGCGAGCATCAGGGTGCTGGGTGAATGGGATTGATGCGAATTTGGATACAGTCAGAGAGTTTTGGAACGACCTCAAGTTTACGTTGGGTAAATCGTTGGAGGCCAGTAAGGAAAGCGTTGGAGTAGACAAGTAAGATAACGAAGGCATGATCAGGATTTCAGCAGCCGATTGGTGAAGGTCACGGTAGTGACGGGCGAAATTGCGAATATAGGACACTCCTCAAGGAGACAGCTCGGGAGCAAAAGTTTGGCACCGAAGTGGGAGGGAGTTGGTGAAATGCAGTCAGCGGCATAGATTAAGAGCCTCAGCTATAGTTTAATTTAATTGAATTATGAGCTTTTCTGTGGAGGACAAGAGGCAACGAAGTTACCTGAGGGCAGCAGAAAAACTGGAAAGGAGGACGAGAGGTCACGCTTGCATTGTGTTTGGTCTCCCGGACTTCTCATATTTCAATAAGTGAATGGTTCACATCCGCTGTTGGGGTGTAAATAATGGAAGTGATATAAATATTATCAGGGGTTTAATCTCTCATTACATGAATGTTAAAAGCAGATGCGATGTGACTTAAATAGTAAGGTGTGTGATTCTTATATAAATCAGAATGTTATCGGTCGTTTGCAGGTTCGAGTCTTGCCCTGGATGCATTATACACTTGTTAATTCTATTTTAACTTTATAAAACCAAACCTCATGTCCAATCATTAGCTTGATGAACAGTTGGCGAACAGCGGTGTACATAAAAGGGGACATATCACGAATCTCCAGAAAAATATATTCCACTGAGGAAGAAACGGCGAAAGAGAAAAGATGGCCCTCCGTGGATAACAAAAGAAATAAAGGACGGAATCCAATTAAAAAAAAAGGACAGACAATGTGGCCAAAACTGGTGGGAGGCTGAAGATTGGGAAGCGTTTAAAAGCCAACAATGGTTGCCAAACAAATGATTAAGAATGGGAACATAGACTATATGCACGAAATATAAAAACATATAGCAAGAGTTTCTATCGCTATATAAACATTAAAATCGTGGCTAGTTTAAATCTTGGTTGCTAATAGGACGAGACCGGGGAGTTAATAATGGGAAACATGGAGATGGCAGAAACTCTGAAAAAATATTTTCTATTATTCTTTACGTGAGAGGACACGAATAATATTCCAACAATGGATAGTCAAGGGGCCATTAGGCCACGCGGCCGTAGCCAGCACCATCCATTCAGTTGTTGTGTATATTGCGAGCAAATTCGGGGCAACTGCAATATCAAGGAGTGGATTTTGGAAAAGATGAGCATATTTCGAGTCAATGAACAGATGCACTGCGATCTGGATGCGCACCGGCGAGGCAAGCCCAATATAAATTGGAACACAATAGTTTAACAATTCGGTTATTGCAGCTGAAATCATACACCTTCTCAAACTATACAGGATGACCCGGATTTTTGAGAAAATCCGTTATAAAGGGAAAAAATATGAACCGGAACTGACAACCAGCCCATTTAAACAGACATAGAATGATCCGGGACTGCAAGGACATCCCTTTTACCCAGATGCAGAATAACCCTTGACTGACAGCAGTTCCCTTTTTTTCAAGAATAAAGTGAGATTTCGATCATCCCTGAAGGCAATTGTGCAGTGGGGCTCAGGACCACGCGGGGCAGAGACTGTTATTGAAGTCACAGATGATAGACAGGCAGGAAGGAGGGAGGGACGTAAAACCAGCCCAGTCTGAAATATATTAAATATTTAACATGTTAAGAAAATAAATGCATTTAAATTTAATTAAAAAAAAATTGAATTGAGTTGTTTTAAATAAATAAATAATTGATTCATAATCTATGTATTTTTTGATTGAACGAAGGCTGTGTGACTAGAAGAATTCCGTTGGAAATCATGGGTGCAGTCAATAAATACCCAAACACAGTAAGCCCATGGTGGAAGACAAGCCATGAGGGAAGATGTGGGCTACAAGAGCGATCTTTTAAAGTCGCGTGTGTCTTTCTGCTGGATCTGACAGCAGCTGCTTGTGCTGTGAAAGAGGTCAAATGTAATAGAGCCCAGCGCAGGCAGAACAGAAAAAGCATATTTATTTTATAAGTTAAAAATTTGGGGTTATATATAAATATACACATATATATATATATATACATATCTAAAGAAAGTCAGTCAGTCAGTCATGTCTTGTCTTGGTTTGATTTGATTTGAATTTGAAAATAAGGATGGAGGATGTCATCATGTCACACAGCCCGCACGCAAGTCCTGCCTAAAATCGCTATATTTCTAAATATTTTCCATTCTTTCAGATGTGGAATAGCAAAATCCCACAGCAGATTAATCTACCGTCAGAGAGTCCGCGAAGGAGTGTTCAAACAAATCAGTACGGTTTCAAGTTGCATGTAAAGCATTTTTCTCACATGACAGTAAGATCGCACAGCACGTTTGCACACACTCTAGCTTACACAAACAAACAAAAAAAATAAAATTCCTTAACCTCCAAAGGCAGGTTTTGAAATTTGAAATTGGAAATCCGGGACAGACAGCACATCCCTTTTAAACAGACACAGAATGATGAGGGTCTGATAGCATACTATTTTAAAGAGACAGAAAATGGTCTCGGACAGACAGCACATCCCCTTAAAAGGGACACGGAAATAGAATGAATAAAAACAGATAAATATGTCAAACTCGGCAGGTCGTGCAGATTTCGTGGAGGAAGAATCCGTTTTCACGTTCGGTCGGATAATCATTCCGTTATTTCAGGAAAAAGTTAAAGATTACAGATGTTTTCAACAAAAATAGCGCCTGGAAAAAATACACAGCGAGAAAGGTCAAATGGGAACGTCTGTGATACAGTGGAACGCAATAGTGATTAAATAGTAAATGGCACAATGGAGAAAGCAAAGTGGGTGGTAATCGGGCAATAACATAACAAAGGATGGTCCAGAGGAGGTGTTCGTGGGAACAGCAGAACCATTACCAGACAATGGGAGCGGTGCTTATGATCCGATACGTTGAACATAATTTTGAGGCCAGAAGACGAGAACATGCCGACAATATAGGGTGTCACCGCCTTTTAAATCAGACCAGGCAGCTTTGCCAGCCCGGATTGATTTCCTGTCCGCTTTGAATCCGGCAGCCAAGGGACGAATTCAAAAGGCAGCTTCTCTCACCTTTTCAGCACGAGAGAAACAGGACGCACTCATATTCAGGGCAGAGGTGCAGATTGACGCTGAATGTATGCTTATCCCAATTGAGGTGAATTTATTCGAACAGACAGGAAGATGTACTGATCAAGTATTGGCCGGAACCAAACAAGGGTTTAGGTGATGCAACGAGGCACAGAGCCGAGTACCTATGAGATATTTTAACTCTACTCACTTTGGCGGGTTTCACTTTGCTCTGAGATTTGGATGCTGATGGAACATCGTCGCAAAATCACACGTTTTAACGTGAAATACGTCTGTTTTCTCACATGTAGAGCGGTTGTTAGAAGCGGAAATTTGAGTAAAACGTGGCGGGGCTGGTCCTGGATTTGGACCGTGATCTCTCGCATTTCAAATGTGATCATTCCGAAGCGAGAATCATACCCGTGGACCAACGAGCCGCCGACAGTGAAAAGCGCAGCTCTCAGATTCTGACGGTGGTGAGAAATGATATTATGTCCCATCGTGCATGTGCTGTCTCTCAGATACCTATATAATTAGTGCCGCTCGCCATTGTCCTGCAACTGTTCTCCTTTTGACGAATATATTATTAATTTGAGACATGACATGAGGAAAGTACAGCATCCCTGTCAGTAAAAGGGGAATTTGGCGATGAGGTTAAATATGAATGTCAAAACGTGGTCAAGCTGCAAGCCAATGACGACGGGATTCAAACCCATGCGTGCAGAGTACAATAGATTAACAGCCCATCGCCTTAACCTCTCGGCCACCTCGTCTCTGCTTTAACACATCGTCAGCCATTCAATCTCCTGCTTTTTGTATCCAAACAGAAATAATGTGCAAGAAAGTCCACTTCAATGCTTGCTCTGCCCGTGCATGCAGATCGACAATGATGAAAACTTTCCATGAGATTATTTGAGCAAACAGCCCACCTTTGCTTCCAGGTTAGTGACTCGAAGAGATGGTTGGTTTCTCGGCAGAATCACAACAAAGAACATAAAATTTCACGATGCGAATTAAGTTGACCTCGAACCTACAATATTCTGATAACTTTGCAGTTATAATCGAAGTCAGACGCCTTATCCATTGGGCCACGCGGCCGCTGCTATCACTAGCCATTGTATTGTTGTCTATATTGCGAGCAAATTCGGGGCCACTGCAATATCAAGGAGTGGATTTTGGAAAAGATGAGCATATTTCGAGTCAATGAACAGATGCACTGCGATCTGGGTGCGCACCGGCGCAGGCAAGCCCAATGTAAATTGGAACACAACAGTTTAACAATTCGGTCATTGTATCTGAAATCATACTCCTTCTCAAACAATCCAGGATGACCCAGGTTTATGAGAAAATCCGGTTTAAAGGGAAAGATTATGAACCGGAACTGACAACCAGCCCATTTAAACAGACACAGAATGATCCGGGACTGCAAGGACATGCCTTTTACCCAGATGCAGAATAACCATTGACTGACAGCAGTTCCCTTTTAAAAGAATAAAGTGAGATTTCGATAATCCCTGAAGGCAATTGTGCAGTGAGGCTCAGGACCACGCGGGGCAGAGACTGTTATTGAAGACACAGGTGATAGAGATGCAGGAAGGAGGGAGGGAGGGACGTAAAACCAGCCCAGTCTGAAATATACAAATGTTTAACATTTTAAGAATATTAATGCATTTAAATTGTATTGAAAAAAAATTGAATTGAGTTGTTTTAAATAAATAAATAATTGATTCATAATCTATGTATTTTTTGATTGAACGAAGGCTGTGTGACTAGAAGAATTCCGTTGGAAATCATGGGTGCAGTCAATAAATACCCAAACACAGTAAGCCCATGTTGGAAGACAAGCCATGAGGAAAGATGTGGGCCACAAGGGCGATCTTTTAAAATCGCGTGTGTCTTTCTGCTGGATCTGACAGCAGCTGCTTGTGCTGTGAAAGAGGTCAAATGTAATAGAGCCCAGTGCAGGCAGAACAGAAAAAGCATATTTATTTTGGAAGTTAAAAATGTTGGATTGTATATAAATATACACATATATATATATACATGTATAAACAAAGTCAGTCAGTCAGTCATGTCTTGTCTTGGTTTGATTTGATTTGAATTTGAAAATAAGGACGGACTATGTCATCATGTCACACAGCCCACACGCAAGCCCTGCCTAAAATCGCTATATCTCTAACTTGTGTATTTTCCCTTCTTTCAGGTGTGGAATAGCAAAATCCCACAGCAGATTCTTCTACCGTCAGGGAGTCAACGAAGGAGTGTTCAATCAAATCAGTACGATTTCAAGTTGCATGTAAAGCATTTTTCTCACATGACAGTAAGATCGCACAGCACGTTTGCAGACACTCTAGCTTACACAAACACATAAACAAACTAAAATTCCTTAACCTCGAAAGGCAGGTTTTGAAATTTGAAATTGGAAATCCGGGACAGACAGCACATCCCTTTTAAACAGACACAGAATGATGAGGGTCTGATAGCACACTATTTTAAAGAGACAGAGAATGGTCTCGGACAGACAGCACATCCCCTTAAAAGGGACACAGAAATAGAATGAATAAAAACAGATAAATATGTAAAACTCGGCAGGTCGTGCATATTTTGTGGAGGAAGAATTCGGTTTCACGTTCTGTCGGATAATCATTCCGATATTTTAGGAAAAAGTTAAAGATTACAGATGTTTTCAACAAAAATAGCGCCTGGAAAGAATACGCAGCGAGAAAGGTCAAATGGAAACTTCTGTGATACAGTGGGACGCAGGTGTGATATAATAATAAATGGCACAATGGAGAAAGGCAAAGTGGGTGGTAATCGGGCAATAACGTAACAAAGGATGGTCCAGAGGAGGTGTTAGTGGGAACAGCAGAACCATTACAAGACAATGGGCCCGGTTCTTATCATCGGATACGTTGAACATAATGTTGAGGCCAGAAGACGAGAACATGCCTACAATATGAGGTGTCACCGCCTTTTAATCAGATCAGGCAGCTTTGCCAGCCCGGATAGATTTCCTGTCCGCTTAGAAATTCGGCAGCCAATGGAAGAATTCAAAAGGCAGCTTCTCTCATCTTTTCAGCTCTAGAGAAACAGGACGTACTCATATTCAGGGCAGAGGTGGAGATTGACGCTGAATGTATGCTTATCCCAATTGAGGTGAACGTATGCGTACAGACAGGAAGATATGCTGATCAAGTATTGGCCGGAACCAAACAAGGGATTCGGTTATCCAACGAATCACAGAGCCGAGTACCTCTGAGATATTTTAACTCTACTCACGTTGGCGGGTTTCACTTTGCTCTGGGATTTGGATGCTTATGGAACATCGGCATAAAATCACACGTTTTAACGTGAAATATGTCTGTTTTCTTACATGTCGAGCGGCTGTTAGACGCGGAAATTTGAGTAAAACATGGCGGGATCTTCCGGTATTTGGCCTGTGCCCTCTCGCATTTCAAATGTGATCATTCCGAAGCGAGAATCATACCCGTGGATCAACGAGCCGCCGACAGTGAAAAGCGCAGCTCTCAGATTCTGACGGTGTGAGAAATGATATAATGGCCCATCGTGCATGTGCTGTCTCTCAGATACCTATCTAATTAGTGCCCCTTGCCATTGTTCTGCAACCGTTCTCCTTTTGACGAATATATTATTAATTTGAGACATGACATGAGGAAAGTACAGCATCCCTGTAAGTAAAAGGGGAATTTCGCGATGAGGTTAAATATGAATGTCAAAACGTGGTCAAGCTGTAAGCCAACGACGACGATGATGGGATCCGAACCCATGCGTACAGAGTACAATGGATTAGCAGTCCATCACCTTAACCTCTCGGTCACCTCGTCTCTGCTTTTGCACATAGTCAGCCATTCAATCTCCTGCTTTTTGTATCGAAACAGAAATAATGTGCAAGAAAGTCCACTTCACTGCTTGCTCTGGCCGTGCATGCAGATCGACAATGATGAAAACTTGCCATGATATTCTTAAAGCAAACAGCCTTCCTTTGCTTCAGGTGAGTGACTGGAAGAGATTGCTGGTTTCTCGGCAGAATCACAACAAAAAATATAAAATTTCACTTAGCTAGTTAAGTTGACCGTGGCAGGACTCGAACCTGCAATCTTCTGATAACTTTGGTACCATATTCGAAGTCAGACGCCTTATCCATTAGGCCACACGGCCGCAGCCAGCAACATCCATTGTGCTGTTGTGTATATTGCGAGCAAATTCGGGGAAACTGCAATATCAAGGAGTGGATTTTGGAAAAGATGAGCATATTTCGAGTAAATGAACAGATGCACTGCGATCTGGGTGTGCAGCGGCGCAGGCAACCCCAATGTAAGTGGGAACACAACAATTTAACAATTCGGTCATTGCAGCTGAAATCATATTCCTTCTCAAACTATACAGGATGACCCGGGTTTATGAGACAATCCGTTTTAAAGGGAAAGATTATGAACCGGAACTGACAACCAGCCCGTTTAAACAAACAAGAATGATCCGGGACTGCAAGGACATCCCTTTTACCCATATGCAGAATGAGACTGGACTGACAGCAGTTCCCTTTGAAAGAATAAAGTGAGATTTCTATCATCACTGAAGGCAATTGTGCAGTGGGGCTCAGGACCACGCGGGGCAGAGATGGTTATTGAAGCCACAGGTGATAGACAGGCAGGAAAGAGGGAGGGACGTAAAACCAGCACAGACTGAAAGCCAATTTCGAAATATAGATATATTTAACATTTTAATAAAATAAATACATTTATTTTTTTTTTAATTGAATTTGATTTGTTTTAAATAAATAAAGAATTGATTCATAATCCATATATTTTTGATTGAACGAAGGCTGTGTGACTGGAAGAATTCCATTGGAAATCAGGAGGTGCAGTCAATAAATATCCAAACACAGGAAGCCCATGGTGGAAGACAAGCCACGAGTGAAGCTGTGGGCTACAAAGGCGATCTTTTAAAGTCGCGTGTGACTTTCTGCTGGATCTGACAGCAGCTGCTTGTGCTGTGAAAGAGGTCAAATGTGATAGAGCTCCGTGTCGGCAGGACAGAAAATGTACATTTATTTTGGAAGTTAAAAAGTTGGGATTGGATATAATTAGACATATATATATATATATATCCAAAGTTAGTCATGTCTTGTCTTGTCTTGTCTCGTCTTGTCTTGATTTTATTTGATTTGATTTGAATTTGAAAATAAAGGTTGAGGATGTCATCACATCACACAGCCCACACGCAAGCCCTCGATAAAATCGCTATATTTCTAATTTGTGTATTTTCCCTTCTTTCAGATGTGGAATAGCAAAATCTCACAGCAGATTCTTCAACCGTCCGAGATTCCACGAAAGAGTGTTCAATCAAATCAGCACGGTTTCAAGCTGCATGAAATGCATTTTTCTCACACAACAGTAATATCACACAGCACGTTTGCACACACACTGGCTTGCACAAACATACAAACAAACTAAAATTCCTGCACCCACTCAAGGCAGGTTTTGAAATTTGAAATTTGAATTCCGGGACAGACAGCACATCGCTTTTAAACAGACACAGCATGATGCAGAGCTGATAGCACACCATTTTAAATAGACAGAGAATGATCCCAGACAGACAGCACATCCCCTTAAAAGGGACACGGAAACAGGATGAATAAAAGCAGATAAATATGTAAAACACAGCAGGTCGTGCAGATTCTGTGGATGAAGAACTCAGTTTCACGTTCTGTCGGATAATCATTCCTATATTTTAGGAGAAAGTTCAAGATTACAGATTTTTCAACAAAAATTGCGCCTGGAAATAATACGCAGCGAGAAAGGTCAAATGGGAACGTCTGTGATACAGTGGAACGCAGCAGCGATTAAATAATAAATGGCACAATGGAGAAAGGCAATTTGGTGGTAATCGGGCAAGAACGTATCAAAGGATGGTCCAGAGGAGGTGTTAGTGGGAATAGCAGAACCGTTACCAGACAATGGGAGCGGTGCTTATCACCCGATACGTTGAACCTAATGTTGAGGCCAGAAGATGAGAACATGCCTACAATATAATGTGTCAACGCCTTTTAATCAGACCAGGAAGCTTGGACACCCCGGATTGATTTCCTGTCCGCTTTGAATTCGGCAACAAGAGACTAATTCAAAAACTAGCTTCTCTCATCCTTTCAGCTCTAGAGAAACAAGACACATTCAAATTCAGGGCAGAGGTGGAGATTGACGCTGAATGTATGCGTATCCCCATTGAGTAGAGCTGATGCGCACAGACAGGAAGTTATACTGATCAATTATTGGCCGGAACTAAACACGGGTTTAGGTTATCCAACGAGTCACAGAGCCGAGTACCTCTGAGATACTTTAACTTTACTCAGTTGTGTGAGTTTCACTTTGCTCTGGGATTTGGACGCTGTGGGAACAATCGCCGCAAAATCACACGTTTTAAGGTGAAATATGTTTGTTTTCTCACATGTCAAGCGGCTGTGAGGAGCGGAACTTTGTATAAAAAATGGCGGGGCTCGTTCAAGATTTGGCCCGAGACCTGTCGCATTTCAAATGTGATCATTCCTAAGCGAGAATCATACCCCGAAACCAACGAGCCGCCGACAGTGAAGAGTGCAGCTCTCAGATTCTGACGGTATTGAGAAAAGATGTTAGGCCCATCGTGCTTATGCTGTCATTCAGAGACCTATCGAATTAGTCCCCCTCTCCGCAGTCCGACAAATGTTACCCATTTGACGAATATATTATTAATTTGAGACATGACATGAGCAAAGTGCAGCATCCTTGTCAGTGAAAGTGAAATTCGGCGATGAGGTTAATGTGATTAACAAAGTGAGCAGGGGAGTCAAAGCTGAGCACAAATTCGTTGAGGATGGGATTCGAACCCATGCGTGCAGAACAAAATTGATTAGTAGTCCATCGCCTTAATTTCTTGGCCACCCTCGTCTTTTATTCAGCGAAGCGTCAGCCTTTCAATCTCCTGCTTTTTGTAACCCGACAGATATAATGTGCAAGAAAGTCCACTTCACAGCTTGCTCTGCCCGTGCATGCAGATCGACAATGATGAACACGTGCCATTAGATTGTTAACGCATACAGCCTTCCTTTACTTCAGGTGAGTGACTCGAAGAGATGGTTGTTTTTTCGGCATAATCGCAACAAATATAAAATTTCACGCAGCGACTTAATTGACCGCGGCAAGATTCGAATCTACAGTGTTTTGATAAGTTCACTGTTACAATCGAAGTCAAACGCCGTATCCATTAGCCCACGCAGCCGCTGCCACCATCATACAATGTGTTTTGTCTATATTGCGAGCAAAATCAAGGAGTTGGTTTAGGAAAAGATGAGCATATTTCGAGTAAATGAACAGATGCACGGCGATCTGGGTGCGAACCCGGCGCAGGCAACCCCAATGTAACTTGGAACACAACAGTTTAACAATTCGGTCATTGCAGCTGCAATCATACTCTTTCTCAAACTATACAGGATGACCTGGGTTTATGAGAAAATCCGTTTTAAAGGGAAAGATTATGAACTGGAACTGACAACCAGCCCTTTTAAACAGATACAGAATGATCGGGGACTGCAAGCTCATCTATTTTACCCAGATGCAGAATCACCATTGACTGACCGCAGTTCCCTTTTAAAAGAATAAAGTGAGATTTCTATCATCCCTGAAGGCAATTGTGCTGTGGAGCTCAGGACCACGCGGGGCACAGAAGGTTATTGAAGCCACAGGTGATAGACAGGCAGTAAGCAGGGAGGGACGTAAAACCAGCCCAGACTGAAAGCCAATTTACAAATATAAATATATTAAGCAACTTAAGAAAATAAATACATTTACATTTTATTTAAAAAAAATTGAATTTGATTTGTTTTAAATAAATAACTAATTGATTCATAATCTAGATATCTTTTGATTGAACGAAGGTTGTGTGACTGGAAGAATTCCATTGGAAATGCAGGGGTGCCTCTTATCAACAGAGGCAGACATTGATATGGAGATTCAGCATCGCCTCCAGTGCTCCAGTGCAGCCTTCAGACGCCTGTGAAAAAAGAGTGTTTGAAGACCAGTCCCTCAAATCTACCACCAAACTCATGGTCTACAGGGCTGTAGTAATACCCGCCCTCCTGTATGGGTCTGTGTCATGAACGATGTGCAGAAGGCACCTCAAGCCGCTGGAGATATATCACCAACGATGTATCCGCAAGATCCTGCAAATCTCCTGGCAGGACAGGCGCATTAACATCAGGGTAACATCCCCAGTATTGAAGCACTGACCACACTCTATCAGCTTCGCTGGGCAGGCCACATAGTACGCATGCCAGATGCGAGACTCCCGAAGCAAATGCTTTATGCGGAGCTCCTTATTGGTAAACGAGCCAAAGGAGGACAGCGTAAATGTTATAAGGGCACCCTCAAAGCCTCGCTGGTAAAGTGTGACATCACCACTGACAGCTGGGAGATCCTGGCCGTAGATCGCCCGAGGTGGAGAAAATCGATCCGAAAGGGCGTTGAGCTCTTTGAGGCTCGATGCAAGGAGCATGAAGAGCCCAGGCGCACGCAGCAGAAGGAGCGTACGACAAACCAGCCCTACCGACCCCTTCCCTTGACGAATGTCTGTCCCACCTGTGAGAGGATCTGTGGCTCTCGTATCAGACTGCTCAGCCATCAAAGAATTCACTTTGGGAGTGGAAGCAAGTCCTCCATAGGACCGCTGGACCTGATGGCTTATAGGCTGAGAATACAACCAATGCATCCATTGGATATAGGCCATCAGGTCCAGGGGACTTGTACGCCTTTAGTCCCATTGGTTTACCTCATACTGCCTCATTAGTGATAATGATAGTATTAAGTGCCTCCCCCCATATAGCCCTTGGAATATCCACTATTTGGATATTTTTACTGACTTCTACCTTGAGAACTGAAACAAAATATTTGTTCAATGTCTCTGCCATTTCCCTGTTCTCGATTATTAATTCGCCAGTCGCATCCTCCAGGAGACTAACCTTTACTTTAGCCATTCTTTTCCTTTTTACATACCTGTAGAAGCTCTTTCTATCTGTTTTTATATTTCGTTCAAATTAACATTCATAATCTACCCTCTTTTAATCATATTTTTAGTCGTTCTTTGCTGGATTTTAAAAATGTCCCAATCCTCTGGACTCACACGAGTGGATGATTGGCTGAGCGTGATGGAACAGGTGGCCTAAAAGTTGCTGCAAAATAATTCAGAACAATTGCAGCTCAAATGACCTCCAAACAGAGCGGATTACGAGCAAATGCCTACAGCTACTGATTCATTGTGAATAGGGCTCCAACTTACTCAGAAGCAATTCGATTATATTCCGAATCCAACGTTTTAACCACCCAGCCACGGCAGCTAGCACGTCGCATTTTTTTAAACACACACTGAATGAAGCAGCATTGAGAGCGCAACCCTTTTAAACAGATAAAGACTGATCCGAGACTGACAGTACAACAACTTGATGTCGCTGTATTGCACAATAGAAAGCGGGATTGGATGAATCGCTTTCGGGGGTAATTAAATGATGTACTCCCTGCTTGTCTCAGCTAATCAGCTCGTTGGTCAAGGGGTATGATTGTCATTTATATTGGAAAATAATGGAACCCTTACTAATGGAGAAAATAGAAGAACATCTAGAAACCAAAAGTATAAAAATGAATAATCAGCATGGATTTCAACAGGGAAAGTACTGCTGGATCAAACTCATAATTTTTGAAGAGGTTATAGAGTGGGTAGACATTGATCATGCAAGAAGTGTAAGGTATCCAGATTTTCAAAAGACCCTCGCTATGATACCCAATAATAGCCTGCTGAGCAACGTCAGGGTATAAGCAGCAGAATGAATAGCGAGCTAGCTTCAAGACTGAAATCAGAGATTGGAGATAAAGGGCAGATATTCACATTGGCAGAAGATGGATAGTTGTGTTCCAAAAGGATCAATGACTTAACCACTATTGTTCACTATTTATATTAACGATTTAAAATTTGGAACTAAAAACAGAATTTCCAAATTTTCCAATGATACCAAATTGGAGGAAATTTATACTGAGCAGGACTGCAACAAATTAAGGACAACATTAACAAATACGCAGAATAGGCATATAATTTTTAATTAAGTTCCACACACATAGCTGTGAGGTATTACATTTTGGTAGGAAAAATATGGAGGTCACTTATTACTTGGCACAAACGACTCGAGGTGGGGTAGAGGAACAATAGGATATCTGAGTACAACTACATAAATCACAAAAATTGTGACAGAGTTTAGCAAGACAAAATAAAGATAACTAAGCAGTGGAGGTTATTTCTAGTGGTATAGAATTGCAAAATAGGAAGGTTATGCTAAACCTGTATTGAACCTCGGTTAGACCACACTTAGAGTACTGCATGCAGTTCTGGTCATCCTTTTATAAAGATGATATAGAGGCATTTGGGAGGGTGCAGAGAAGATTTACACGGATGCTACCAGAAATGGGAGGTTATTCATAAGTGGAAATAATGAACAAGCTGGGTCTCTTTTCTCTTGAAGATTGATCTATAGGGGTGACCTAATAGATGTATTTAAAATGTTGAAAGATTTTGATCGAGTGTTTATAGAGAGAATGTTTTCATCTGTGGGGAAGAGCATAACTGGAGGCCACCAATATAAGATCGTCATCAAGAAATACAGAAATTAAATAGAGAATTCAGAAGCAACTTCTTTCTGGAAAGAGTGATGAGAATGTGGAACTGAAAAGCGTAGGAGTGGTTCAAGCGAATAGTATAGATACATTTAAGGAGAGGCAATACAAGTATATGAGGTAGAAAGGAATAGATGGCTATGCTGATAGATTTAAATCAAGAAAGTCTCCAGAATATTCGTGTGGAACATAAACGCTGACATGGTTTGAATAGCCAGAAAGGCAGTATACGCTATGCTGTCCTTTGTAAGCCTATTTAATTCAGTTATCTGCAGGATTATGCATTGGATTCAATGATAAGCTCTCTGACTATAGGTAGGAGTGTCTGTGTCACTGTAAGAGCTTTCTGTTTCTGTGTAATAGTTTATGGCTCTCTTTAGGTGCTGTCTGGGTCTATGTTGCAGCTGCCTGTGTCAGATTATGAGCTGACTGTGTCTGTTTAAGTGTTGTCCGGGTTTGTGTAGGAGCGTCGTGGTTTGTATTTCAGCTCCATGTGTCAGGTTTGGAGCTGACTGGGTCTGTGCAAGAGTTGTCTCTGTTTGTGCCGGAGAGTCTGCGTCTGTGTTGGAGTGTGTCTGTCTGTGGTTGATCTCCCTGGGTCAGTGTGGTTCTGCATTGAGCTTTTTGATATCGGTGCTGTCTTGATCTTTAAATGAGGTGTCTGCATCTCCGAAGCGAGCTGTGTGGTTCGGTAAACAAGCAGTCTGGTCGTTTCTCGGAACAGTCTGCGCCCGTGTAAGAACTGCTTATATTTGTGTAGGAGCTCTAGGATCTGTATTGGTGATGCCTTGGCCAGGGTAGAGCTGTCTATGTCTATGTAGGTGGGAATTAATCAGTCTCGGAGGTCCCTCTGTCTCTGAAAGGAGCTGTTTGGGTCTGTGAATTAAAGTTTTTGCCTGTGATGTTAATCCGTGCTTCAGTGTAGCACCTGCCTGGTTCTGCATAGGAGCTGCCTGCTTTCGCGGAGGAAATGTCAGTGTCTCTGTCGAAGCTCCCTGGAAATGTGTTGGTGTTGTCTGCGGCTGATGAGGACATGTTTGCTCCTGTGTAGGTGATGCTGGGTCTGTGAAAGGTACTGTCTGAGTCTGTACACAAGCATTTTGATGCTGTGTATGCGCTTTGCCTGTCTGCACAGGAGTGTATGGATCTGTGCAGTAATGTCTGACTCGGTGTAGGATCATTACTCCTCTGTACGGGAGCTGCCTGGGTCTGTTTAGCCGCTGTCTGGGTCGTTGCAGGAAAAGTCTGGATCTCTGATGGTAGATTGTGGGACAGTTTCGGAAGATTGTGAATCTGTGAAGGTAGAGTCTGGGACTGTAAAAGAGCCGTCTGAATATTGTTGCAGCTGTCTGGCTCTGTGAAGTTTAGTCTGGGGCTGTGAAAGTACATAGAAATCTAGAAATCCACAGCGCTGAAGGAGGCCACTTCGGCCCATAGTATACTTGCCAGCCGACAAAGAGCCATAATGCCCTTTGATCAACAAACCTGAAGGCTATCTATGGACCTGTGAAGTATGACAATGGCGGAAAGATAGAGAACGCCCAGCCCAGTAAGTCCGCCCCACACAACTTCTACACCCCTTGCACCGAAAAAGTATACACACCACCCCAACCCGAGCCAAGCGAACGCATGGGAGAAGCAAAAAAGCAGAAAAGAAACCAGGCTAATTGTGGGAAAAAAATCTGTTAAAATTCCTCTCCATCTACGCGATCATAATTAGTCCAAGAGATCAACTTGGTCGTATTGGAATCCCGGCAGTACTTACCATCGTATCTGCGTCACCCAACAAGAGGCTATCCAGGCTAATCCCACTTACCAGCTCTCGGTCCGTAACTCTGCTGGTTACAGCAGGGACATTGTACTTGACTGTATAAAACATTGCTTAGGCCGCTGCTGGAGTACTGTGTGCAGTTCAGGTCACCACATTTCAAACAAAAGATGTGATTGCGCTGGAAAGGGTACTGAGGAGATTTACAAAAAAAGTTGCCTGGACTGGAGAATTTTGGTGATGAGGAAAGATTGGAAATGCTGAGTCTGTTTTCTTTGGACCAGAGGAGGCTGAGGGCTGACTATATTGAGGTGCATAACTTTATGACGGTCCTAGATAGAGTTGGTTAGAAGTTCCTGTTTCCCTTTGCAGAGTGGTCAACAACCAGGGGGAATCGATTTAAACTAATTTCGGGTTGGACCAATTCCCCTATCTCGGGCGCCTCCTATCAACAAGAGCAGGAATTGATGACGAGATCCAACACCGCCTCCAGTGTGTCAGTGCAGCCTTCGGCATCCTGAGGAAAAGATGAGTTTGAAGATGAGTCCCTCAAAACTTTCAACTAGCTCATGGTCTACAAGGCTGCAGTAATACCCACTCGCCTGCATGGCTCAGGGACGTGGACTATGTACAGTAAACACCTCAAGTCACTGGAGAAATGCCACCAGCGATGTCTCCTCAAGATCCTGCAAATCCCCTGGCAGGACATACGCACAAACATTTGCGTCCTGGTCCAGGACATCAACCCCAGCAGTGCACCACTTACCACACTTGATCAGCTCCGCTGGGCAGGCCACATGCCAGACACGAGACTGCCATAGCAAGCGCTCTTCTCGGAACTCGTCCACGGCAAATGAGCCAAAGGCGGAGAGAAGGAAACGTTACAAAGACACCCTCAAAGCCTCCCTGATAAAGTGTGACATCCCCAGTGTGACCTAGGAGTCCTTGGCCATAAATCGCCCAAAGTGGAGGAAGTGCCTGCCGGAGTGTGCTGAGCTCCTCGAGTATCGTCGCTGAGAGCATGCAGAAATCAGGTGCAGGCAGCGGAAGGAGCTGCGGCAAACCAGGCTCCCTGCCCATCCTTTCCCTCAACGACGATCTGTCTGACCTGTGACAGAGAATGTGGTTCCCGTATTGAACTGTACAGCCATCTAAGAACACATGCTAAGAGTGGAAACAAGTCTTCCTCGATTCCGAGGGACTGCCAAAGATGATGAATTAGGGGGAGGGTTAGACGAGCTGTGAGGATAAATGTCTTTACCCAGGGCGTCGTGGTAGTCGGGAGCTCAAAGCCTGAATGGGTGGTAGCGGCAGAAACCTTCACACATTTTAAAAATACTTGGATGCCATTTAAATATGCTGTAACCCATAGGACGCACTTAGAGCTGGGAAGTGGGAATTAGGCTGGAAAGCTCTTAATCGGCCTCCTCGGGCACTATTGGCTAAAATGGCCTCCTTCCGTGCTGTACATTTTTGCATTTCCTACACTGCAAAGTGATCACATCTTAAAAGTAATTAATTTGCTCTGAACTGCTTTGGGAAGTGCTGAGGTGAAAGTCGCTGCAGGAATGCTATCAGTTTAATGTAAAAGTGACATAAGAAAGTACATAGCATGAAGACCGGTTGCCTCACTCGGTGAGCGCTGGGTGTTACTAACGCCAAATTGGCGAGTTCGAACCCATTACGGGCCATTTATTTTATTTTTGGTGGTGTGGTTGGGCTGCAAGCATTTTAGAGCAGCTTAAACATTCAGGGACAAAACTCACACCAAACCTCTAATACATTGAAGCAATGCTGCAAAACATTAGTTATGCCGAGAGCTGGTGGCCCTGCCGAGTGTTTCCAGCATTAAATGAACAATTCCATATCCTCTGGTGATTTGTGACTTCTCGTATTTCAATGAGTGAAAGGCTCACTGCCGCTGATTGGTTTGTAGTGCAAAGTATGGAACTGATCTAAATACAATTCCACTGCGTAATCCCTCATTATAAGAACATAAGAATTAGGAACAGGAGTAGGCCGTCTAGCCCCTCGAGCCTGATCCGCCACTCAACAATATCATGGCTGATCTGGCCGTGGACTCAGCTCCACTGACCCGCCCGCTCCCAGTAACCTTTAATTCCCTTATTGGTTAAAAATTTATCAATCTGTGATTTGAATACATTCAATGAGCTAGCCTCAATTGCTTCCTTGGTCAGAGAATTCCACACATTCACAACTCTCTGGGAGAAGAAATTCCTTTTCAACTCGTTTTAAAATTGGCACCCAAGTTCTCGTCTCCCCGCCCAGTGGAAACAACCTCTCTGCCTCTATCTTCTCTATCCCTTTCATTATTTTAAATGTTGCTTTCAGATCACCCCTCATCCTTCTGAACTCAAACGAGTAAAGACCCAGTCTACTCAATCTATCATAATAAGGTAACTCCTTCATCTCCGGAATCAGCCTAGTGAATCGTCTCTGTACCCCCTTCAAAGCTCGTATATCATTTGAAAGAAAGGTGATAAAAACTGCACGTAGTACTCCAGGTGCGGCCTCACCAATACCCTGTACAGTTGCAGCAGGACCTCCCTGCTTTTGTACTCCATCCCTCTCGCAATGAATGCCAACATTCCATTCGCCTTCCTGATTACTTGCTGCACCTGCAAACTAAAACTTTGGGATTCATGCACAAGGACCCCCAGGTCCCTCTGCACCTCAGCATGTTGTAATTTCTCCCCATTCAAATAACATTCCTTTTTACTGTTTCTTTTTCCCCAAGGTGGATGACCTCACATTTTTCGACCTTGTATTACATCTGACAAACCTTAGCCCATTCGCTTAACCGATCTAAATCTCTTAGCAGCCTCTCTGTGTCCTGTGCACAATCCGCTTTTCCATTAATCTTTATGAAATCTGCACATTTTGTTACACGACACTCTGTTCCCTCTTCCAGGTCATCTATGTATATTGTAAACAGTTATGGTCCAAGCACCGATACCTGCGGCACACCACTAACCATCGATTTCCAACCTGAAAAGGACCCATTTATTCCGACTCTCTGCTTTCTGTTAGCTTGCCAATTGTCTATCCATGCTAATACATTTCCTATGACTCTGCGTACCTTTATCTTCTGCAGTAACCTTTTGTGTGGCACCTCATCGAAAGCCTTTTGGAAATCTAAATACACCACATCCATCGGTACACCTCTATCCAACATGCTCGTTATATCCTCAAAGAATTCCAGTAAATTATTTAAACATGCTTTCCCCTTCCTGAATTCATGTTGCGTCTGCTTGATTGTACTATTCCTATCTAGATGTCCCGCTATTTCTTCCTTAATGATAGCTTCAAGCATTTTTCCCACTACAGATGTTAAACTAACCGGCTTATAGTTACCTGCCTTTTGTCCGCCCCCTTTTTTAAACAGAGGCGTTACATTTGCTGCTTTTTAATTCGCTGGTACCTCCTCAGAGTCCAGAGAATTTTGGTAGATTATAACGAATGCATCTGCTCGAACGTCTGTCTTCTCTTTTAATACCCTGGGATGCATTTCCTCAGGACCAGGGGACTTGTCTACCTTGAGTCCTATTAGCCTTTCCAGCACTACCACCCTAGTGATAGTGATTATCTCAAGGTCCTTCCTTCCCACATTAACGTGACCAGCAATTTATGGCATGGTTTTTGTGTCTTCCACTGTGAAGACCGAAGCATAATAATTG
This sequence comes from Pristiophorus japonicus, assembly GCF_044704955.1. Lineage (NCBI taxonomy): Eukaryota > Metazoa > Chordata > Chondrichthyes > Pristiophoridae > Pristiophorus > Pristiophorus japonicus. The sequence goes on from NW_027254363.1 coordinate 6,074,801, forward strand.
TTTGAGGTCTCAGCCATTTCCACATTTCCCATCATTAAATCCCCCTTCTCATCTTCTAAGGGACCAACATTTACTTTAGTCACTCTTTTCCGTTTTATATATCGGTAAAAGCTTTTACTAACTATTTTTATGTTTTGTGCAAGTTTACCTTCGTAATCTATCTTTCCTTTCTTTATTGCTTTCTTCGTCATTCTTTGCTGTCGTTTAAAATTTTCCCAATCTGCTAATTTCTCACTAACCTTGGCCACCTTATACGCAATGGTTTTTATTTTGAAACTCTCATTTATTTCCTTGGTTATCCATGGCTGGATATCCCTTCTCTTACCGCCCTTCTTTTTCACTGGAATATATTTTTGTTGAGCACTATGAAAAAACTCCGTAAATATCCTCCACTGTTCTTCAATTGTGTCACCGTTTAGTCTGTGTTTCCAGTCTACTTGAGCCAACTCTGCCCTCATCCCACTGTAGACCCCTTTGGCTAAGCATAGTACGCTCGTTTGAGACACTACTTCCTCACCCTCATACTGTATTACAAATTCAACCATACTGTGATCACTCATTCTGAGAGTATCTTTTACTGGGAGATCGTTTATTTTTCCTGTCTCATTACACAGGACCAGATCTAAGATAGCTTGCTCCCTTGCATATTCTGTAACATACTGTTCGAAGAAACAATCCTGTATGCATTCTATGAATTCCTCCTCAAGGCTACCCAGTGCGATTTGATTTGACCAATCGATTGTAGGTTAAAATCCACCATGATTACTTCCGTTTCTGTTTCACATGCCTCCATTATTCCCTTGGTTATTGCCCGCCCCACCATGAAGCTATTATTTGGGGGGCCTATAAACTACGCCCACCAGTGACTTTTTCCCCTTACTATCTCTAATCTCCACCCACAATGATTCAAAATGTTTTTCATTAGAGCCAATATCGCCTCTCAGAACTGCCCTGATATCATCCTTTATTAACAGAGCTACCCCACCTCCTTTCCCTTATTGTCTATCTTTCCGAATTGTCAGAAACCCCTGTATGTTTAATTCCCTGTCCTGGCCAACCTGCAACCTTTCTGATTTGTGCCGTCAACTCATTTACTTGTTTTCGAATGCTGCGTGAGGTTAGGTAGAGTGTTTTAATACTCGTTTTTAAACCATGAGTTTTAGTTTTCACCCCTCCTGCAGCCCCTTTATATTCATACATATTGTCCCTTCCTATCACCTTGTCGTTTACACTTACCCCAGTGCTAGTCTGCTCTGTTGCCTCCTGCTTTTTGCATTTTTTCTTGGGGTCCTGTGATCTGACCTCTCACCCACTCTAACTAGCTCAGAGCCTTCTCCTGGTTTCCGAATACTCCTTGCATTGCGGCACCGAGATTTCATGCTTGCCTTTTTATTACACTTTGACCCTTTAGAATGTTGCTGTGCATTTGTCTGCTGCAAACTGCAGGGGCCACGTCGCTTAATGGATAAGGCATCAACTTTGATGCAAACACTGATGTAATCAGAAAATTGCAAGGTCAAACGTTGCGGTGGTCATTTTGTCAAAACTTGTTCATCTTTATAAAACCAAACCACGTTCGCACTCATTAACTAAAGGTGAGATCCTCCCAAACAATGCACTGATCTTCATTAAAAGGCATTTCTTCATGCTTTGTATATTGCTCACTGATTTTTGGAGATAGTGTTCAACAAACCAACAATTATACTATTAATGTTTCCAGTTCGAACAACAGCTTCGCGTCAATCAGTGTAATAAAGGGCACTGGAGGGAATTGTGATCAGATTCCAATGAGATCCCCGTGAGTCGATAAAAAAAGAGCACTTGCAGAATCGCTGCGTGCAGGGTTCGACACTGCGCAGGAAAACCATCATTAGATTTCGAGTCCAACGCTTTAACCACTCGGCCATCGCAACTACACTGTAGAGCTGCTTTAATAGTCGAATCGTTGGTACAATTTATCAGAGAGACCGCCTGCATGCTTGCCCTATTGGATCTCCCAGACGATGTGAAAATTAAATCGTAGAATCACAAAATCTTGCAGCAAAGCAGGAAAAATTTCGGTCAGAACAGAAAGAATTTACATTTCGGGAAAAACTGAACAGTCTGGAGAGCTTCTTTATCGAAAAACAAGTGAGATATATTTTTAACATTATGAAGGTATTTGATCGAGTTGATGTGGAGAAAATGTTTGCTATTGTGCAGGAGTTCAGAACGGGAGGTCACTGATAAATTCAGTAGACAATTCAAGAGCAACTTATTTAAAAAAGAGTGGTAAGAATGTGGAAGATGCTGCACGAGCAGTAGTTGAGGCGAATAGCACAGATTCATTTTAAAGGGATTACCTAAGCACATGACTGAGAAAGCAATAGAACAATATGCTGATAGGATCAAGTGAAGTAGGGTAGTTTGCAGCATTAACTCTAGCAACACCAGTTAGGTGCAATTGTCTGTTTCTGTGATGCAATCTCTAGATAACGTTATGTAACACACATGTTAAACAACAACAACTTACACATAATTAGCACCTTGAAATTAGCGAAACGTCCAAGGCGCTTCACAAGAGTATTATGCGATACAAATTTGACACCGAGCCACAAAATACAAATTAGCGCAGGTGACTAAAAGATTGGTCAACCAGGTATGCTTGATAATGAGGAAGAAAGCTGTACATTGCAGGAAGATATCAAAGAACTGGTCAGGGGTGTAATGGAATTCAAACCGGAGAATTGTTAGATAATGCATTTGGCGAGTGCTTATAGGGAAAGCGAATAAACATTAAATGTTAGGCCACTGATAAGGGTAGAGGTGCAAATGACCTTGGAGTGCATGTCCACAGAATCCTTGACGGTAGCAGGGCAGGTAGATAAGATGCTTGTGAAGTATAGACAGAAAGGAAAAGGAGGCGGGGTGGCGTTGCTGGTTAAAGAGGAAATTAATGCAATGATAAGGAGGGACATTAGCTTGGATGATTTGGAAGCAGTATGGGGGGAGCTGCAGAATACTAAATGGCAGAAAACGCTAGTGGGAATTGTGTACAGACCTCCAAAAAGTAGTAGCGAGTTGTGGACAGCATCAAACAAGAAATAAGGGATGAGTGCAATAAAGATACAGCAGTTACCATGGGCGACTTTAATCTATAGATTGATTGAACTGACCAAACTGATAGCACTGCGGTGGAGGACGATTTCCTGGAGTATATTAGGGATGGTTTGCCAGACCAATATGTCGAGGAACCACCAAGTGAGCTGGCCATCGTAAACGAGGTGATGTGCAATGAGAAGGGACGAATTGGCAATCTTGTTGTGCGAGGGCCCTTGGGGATGAGTGACCATATCATGATAGAATTATTTTTAAGATGGAGAGTGACACAGTTAAATCAGAAAGTAGGAACCTGAACTTTAGGAAAGGTAATTTCGATGGTATGAGGCGTGAATTGGCTAGAATAGTCTCGCAAATGATATTTAAAAGGTTGATGGTGTATAGGCAATGGCAAACATTTCAAGACCACATGGATGAACATCAACAATTGTACATCCCTGTCTTCAGTCAAAATACAACGGGGAAGATGGCTCAACCGTGGCTAACAAGGGAAATTAAGGATAGTGTTAAATCCAAGGAAGAGTTATATAAATTGGCCAGAAAAATCAGGAAACCTGAGGACTAGGAGAAATTTAGAATTCAGCCAAGGAGGACGAAGGATTTCATTAAGAGCGGGAACAAAGAGTACGAGACAAAGCGTGCCAGAAGCATAAAAAATGACTGCCAAAACTTCAATATATATGTGAAGAGAAAAAGATTCGTGAAGTCAAACGTAGGTCCCTTGCAGTTGGATTCAGTTGAATTTATAATGGGGAACAAAGAAAAGGCAGACTAATTGAACAAATACTTTGGTTCTGTCTTCACGACAGAAGACACAAATAACCTTCTGGATGTACCAGGGAACCGAGGGTCGAGTGCGAAGGGGGAACTGAAGGATATGCTGATTAGATGGGCAATTGTGTTGGGGAAATTGATGGGATTGAAGGCCGATAAATCCCCGAGACCTGATAGTCTGCATCCCAGAGAACTAAAGGAAGTATCCCGAGAAATAGTGGATGCATTCGTGAAAATTTCCCAACAGTATATCGACACTGGATCAGTTCCAATGGACTGGAGGGTTGGTAATGTAACACCACTTTTTAAAACAGGAGGGAGAGAGAAAATGGGTAATTATAGATCGGTTAGCCTGACATCAGTCGTAGGGAAAATGTTGGAATCAATTATTAAAGATCAAATCGCAGCGCATTTGGAAAGCAGTGACAGGGTCGGTCCAAGTCAGCATGGATTATGAAGTGAAAATCAAGCTTGAGGAATCTGCCAGAATTGTCTGAATATGTAACTTGCAGAGTGGACAAGGGAGAACCAATGGATGTGGTGTATTTGAACTTTCAAAAGGCTTTAGATAAGGTCCCACACAAGAGACTTGTGTGCAAGATCAAAGCACATGCTATTGGGGGTAATGTACTTACGTGGATAGAAACAGAGAAACAAAGAAAATATGTGCAGGAGTAGGCCATTTAGCCATTCGAGCCTACACTGGCATTCAATCAGATCATGGCTGACCATTCCTTCATTACCGCTGTCCTGCTGTCTCTCCATACCCCTTGATCTCCTTAACCGTAAGGGCCATATCTAACTCCCTCTTGAATATATCCAATGAACTGGCATCAACAACTCTCTGCGGCAGGGAATTCCACAGGTCAACAACTCTCTGAGTGAAGAAGTTTCTCCTCCTCTCAGTCGTAAATGGCCTGCCCCTTATCCTAAGACTATCTTCCCTGGTTCTGGACTTCCCGAGTATCGAGAACATTCTTCCCGCATCTAATCTGTCCAGTCCCGTCAGAATCTTATATGTTTCTATGAGATCCGCTCTCATCCTTCTAAACTCCACTGAATAAAGGCCCAGTTGATCCAGTCTCTCCTCATATGACAGCCCAGCCATCCATGGAATCAGTCCGGTGAACCTTCGCTGCACTCCCTCAATAGCAAGAACGTCCTTCCTCAGACTCGGAGAACAAAACTGAGCACAATATTCCAGGTGAGGCCTCATTAAGGCCCTGTACAACTGCAATAAGACCTCCCTGCTCCTATAGTCAAATCCCCTAGCTACGAAGGCCAACATACCATTTGCCTTCTTTACCACCTGCTGTACCTGCATGCCCACTTTCAGTGATTGATGAAGCATGACACCCAGGTCTCGTTGCGCCCCCCATTTTTCTAGTCTGCCACCATTCAGATAATATTCTGCCTTCGTGTTTTTGCCCCCAAAATGGATAACCTCACATTTATACAGATTATACTGCATCTGCCATGTATTTGCCCACTCACTTATCTGTCCACGTCACCCTGCAACCTCTTAGCGTCTTCCTCACAGCTCACACCGCCACCCAGTTTAGCGTCTTCCACAAACTTGGAGATATTACACTCTATCCCTTTATCCAAATTGTTAATGTATATTGTAAAGAGCTGGGGACCCAGCACTGAGCACTGCGGCACTCCACTAGTCACTGCCTGCCATTCTGAAAAGGACCCGTTTATCCCGACTCTCTGCTTCCTGTCTGCCAACCAGACCTCTATCCACATCAGTACATTACCACCAATACCATGCGTTTTGATTTTGTATACCAATCTCTTGTGCGGGACCTCGTCAACAGCCTTTTGAAAGCCCAAAAACACCACATCCACTGGTTCTCCTTGTGCACTCTACTAGTTACATCGTCAAAAAATTCCAGAAGATTCGTCAAGCACGATTTCCCTTTCATAAATATATGCTGACTCGGTCCGAACCTGTCACTGCTTTTCAAATGGGCTCCTTAATGATTGATTACAACATTTTCCCCATTACGGATGTCAGGCAAACCGGTCTATAAATACCGGCTTTGTCTCTTCCTCCATTTTTAAAATGTGGCGTTACATTAGCTACCCTCCAGTCCATAGGAACTGATCCAGAGTCGATAGATTGTTGGAAAATGATCACCAATGCATCTACTATTTCTCGGGTCACTTCCTGAAGTACTCTGACTGCAGACTATCAGGACTCGGGTATTTATCGGCCTTAAATCCCATCAACTTCCCTAACACAATTTCCCACCTAATAAGGATATCTTTCAGTTCCTCATTCTCACTAGACCCACTGTCCCCTAGTACATTCGGAAGGTGATCTGAATCTTCCTTTGTGAAGACAGAACCGAAGTGTCGAGAACTGGTTGGCAGACAGGAAGCAGAGAGTGGGAATACACGGGTCCTTTTCTTAATGGCCGGCAGTGACTAGTGGAGTGCCTCAGGGCTCAGTGCTGGGACCCCAGCTCTTCACAGAATACATTAATGATTCGGATGAAGCAATTGAGTGTAATATCTCCTGGTTTGTAGATGAAACTTAATTACCTGGCAGTGTGAGCCGCGAGGAGGACGCTAAGTGGCTGCAGGTTGAGTTGGACAGTTTAGGTGAGTGGGCAACTACATGGCAGATGCAGTATAATGTTGATAAATGTGCGGTTAACCACTTTGATGGCAAAACAACGAAGGCAGAATATTATATGCATGGCGGCAGATTAGGAAAAGGTGAGGTGTAACGAGACCTGGCTGGCATGACTCATCAGTCATTGAAAGTTGGCATGCAGGTACAGCAGGCTGTGAAGAAGGCAAATGGTATGTTGGCTTTCATAGCTAGGGGATTTGAGTATAGGAGCAGGGTCGTCTTACTCCAGTTGTAAAGGGCATTAGTGAGACCTCACCTGCAATATTGTGTTCAGTTTTGTTCTACTAATCTGAGGAAGGAAGTTCTTGCTATTGATGGAGTGCAGCGAAGTTTCACCAGACTGATTCCAGGGAAGGCTCGACTGACATATTAAATGAGACTGGATCAACTGGGCCTTTATACACTGGAGTTTGGAAGGATGAAAGGGTATGTCGTAGAAACATGAATGATTCCGACGGGACTGGACAGGTTAGATGCGGGAAGTTTGTTCAAAATGTTGGGAAAGTCCAGAACCAGAGGACATAGTCTTAGGATAAGGGGTAGGCCATTTAGAACGAAGATGAGGAGAAACTTCTTCACTCAGAAAGTTGTTAACCTGTGGAATTCCCTGCCGCAAAGAGTTGTTGATGCCAGTTCATTGGATATATTCAAAAGGGAGTTATTGTGGCCCTTATGGCTAAAAGGATCAAGAGGTAGGGAGGAAACAGGAAAGCGGTACTGAGGGAATGACCAGCCATGATCTTATTGAGTGGTGGTGCAGGCTCGAAGTGTCGAATATCGTACTGCTGAATCTATTTTCGATGTTTCTATGTTGAGAAGCAACACGGAATACTTGCCTTCATTAGATGAGCCATAGGATATAAGATCTGGGACGTTATGCTTCAAATGTGTAAAACTCTAGTTGGGCCACCACTGGATTATTGCATGCTTCTCTGGTCACCGCATTACAGGAATGATCAGACAGCACCCGTGAGCATACAGGTTAGATTTAGGCGGATTGTGAATTTAGCTCTGAGTAAATATTGCATCCGCTGGGTTTGTTTTCTTTGGAACAGAGGAAGCTAAGGGGGTCCGTATTGAAGTGAATAAAATTATCAGTGGCCTAGATCGAGTGCATACAAAGGATATATTTCCCTCAGCAGAGTGGCCAACAACCAGTCGTCATCGATTTAAAGTAATTGGTAGGAGGTTTTCCGGAATTTGAGGTACACTGTTTTCACCCAGGGGTGGTGAGAGTCTGGAATCCACTCCTGAAAGTGATTTGGAGGCAGAAGTCCTCACCACTTTTAAAAGTCCTTGAATGTGCACTTCAATTCCAGTAACCTAAAAGGCTATGGACCAAGAGCTGGATAGTGGCATTAGTCTGGATAGCTCGGATTTTAGTCGGAATTTAGGTCATGATCCGGTGTTTCTTCGGCAGCTCAGTGCATTTTGCAGCAAATCAATACTTCCGAGAAGGGACACTGCGTTCCCTGCAATTCCTGCTACACAACTGGCTCCAATCCCACCCACTTTTCCATTGAGTTCTCTTAGAACCTGAGTCTATTACACAGGAACAAGAGCAAGCCATCGAACCTGTTACAGAAGGACAGCAGGATTCCATTAACCCCTCGAGCCAGTTGCAAAGGACAAGAGGAAGTAATTCAGATCCTTGAGCTTTTTATCCAAGAATTGTAAAACGCCTTCGGCCGCTCGTACCTGCTGCATAGATGACGAGGCGGTACACATTCCTGTTACACAGAATTTGCTGGAGGCCATTCAGCCGCACTGCACTGTTGCACAGGAAAAGGAGGAGGCCATTAACGCCTCAAATCTGAGCCTTAGGAGAGGTAGAAGCCGATCAGTTCCTTGAGCTTGCTCTACAAGAAGAGTATATGTCCATTTAGATCCTAGAAGATAGAAACATAGAAAACGGGAGCAGTAGTAGTCCATTCGGCCCTTCGAGTCTGCACCGCCATTTAAAATGATCATTCCTAATCCTCAATCTCAACACCATATTCACGCTTTTCCCCCATATCACTTGATGTATTTTGTGTCTAGAAATCTATCTCCCTCTTAAATATATTCAGTGACTCGGCATTCACAGCCTTCTGTGGAAGGTAATTCCACAGCTGCACCACTCTCTGAATGAAAAAATATCTCACCTTCTCCTTCCTAAATTTCCTACCTCGTATCCTGAGACTGTGACCCCTTGTTATAACCTTCCCAATCAGGTGAATCATCTTCACCGCATCCAATCTATTCAACCCTTTCAGAATGGTATACGTTTCAATGAGATCCTCTCTAATTCTTCTAAACTCAACAGAATACAGGCCGAGTCGACCCAGACTCTGCTCATACGACAGTCCTGCCATCCCAATAATCCATCTGGTGAAACTTCGCTGCACTCCCTCTATGGCAAGTATATACTTTCTTGGGTAACAAAAGCAATACTGCACACAATGCTCCAGGTGCCGTCTCACCAAGGCCCTGTAAATCTGTAGTAGCACACCTTTACTCATTTATTCACATCCTCTTGGAATGAAGGCCAACATACCATCTGCCTTCCTCACTGCTTGCTGCACCTACATGTATGCTTTCAATAGACTATTTTACAAGGACACCAGGTCCCTCTGCCCATCGATCCTGTTTCCTTTACATTTACCAATTTTCAATACATGCTAGTGCATTACCCCCAATCATATATGCTTTAATTTTGCACACTACATCTTAAGTTGGACTTTATCAGAGGCCTTGTATACACTATATCCACTGGTTCTCCCTTAACTTTTCTATCAGTTACATCCTCAAAAACTCGAGTGGGTTTGTCAAACATGATTTTCTTTTCATGAATTCATGTTGACTTTGTCTAATCCATTTGGTATTATTTAAGTGTTCCGTTATAACATCCTTTACTATAGATTCTCGCAATTTCCGTACAACTGGTGTTCGGCTCAACGGTCTGCAGTTCCTTGTTTTCTCGCTCCCTCCATTTTTAAACAGTGGGGTTACATTTGCCACCGTGCAAACTGCAGGAACTGTTCCATAATATATAGATGTTTGGAAGTTGTCAACCAATGCATGCACTATTTCCATTGCAACCACTTTTATTACTCTGGGATGCAGATCATCAGGCCCTGGGGATTTATCGGCCTTCATTCCCATTAGTTTCTTCAGCACTATTTTCTTACAAATAATCATGTCCGTTAATTCCTCTTGCTCACTAGACCTTTGGTTCACAAGCATTTTTGGGATGTTATTTATGTCCTCCCTGAAGACAGAACCGAAGTATTTCTTTAATTGTGCTGTCATTTCCTTGTTCCACATTATAAATTCACCCGTTTCTGTCTGTAAAGGGCCTACGTTTGTCTTCGCTAATCTTTTCCTTTTTACAAACTTGTAGAATCTACTGCAGCCGGTTTTTATGTTCCTTGCAAGTTCACTCTTATACTCTATTTCTCGCCTCTCAATCAATCTCTTGGCACATTTTTGCTGAATTCTAAATTGTTCCCATCCTCAGGCTTGCTACTTTTTCTAGCAACATTGTATAACTCTTCTTTGAATCTAATACTATCCTTAATTTATTTTGTTTACCATGGTTGGGCCAGCATCCTTTTTTTTTACACCAGAAAGGAAAGTATAACTGCCGCAATTGATACATTTGTTCCTGAAATGTTAGTCCTTGCCCATCCACTAACATGACGGTTATTGACTCTTTCCAATCTATCATACCCCATGCAATTCATTCCCCATGCATTCGTAGTTTCCTTTGCTTAGATTTAGGACCATAGATTCGGATTGTGCTACTTCACTTTCCATCTTAATAACGAGTTTAATCGAGTTATTGCCACTCTTCGCTAAAGGACCCCAGACAACTTGATTTTTAATTAACCCCTTCTCATTACACAAGACCCAATCTAGGATATTCTGTTCCCTAGTACGCTCCGCAAAATACTGGACTAAAAAAACAACTGGTACAAACGCCATGAATTCATCGGCCACATTATTATTACTTTAATTTATATGTAGTTTAAAGTCACCTTCGTAGTACCTTTGTTACATGCAGCTCTGATTTCCTGTTAATGTTATCCTCTACACTACCACAACTGTTTGGAGGCCAATGGACAACTCACACCAATCTTTTCTGGTCCTTCGTTCTCCTTAGCGCCATCCAACTGTATCTACATCTTGTCTTTCTGAGCCGCATATCTTTCTCATTATTGCACTGATATCATCCATTACCAACAGCGCAACATAACCTGCTCTTCCTTTTTGCATGTCCTTTCTAACTACCGAATATCATTTGATATTCAGTTCCCAACCCTGGTCACCGTGCAACCATATATCTGTAATTGCAACGATATTGTATCTGTTTACATCTGTTTGCGCTGTTAATTCTTCTATCTTATTACAGATGCTTCGTCCATTCAGATACAATGCTTTTGGTTTTGTCTTTTTAACATTATTAGAGATCATAACATTTTTTTGCACTATAGCCCGATTTATCTTATCGCTTTTTTTCTTATCAGGATCCTATTTCTTAGTGCACTCTTTTGTTAGTATACTCTGTCCCTTCTTGACATAATATGGTTACATTACAACAATCACTTTCCGGCATTGCTTCATTTTCATTTCTCTTTAGCATTCTAGATTTTTCTGCACCACGACCTCCGCACCCCACCCCCACGTCGCCCCACATCCCGAACCCCACTCCACTTTCCCCTTAATTAGGACGAGGCATTTCAGACCAACCGACCTGTTAAATAGGAACAGGTGGAGACTAATCAACCCCTAGAACCTGTTACATAGGACTCGGAGGATGATATTCCGTCCCTCAAACTATAGGACAGGAACAGCCTGAGTCATTCAGCCCCTCTAGCACATTACACAGCCGGAGGCCTGTGGCACTGGACTAGTAATCCAGTGAGAGAAAGTCGCAGTCCACCAAGAGAGCAGGACAATTTAAGTTCAATTAAATACATCTAGAATTTTAAAAGTATTAATAATGTTGACCATTGATGCAACGCACCCATCTCGTTCAATAGTCTCCTTTAGTGAAGGAAATCTGCCGTCCTTACTGGTCTGGGCCCAAATGTGGCTCCAGATCCAGAGCAACGTGGTTGGCTCTTTATGGCCCTCTGAAAAGGCCTAGCGAGAAATTCATTTGCATAAGGTGGCTAACCATCACCTTCACAAGGGCAATTAGTGAAGTGCAACAAAGGCTGCCCTTGCTAGCATTGTCCACATGCTAGAATGAATAAAAGAAAAAATAGGATCTCTGGATTGTTACACAGGAAAAAGAAGAACTGCAAGAGAGGTCAATGAATGTGGAGTCTGGAGACTACTCGATAAATGCATAGCTAGCTGACTTAAAGACAGAAAGCAGAGAGTAGGGGTAAAAGTTAGCTTTTTAGAGTGGCAGAAGGTGGGTAGTGCTGTTCCACAAAGATCGGTGCTGGGACCACTGTTGTTTTCAATTTATATTAATGACTTCTACCGGGGAATCAAAAACACAATTTCTCAATTTGCGGATGACGCCAAATTAGTTGGATATTCAATACTGAGGATGACTGCAACAAATTCGGTCGCGCAAACATGTTGCATAGATGACGAGAAGGCAATGCCAAACCAACGAACCTGTTGCACAGAAATAGTAGGAGGCAATTGAGCCTCTCCAGTCTGTTTCTCAAGAACATGAGAAGAACATTAATCGCTTGCTAGCGATGTCAACATGTTTGAATGAATAAAATAAAAACATAGATTGTTACATGGTTACAAGAAGAGTTGGAAAGTGGGATTAGGCTGGATAGCAATTTTCGGACGGTGCGGACACGCTGAGCCGAAGTGGCCTCCTTCCGTGCTGAAAGTTTTTACGAGTCCATGACAAAACATCCCTTTCAAATAATCATTCGAGTTTGACAGGGCATCCATTTTAGACGGCGGAGATTGATCCACTGACGATGAAAGTTCATCGACCTGAAACGTGCACTCTGTTTCTCTCTCCGCAGATTCTGGCTCATCTGCTGAGTGTTAGCAGATTTTTTTTTAGCTCAGATTACGCATCAACACTATTTTACTTTTGTATTGATGCACAATTTGGCGACTCTGCGGCGCAATGGATAGCACGTTAGATTTTTAATTCTTGGCATATTAAACATTCAAAGTTTTTCGGCTCGACTCCCACCAGAGTCAGGATTTGAGTCTGGGCCGCACAGTGAACTTTGCATCAAAGCAATACTTCAGAGAAGGCTCACTGTGGTCCCTGCAATTTCTGTTGCACTCGTGGCTCCAGTCCTTCCCAAGTATCATCTGAATATTTTGCACAGTAACAGATGCAAGCAATCGAGCCTGTTACACAGGGACAGGTGGAGGCCAATGAGTCACTTAAACCCTCAAACCAATTGCAAAGGGCAGGATGAAACCATTCAGCTGTGTACGCCTGTTTTACAAGAAATTTCGAACTCCATTCGGTCACTCGAACCTTTCGCATAGTTGACCAGAAGGCAATGCCAAACCAACGGAGCTGTAGAGCAGAATTAGAAGGATGCCATTGAGCCTCTCCAGTCTGTTGCACAAGGACAGGTGAAGGCCATTCACCCCTCGAGCATGAGACATAGGACTGGCGGAAGCCATTCAGCTCCGTGAGTCTTATCTATAAGAAGAGTCGAAGTCCATTTAGCCATTCGAAACTGCTACATAGGTTGAGGATGAGGCATTTGCGACTCACGAACCTGTTATACAGGAACAGGAGGAGGGAAATCAATCACCCGATCCTGTTGCGTAGGAACAGGGCACACCATTCCTTCCCTCAACCTGTTGCAAAAGAATAGGAGGAGTCATTCAGCCCCTTGAACGCATTACACAGATGGAGGTCAATTATAGTAGCATGATGGTTATGTCACTGGACTAATAATCCAGAGAGAAGAAATCATAGCCAACCACGAGAGTGGGGAAATTTAAATTCAATTAAGTAAAACTGGAATTTTAAAAGTATCAATAATGGTGACCATTGTAACAAACTCCTCATCTGGTTCACTTGTCTCCTTTCGGGAAAGAATTCTGCCGTCATTACCGGTCTGGGCCTACATGTGACTCCAAACCCACAGCAATGTCGTTGGTTCTTAACTGACCTCTGAAATGGCCTGGCGAGCAAGTCGGTTTCGTAAAGTGACTCACCACCAACTTCACAAGGGCAGATGGAGATGGGCAACAAATCCGGCTCTTGCTAGCGATGTCGACATGCTTGAATGAATAAAATAAAACAACATAGATTGTTACATAGGAACAAGAAGAGCCTCAAGCCAGGTCAGAGAATGCGGAGTCAGGTGACAACTAGCAGAATGGTTAGCGAGCTGGATTCAAGACAGAAATCAAAGAGTAAACATAGAAACATAGAAACATAGAAAATAGGTGCAGGAGCAGGCCATTCAGCCCTTCTAGCCTGCACCGCCATTCAATGAGTTCATGGCTGAACATGAAATTTCAGTACCCCCTTCCTGCTTTCTCGTCATAACCCTTGATCCCCCGAGTAGTAAGGACTTCATCTAACTCCCTTTTGAATATATTTAGTGAATTGGCCTCAACTACTTTCTGTGGTAGAGTATTCCACAGGTTGACCACTCTCTGGGTGAAGATGTTTCTCCTCATCTCGGTCCTAAATGGCTTACTCCTTATCCTCAGACTGGGCCCCCTGGTTCTGGACTTCCCCAACATTGGGAACATTCATCCTGCATCTAACCTGTCTAAACCCGTCAGAATTTTAAACGTTTCTATGAGGTCCCCTCTCATTCTTCTGAACTCCAGTGAATACAAGCCCAGTTGATCCAGTCTTTCTTGATAGGTCAGTCCCGCCATCCCGGGGATCAGTCTGGTGAATCTTCGCTGCACTCCCTCAATAGCAAGAATGTCCTTCCTCAAGTTAGGAGACCAAAACTGTACACAATACTCCAGGTGTGGCCTCACCAAGGCCCTGTACAACTGTAGCAACACCTCCCTGCCCCTGTATTCAAATCCCATCGCTATGAAGGCCAACATGCCATTTGCTTTCTTAACCGCCTGCTGTACCTGCATGCTAACCTTCAATGCCTGATGCACCATGACACCCAGGTCTCGTTGCACCTTCCCTTTTCCTAATCTGTCACCATTCAGATAATAGTCTGTCTCTCTGTTTTTACCACCAAAGTGGATAACCTCACATTTATCCACATTATATTTCATCTGCCATGCATTTGCCCACTCACCTAACCTATCCAAGTCACTCTGCAGCCTAATAGCATACTCGTCGCAGCTCACACTGCCACCCAACTTAGTGTCATCCGCAAATTTGGAGATACTGCATTTAATCCCCTCGTCTAAATCATTAATGTACAATGTAAACAGCTGGGGCCCCAGCACAGAACCTTGCGGCACTCCACTAGTCACTGCCTGCCATTCTGAAAAGTACCCGTTTACTCCTACTCTTTGCTTCCTGTCTGACAACCAGTTCTCAATCCACGTCAGCACACTACCCCCAATCCCATGTGCTTTAACTTTGCTCATTAATCTCTTGTGTGGGACGTTGTCGAAAGCCTTCTGAAAGTCCAAATATACCACATCAACTGGTTCTCCTTTGTCCACATTACTGGAAACATCCTCAAAAAATTCCAGATGATTTGTCAAGCATGATTTCCCTTTCACAAATCCATGCTGACTTGGACCTATCATGTCACCATTTTCCAGATGCACTGCTATGACATCCTTAATAATTGATTGCATCATTTTACCCACTACTGAGGTCAGGCTGACCCGTTTATAATTCCCGGTTTTCTCTCTCCCTCCTTTTTTAAAAAGTGGGGTTACATTGGCTACCCTCCACTCCATAGGAACTGATCCAGAGTCAATGGAATGTTGGAAAATGACTGTCAATGCATCCACTATTTCCAAGGCCACCTCCTTAAGTACTGTGGGATGCAGTCCATCAGGCCCTGGGGATTTATCGGCCTTCAATCCCATCAATTTCTCCAACACAATTTCACGACTAATAAAGATTTCCCTCAGTTCCCCCTTCTTACTAGACCATCTGACCCCTTTTATATCCGGAAGGTTGTTTGTATCCTACTTAGTGAATACCGAACCAAAGTACTTGTTCAATTGGTCTACCATTTCTTTGTTCCCCGTTCTGACATCCCCTGATTCTGACTGCAGCGGACCTACGTTTGTCTTTACTAACCTTTTTCTCTTTACATACCTATAGAAACGTTTGCAATCCAACTTAATGTTCCCTGCAAGCTTCTTCTCGTACTCCATTGTCCCTGCCCTAATCAAACCCTTTGTCCTCCTCTGCTGAGTTCTAAATTTCTCCCAGTCCCCAGGTTCGCTGCTATTTCTGGCCAATTTGTATGCCTCTTCCTTGGATTTAATACTATCCCTGATTTCCCTAGATAGCCACGGTTGAGCCACCTTCCCTTTTTTATTTTTACGCCAGACAGGAATGTACAATTGTTGTAATTCATCCATGCGGTCTCTAAATGTCTGCCATTGCCCATCCACAGTCAACCCCCTAAGTATCATTCGCCAATCTATCCTAGCCAATTCACGCCTCATACCTTCAAAGTTACCCTTCTTTAAGTTCTGGACCATGGTCTCTGAATTTACTGTTTCATTCTCCATCCTAATGCAGAATTCCACCATATTATGGTCACTCTTCCCCAAGGGGCCTCGCACAATGATATTGCTAATTAATCCTCTCTCATTACACAACACCCAGTCTAAGATGGCCTCCCCCCTAGTTGGTTCCTCAACATATTGGTCTAGAAAACCATCGCTTATGCACTCCAGGAAATCCTCCACCAGCGTATTGCTTCCAGTTTGGCTAGCCCAATCTATGTGCATATTAAAGTCACCCATTATAACTGCTACACCTTTATTGCATGCACCCCTAATTTCCTGTTTGATGCCCTCCCCAACATCCCTATTACAGTTTGGAGGTCTGTACACAACTCCTACTAACGTTTTTTGCCCTTTGGTGTTCTGCAGCTTTACCCATATAGATTCCACGTCATCCAGTAGCTGTAAAAGTTAGCGTTTCTTAGCCACAGTAGGCGGGTAGTGGTGTTCCACAAGGATCGGAGCTGGGACCACTGTTGTTCACAATTTATATTGAGGATTTAGACCCAGGAATCAAAAACAATATTTCTAAATGTGCGGGTGACACCAAATTCGGAGGGATAGTTAATACTGAAGAAAACTGCAACAACTTACAAGAGGACATTAATAAACCTGCAGAATGGACATATAATTGGAAAATGAATTTCAAATCATATAAATGTGAGGTGTTACATTTCGGTAGGAGACTTATTATTGGAAGTTGCCAGTCTGGGTGGTGTACAGGAACAAAGGGATATCGGAGTACAAATACAAAAACTCTAAAAAAATAACGGCATAAGTTAGCAAGGCCATAAAAAACAAACCAAACACGCTGATTTATTTCTAGACATACAGAATTGAAAAGCAGCGACATTATGCTAAACCTGTATTTAACCTTCATTCGATCACGCTTAGACTACTAGGTACAGTTCTGGTCGCCATATTATAAAAATGACATAGAGGCATTTCAGAGGATGCAGAGAAGATTTAGAAGGATGATACCGGAACAGCCAGCGTACACAAATCAGGAAATGATGAACAGGCAGTGTCTCTTTTCTCTTGAAAAAGGAAGGCTGAGGCGTGACCTCATACAGTCATTTAAAGTTATGATAGAATTTGATGGAGTGGATACAGTTAGAATGTTTCCACTTGTGGGGAACAGAATATCTTGACGCCAGCAATGTTAGATAGTCACCATGAAATCAAAATAGGGAATTCAGAAGAAACGTATTTACCCAAAGCGTGGTAAGATTGTGGAACTCGTTACTACAGGGCGTGGTTGAAGAGAATAGTATGGAAGTACTTAAGGAGGGGCTCGACAGGC
Source organism: Pristiophorus japonicus (assembly GCF_044704955.1). Taxonomy (NCBI): domain Eukaryota; kingdom Metazoa; phylum Chordata; class Chondrichthyes; family Pristiophoridae; genus Pristiophorus; species Pristiophorus japonicus. Next base: position 6,092,245 of record NW_027254363.1, read on the forward strand.
ATATGAGAGAGGAGGGAATAGAGCATTAGGCTGTTCAGGAACGTTGAGTGGAGGCTCCAGTGGAACATAAAAGACTTGCTGGGGCGAATGGCCTGTTTCAGTGCTGTATATACGATGTAATCCAATGATGTTTGACACGAGTGTACTTAACTCCATTCCGCAGCATGTTACCCGCCACCATCTCAATGAGACCCCAACACTGCACAAGGTAGAAAACGCAATAAGAATGCTAAAAAGTAACAAGGCTACGGGGATGGACGGAATCCTTGCTGAGGCACTGAAGTATGGCGGTGAGGCACTGCTGGAGCGAATACATGACCTCCTCTCTCTCATTTGGAGGGAGGATAGCATGCCGGGAGATCTTAGAGAGGCAGTGATCGTGAACATCTTTTACAAGGCGATAAGTCCGATTGCAGGAACTACAGGGAAATCCACCTGCTATCAACCACTGGGAAAGTCGTCGCTAGCCTCTTCCTCAACTGACTTTTCCATGTGGCCGAGGAGCTCCTTACAGCTTGCAGAGCGGATTTCGTCCCCTCCGGGGCACAACGGACGTGATTTTATGCAGCGCGACAGCTGCAGGAAAGATGCAGGTAACATGGCCTTCTTCGACCTTACAAATGCCTTTCACATTCTCAACCACGAGAGCCTCAGGAGCGTCCTCCTCCATTTCGGATGGATGGAGTACAAAAGCAGGGAGGTCCTGCTGCAACTGTATATGGTATTGTTAAGGCCGCACCTGGAGTACTGCGTCCAGTTTTGGTCACCTTAATTAAGGAAGGATATCGTGGCTTTGGAGGGGGTACGGAGACGATTGACTAAGCTGATTCCGGAGATGAGGGGGTTTCATTATGATGATAGATTGAGTAGACTGGGTCTTTACTCGTTGGAGTTCAGAAGGATGAGGGGTGATCTTATAGACACATTTAAAATCATGAAAGGGATAGACAGGATAGAGGCAGAGAGGTTATTTCCACTGGTAGGAGAGACTAGAACGCGGTGGCACAGCCTCAAAATACGGGGGAGCCAATTTAAAACCGCGTTGAGAAGGAATTTCTTCTCCCAGAGGGTTGTGAATCAGTGGAATTATCTGCCCAAGGAAGCAGTTGAGGCTAACTCATTGAATGTATTCAAATCACAGGTAGATAGATTTTTAACCAATAACGGAATTAAGGGTTATGGGGAGCGGGCGGGTAAGTGGAGCCGAGTCCACGGCCAGGTCAGCCATGATCTTATTGAATGGCGGAGCAGGCTCGAGGGGCTAGATGGACTACTCCTGTTCCTAAATCTTATATTCTTAAGTTCTTACGTTCTTATGTTTTTATGGACGCCACCAAACGTACCTCACCATCCTCCGACTGCTCCACAACGACATGCAGGCTGTGATCCTTACCAACGGATTCATCACAGACGCAATCCACTTCCGGACCGGGCTCAAGCAGGGCTGCGTCAACGCTCCAACCATCTTCTCAATCTTCCTCGCTGCTATGCTCCACCATCCCAACCTCTGTCGTGAGCTACAGGACGAGAATGATGCCTGCGTCGGTGCAAACACAGAATCTCAACTGCAGATCACAGTCGAGGTATTTAATGAGGCGTGCGAAAGCATGGGGCGTACGCTAAACATCAGAAAGTCTAAGGTCCTCCACTAACCTGTCCTCGCCGCAATGCGTTGCACCCCAGTCATCAAAATCCATGGTATGGCCCTGGACAACGTGGACCACTTCCCTTATTTCGGGATACTCATATCAACAAGAGCTGGCGTTGACGACAATGTCCAACAGCACCTCCAGTGCGCCAGTGCAGCCTTCGGCCGCCTGTGGAAAAGTGTGTTTGAAGACCAGGTCCTCAATACTTTCACCAAGCTTATGGTCGACAGGCCGTAGAAATACCTGCCCTCCTGTACTGCTCAGAGATGTAGAACATGTAAAGTAGACACCGCAAGTCGCTGGAGAAATTCCACCAACGATTTTTCCGAAAGATCCTACAAATCTCCTGGGAGGACAGAGAAACCAAATTTAATATCCTCGCCCAGGCCAACATAGCCAGCATTGTAGCACTGACCACACATGATCAGCTCCGTTGGGCAGGCCACATAGTTCGCATGCCAGATACGAGACACCTAAAGCAAGCGCTCTACTCGGAACGCGTTCAGGGCAAACGAACCAAAGGTCGGCAATGGAAACGTTACAAAGACACCCTTAAAGCCTCCCTGATGAAGTGTGACATTCCCACTGACACTTGGGAGTCCCTGGCACATGACCACCCTAAGTGGAGGAACTGTATCAGGGAGGCCACTGAGCTGCTCGATTCTCATCCCCGAGTGCATGCAGACATCAAGCACAGGCAACAGAAGGAGCATGCAGCAAACCAGACTACCCACCTACCCTTTGCTTCAACCACTACCTGTCCCACTTGTGACAGAGGCTGTGGTTCTCGTATTAAATTGTGCAGCCACCTAACAACTCACGCTAAGAGTGGAAGCACGTCTTCCTCGATTCCGAGGGACCGCCTATGATGATGGGAATGATGATGTGAGGCTATTGCACAGGAATAAGCCTTTCAGGACCTTGAACCTTTGACACAGGAGCAGGCTATTCATCCCCTTAAGCATATTACATAAGAACAGGAGGCGTGTCATTCAGCACTTTCCAGACAGTTTTATAGGACTATCAAAAGGAAATTCTGCCCCTCGAATCTGTTGCATAGGTACAGGAGGATGTCATTAAGCCCATAGGTGCTCATAGACCAAAACAGGAGGAGGACATTCAAACCCCCGAGCTGGTTACATCGGAACAGAAGCACAATATTTAACCCATAGAGGCTGGTTAATTTAGAACAGGAGGAGTTAATTCACTCCCTCAAGCTTGTTACACAAGAACAGGAGGAGGGCATTCAGCCACTCGAGCTTGTTACACAAGAATAGGAGGAGGCCATTCAGCCACTTGAGCCTGTTTCGCTGGAACGGGTAGAAGCGATTCAGTCCTTCGAGCCTGTAGCAGTGGAACAAGAGGACGTCATTCAGCCCCAATAAATTGTAACACAGAAGCAAACTATTCGGCCCCTTAAAACACACACATTGGAATAGAAGGGGCCGATTATATGCCGTTCAGCCTATAATACATCAACAGTATACATAGAATCATAGAAATATAGGAAATAGGTGCAGGAGTAGGCCATTCGGCCCTTCGAGCCTGCACCACCATTCATATGATGATAGCTGATCATGCAAAATCAGTACACAATTCCTGCTTTCTCTCCATACCACTTGATCCCTTTAGCTGTAAGCGGCACATCTAACTCTCTTTTGAATATATCTAACGAATTGGTCACAACAACTTTCTGTGGTAGAGAATTCCACAGGTTCACAATTCTCTGAGTGAAGAAGTTTCTCCTCATCTCGGTCCTAAATGGCTTACCACTTATCCTTAAACTGTGACCCCTTGTTCATGATTTCCCCAATATCGGGATCATTCTTCCTGCATTTAACCTGTCCAATCCCGTCAGAATTGTATATGTTTCTATGAGATCCCCCTCATTCCTCAAAATTCCAATGAATATAAGACCAGTCAATCCAGGAGGAGGCGATTCAAGCGCTCGACCCTTGTATTTAGGAAACGAAGCAGGCCATTCAGCCACTCAAGCCTGTTACATAGGAGCTGAATGACGCTATTTATCCACTTAATCCAGTTGCACATGTATAGGATGAAGTTAAGACTCGGGTTGCACAGTGGTTATGTTACTGATTTAGTTATACAGAGGCATGTGTACACATCCAAACATGGCAGCTGCGGAATATGAATTGAGTTCATTAAATACATCTGGAATCAAAATGCTGTTATCGTGTCCTTCCTCGTCAACTCTATCAGCATGATTTTCTATTCCCTTCTCCCTCATTTGGGTACCACAATTTTCCTCGCCGCCATGCTCCAACTCATAATCAACAAGCTCCCCGCTTACACTACAGAACCAGTCGGAAGCTGTTTAAACAACGCCGCCTCCAGAGCAAGTCCACGATCACCCCAACCTCTGTAATTGAGTTGCTCTATGTGGACGATGCTTGCTTCTGTGCACATTCACTGGCTGAACTCCAGGATATAATCAATGTATTCACGGAGGCATATGAAAGCATGCGCCTTACACTCAACATCCGTAAGTCAAAGGTCTGCCATCACAGCACAGCACTGCCCTCCAGTCATCAATGTCCAAGGCACGGCCCTGGATAACGTGGATAATTTCCCATATCTCGGGAGCCTCTTATCAACAAAGGCAGACATTGATGCGGAGATTCAGCATCTCCTCCAGTGCGCCAGCGCAGCATTTGGCCACCTGCGGAAAAGAGTGCTTCAAGACCAGGCCCTAAAATCTACCACCAAACTCATGGTTTATAGGGCTGTAGTAATACCCGCCCTCCTGTATGGTCTGAGGCATGCACGATACACAGAAGGCACCTCAATTCGCTGGAAATATAACAACAACAATGTATCCGCTCAATACTGCAAATCTCTTGGGAGGACAGGCGCACCAACATCAGTGTCCACGACCAGGGTGATATCCCATGTATTGAAGAAATTACCACACTCAACCAGCTTCGCTGTGCAGGCCACATAGTACGCATGCCAGATACGAGACTCCATAAGCAAGTGCTTTATGCAGTACTTCTTCATGGTAAGCGAGCCAAAGGAGGACATCATAAATGCTATAAGGACGCCCTCAAAGTCTCCCTGGTAAAGTGCGACATCACAACTGACACCTGGGAGACCCTGGCCGCAGATCGCCCGAGGTGGACAAAGTCCATCCGAGAGGGCTTTGCGTTCTTTAAGGTTCGACGCAACGAGCCTGAAGAGCCCAGGCGTATGCAGCAGAAGGAGCACGCGGGAAAACAGCCCCACCGACCCCTTCCCCGGACGAATGTCTGTCCCACCTGTGGCAGAGTCTGTGGCGCTCGTATCGGAATGTTCAGCCATCAAATAACTCACTTTGGGAGTAGAAGCAAGTCATCCTCGATTCCGAGGGACTGCCTATGATGATGGGGGAATTTTAGAGTTCAGCAAAGCAGACCAATAAATATGTTTTCATATGTCTGTGCTGTCATTCCCGGATCATTCGGTCTCTCTTTAAGTGGATGTGCTGGCATTCCGTTCATTCCGTATCAGTATAAAAGGGATGTGCTGTCTGTCCAGGATCATTCTGTGCGTGTGTCTGCTTAAAATTAGTGTGATTACAGCTGTGAAGACCGAATTTTTAAGGTGATATATTTGAAAGGGAAATAGGTTTCCCTGCGTAGGAGTGAACCCAGCTTACAGTGCATTTGTTGAATAATTCAAAATATGGTTATTATTTAGTAAAACCGTTTCTGTAATCATAGCTGTTGCCTGAAAAACTCCCAATTCTCTCCACAAGACAGTGACTAGCAACGGCTGGATGGAGAAGGCATCCGCCTTTAGTGTTAATTATAATTATTGCAGGTTCAGGTTGTGTCCCGGTTTTTTATCTCACCGGGCAAAACATATTTTTCTGTGTTCCGAATCTCCCTTAAAAACGACCAGTTCTGAAACTTATTCACATGAAGTTAGGGAAAAGCCTGCTAATCCTTTTGCTTATACAGACTGATTCTACGTTTTCCACATTGTCGATCTGGGGGTACCCGCAAGGCGTGCGATGAACATAAGAACATAAGCATTAGGAGATAGACTCGGCCATTCGGCCCTTCGAGCCTGCTCTGCCATTGAATCAATGAAATCACCTCCTATTCTTCGAAACTCTGTAGAAAATAGGCCGAGTCTACTCAACCTCTCCTCATAGGCCATAACATTGCGCTTTCGAGTCTGTTGAGGTCGGTTTGCCCAGTGGCTTCCAAAGTGGATAGGAACTGTTTTTACCACACCATTTCTAACAGTCTCTGACCTCACGTAATGGACTTAGCTAAATTCATTTTGCTAAGAGAAGCTGACTGTCAGTTTTTCACATTGTGGATCGGGATGCACGGGTAGGTCTTGTGGTAAAGAGAACTGTCATTTTCTCTTTAAGTGACATTTTTTTTTAATCTTTGTCATTCACTCCATATGAATGATCTGAAGGAAGAAATGAGAGAAAGTTCTATCGCCGATCCAGATTTCTGTGGCACCTTCATTCAAGAAGTGAACAATTGCAATAGTCTGTGTTCATTTTAACAAGACATGGACAATGCTGGGGCAGAGACCAGTGGCTTTGAGGAGATTTGGATTCGATCATTATTTTATGTAAGTTTCACTCAAACTCTGGGAAGGTTCATCAGCATCACAATAAATGAGTGTGGAAGAAAGAATCTATGAACACCTGGCTTAATTTAGAGGGAAGGGTTAAATTCTGTTTTTTGCTATGCTTAAAGAAATAATAAGACTAGAAAAATAGCCACGCTTTTTAGCCTTGAAACTTAGAGATGCAATTAGGTGAGCATCTGGTATTAAAAGGGAGTCTGCTTGTGCCTTTGCTTATCAGACTGTGAACAGAGAGAAACTATGCAAGGACAGATAGAGTGTGTACCTCCCGAGACGAACTTTGTACTCGCGGGACTAATGAATAAGATTCGTTTTCTATTTCTGTATTCAATTTCTGTATAAAGATAAGTGCAATTTGCTTGTACGACAGAGTTTTGCCTTGTACGGTCCAAGCAGGCTCTCCGAGATATATCTTGTTTTTTAAAATAAATTCTCTCGAAGTGCAGTTCTGAAAGTCTCCGCCTGAGTTAATTTAAGCTAAATATTTCCTCGACAATGAGCAAAACAATTTAGCCTGCCATCGCCTTAACCTCCCGTCTACTGTCGAAGATGACTCAGTCATTCAATTTGGTGCTGTTAGGCTCCAACCAGAAATACTCTGCGAGAATGTCCCCCTCATCTTCAAAGTCCTGCCCGTGCACCCAGATTGAAAAAGTTCAAAATGTAGAATCAGATTCTGCAAGCAAAAGGCCTTTAGGAATGCTATAAACTATTTAATCTAATGAAGGCTTTTACTCTGACTAGGCAGCCTGGCGACGCTGATTTGATTCTCAGCCATTACAGAATCCAATACAGATAGACCACATTTGGCGTACTGTGTGCAAATCTGGTCGCCATGATATAAAAAAAAATGATTTCATGGAACTGGAGAGGGTAAAGAGAGGATTTACAAGGAGGGTACCTGAAATGCGAGGGTTGTAAAGAAAAGTCTGAGGGTTACCTCATAGAGGTCTGTAAAACATGAACGGGTTTGATAGGTTAAATGCACAGAGAGAGAGTTTCCACCTGTGGGGAGGACTGTCACTGGAGGGTATAAATATAAGATCATCAGCAAAAAATTCAATAAAGAATTCAGAAGAAACATTTACCAGAGATTGAGAATGTGGAACTCACTCCCACAGGGATTTGGTGAAGCAAGTAAAATATAATCATTTAATTGGCAGTTAGATAAGTATATGTGCGAGAAAGGAATATAGCGTTATTCTGATGAGAGGAAGTCCAGTGCACCATAAAGGCGGGCATTGACTGGTTGGGCCGAATGGCCGGCGCCTGCTCTGTATATCCTATGGAATTCGGCACACATGATACCAATTCAAAGGCCAGCTCCTTACAACCTTCAGCACTAGAGAATGGGCACTGACTAAAAGACAGCGCAGAGGATTTTTAAAGATTATTTGGCGATTGACGCTGAATTTAAGTGTACCCAAATTCAGGCGAGTTCCTGCGTACTGAATGCATCACGGGTGTCAGACGTCAAGTCAGAAACAGCGCAGCCTACACCAGGAAACATTTAACTTTACTCAATTGATTAGTTTTCACATTGCTCCTGTGAAGCTCTGAGATTTCGGAAAATGTGGGGAAAACGGCGCAAATTCATAAGATTATATTTACTTTTATCTAAAAGCCAGCGAGGCTCGGTTATTAATTTGGGAAATGAAATGAGCTAAGTGTAGCATGCTTGGTAGAAAAATGTGAATTTGGATATGAGCTATAATGGAAAAGTACAATGAAAACAGAGACAGACACATCAAATATTCCACAAAAAAGCAACGAGGATGGGATTCGAACCCACACGAGTAGAACACAATAGATTAGCAGTGTATCGCCGTAACCACTCGGCCACCGCGTCTCAGGCCTAAAGTTTCATCAGTCCTTCGATTTCCTGCTTTTTGCATCCAAACATATATCCCCTGCGACAAAGTCCAGTTCACCACTTGTTTGGCCTGAGTATCCAGGTCGACAAAGTTGAAAGTCTACAATCAGCTTGTGGAAGCAAAAGACCTTCCGATCCTTGAGATGAGGGAGTATCAGAAATGGCCAGTTTTGAGACAGTATCACAAAAGAATGGATAAGGTACTACTCGGTGAGTTAAACGGCCCGATAGGACATGGTTCACACCGAAGTCAGACGCATTATCCATTAGGACACACGCCAGAAAATGTGTTGTATTTGGAACATAAGCACATAAGGAATAGCAGGAGTAGGCTATTTGGCCCTTCGAGCCTGCTCGGCTATTCAATAAGATGATGGGTGATCTGATAATGGAATCAGCTCCAATTCCCTGTCCGCACTCCATAATCCTGAATAGAATTATCACAAAAAACCATTCTATCTGCACTTTAAATATTTTCAGACGAAGCCTCCAAAGCGCTCTGGTGCATTGTCTTACAAAACTCTCAGAGAAGAAATCTTTGCTCATATCAGTTTTAAATGGGCGGCCCCTTATTTAACGACTATGTGACCTTGTTTCAGTTTCCCCGATGAGTGCAAATATCCTCTCTGCATCCACCTTGTCGAGCCTCCTCATGATCTTATACATTTCAATCAGATCACCTCTCATATTTCGGAACTCCAATGTGTATAGGCCCAACCAACCAAACCTATCCTCAAAGTCAACGCCTTCATCTCCGGAATGAAGCTGGTGAGCCTTCTCTGAGCAGCCTCCAATACAAGTGTAACGTTCCTTAAATACGGAGAACAAAACTGTACGTGGTGGTCTGTACAATTGTAGCAGGACATCTCTGTTTTAATACTCTAACCCCCTTGCAATAAATGCCAACAAGTTATATGCATTCCTGATTACTAACTGTAACTGCATACTAACGTTTTGACTTTGATGCACAAGGACCCCCTGGTCTCCTATTATTGCATCACTTTGCAATGTTTCTCCATTTAAATTAGAGGCGCTAAAATTCCGTTTTGGTCATCCCGCGGGCATTTTAGAGAAAAAATACGCACCTACTTAAGCTGCTGACCACGTTCGACTTTCCGATGCTGAGGCCGCCTTCAGATGCGATTCGTAGCGCGTGCACGGCCTCGAGCTGGAGTCACATAGCTCTCGGCAGCCAATCAGGTAACTATCATAGAAATAGGAGTTCCACTGGATCCTAAGCTCCTATTACTTTGATTGGGATAGAGCCCGAAACACTACAAACACAGCCCCAAACACACAAAACATTAATAATAAAAAATAATTACACTAATTTCATCTAAATTAAAGTAATTAATGACTTAAAAAATAATTTCAGATTTTTAAAAATTTTCTTTAATACACTTACCGTTGTGGGGACGGTATTGAATGAAAAATTATGTTTTAATAACTTTATTTATATATGTTTTGGGTTTTTTAAAAACACTTGTGCCTGTGAAAGCAGTCTATATGCCTGCTTTTTCAGGCGCAAGATTTCAGAGGACCTTTGTAAGAATAATTATTGGAAATGTCCACTTACAAGTTTCCTCGCTCCAGAGATGCAGCCATCTATCAAGCCAGAAACTTGTGCACTGGAAAACGGGATTTCCGATGTGCTCCGTACAGACCCGGGAAGGCAGGAATTTCAGGGCCAAATATCATTTTCTATTATTTCTGCCAAAGTGGATAACCTCACATGTTCCCACGTTATAATCCCTCTGCCCAATTCTTGCCTACTCACTTAGCCTGTCTATTACACTTTGAAGATTGTCTTTGTGCTGCTCACAATTTGCTTTCCCAACCATTTTTGTATCAACAGCAAACTTGGCTACATTACACTCGGTCGCTTCATCCACGCCATTAATATAGACCTTAAGTAGTTGAGGACCCAGCACAAATCTCTGCAGCACCTCATTAGTCATTATTTACCATCCGTTAAATGACCCATTTATCCCGACTCTGTGTTTTCTGTTAGTTAGCCAATCCTCTATACACGATAATATATTACCGCCAACCCCGTGAGCGTTTATCTTGTGCAGTAACCTCTTCTGTGGCATCTTATCGAATGCCTTCTGGAAATCCAAATGCACCACATCCACTTTTTGCCCCTTATCCACTCTGCTCGGTATATCCTCAAAAAATTCCAGCAAAATTGTCAACAATGATTCCCCGTTCATAAAACGATGTTTACTCTGCTTGATTCAATCATGCTTTTCCAAATGTCCTGCTATGGCTTCCTTAATGATGGATTACAGCATTTTCCCAACGTCAGATGGTAGGCTAACTGGTCTATAGTTTCCTGCCTTTTGTCTGCGTCTTTATAGGGGCGTTACATTTGCGGTTTTCCAATCCGCTGGGACGACACCAGAATCAAGGGTATTTTGGTAGATTATAACCAATGCATCCAGTATCTCTGCTGCCACTTCTCTTAAGACCCTAGGATATAAGCCATCAGGTCCAGGGGAATTGTCCGCCTTTCGTTCCATTATTTGAACTCGTAATAATTAATTAGTGATAATGATAGCATTAAGTTCCTCCCTCCATATAGCCTGTAGATTATTCACTCTTGTGATGTTTTTAGTGACCTTACCGTGAAAACTGATAGAAAATATTTGTTCAAAGTCTCTGCCATTTCCCTGTTCTCCATTATTAATTCGCAATCTCATCCTCCAGGATATTAACATTTACTTTAGCTACTGTTTTCCTTTTTATGTACCTGTAGAAACTCTGACATAGAAACATATGCAGGAGTAGATCTTTCGGCCCTTCGAGCCTGCACCGCCGTTCAATGAGTTCATGGCTGAACATATAACTTTAGTACCGCATTCTTGCTTTCTCGCCACACCACAAATATCTGTTTTTTATATTTCGTGCAAGTTAACATTCATTATCTAACTGCTTTTAATCATATTTTTAGTCTTTCTTGGCTGGATTTTAAAAATGTCCCAATCCTCTGGAGTTTCACGAGTGGACGATTGGGGGAGCGAGATGGAACATGTAGCTTAAAAGTTGCTGCAAAATAGTTCAGCACAATTTCAGGTCAAATGACCTCCAAACAGAGCGGATTAAAGAGCAAACACCTACATCTGCTGACTCACTGTGAGCAGGGCTCGAATCTACAATGAAGCAATTCCAAATCCAAAGATTTAACAACCCAGCCACTGCAGCTAGCACAGCGCATATTTAAACACACACCGAATGAAACATCACTGACAGCACAATGCTTTTAAACAGACAAAGACTGATCCGAGATTGACAGTAGAACAATTTGATGTTGCTGTATAACACAATAGAAAGCGGGATTGGCTGAATCGCTTTAGGCGGAAATTAAAGTAGGCCCTCCTGCTTGTCTCAGCTAATCAGTTCGTTGGTCAAGGGATATGATTGTCACTTAGATAGGAAACTAATGAAATCCTTACTAATGGAGAAAATAGAAGAACATCCAGAAACCAAAAGTTTAAAAATGAATAATCAGCATGGATTTCAACAGGGAAAGTCCTGCTGGACCAAGCTCATATAATTTTTGAAGAGATAATAGAGAGGGTAGACATTGACAATTCAATAAGAGTAATGTATCTATATTGAAAAAAAATCTTCGCTATGATACCCAATAATAGCCTGCTGAACAAGGTCAGGGGACAGGTAGCAGAATGGATAGCGAGCTAGCTTCAAGACTGAAATCAGAGAGTGGAGATAAAAGGTAGCTATTCATATTGGCAGAAGGTGGGTAGTGGTGTTGCAAAAGGATCAATGCTGGAACATTATTGCTCACAATTTATATTAAAGATTTAGACTTTGGAAATAAAAACAGAATTTCCAAAACTGCCAATGATACCGAATTGGAGGAAATTTATACTGAGGAGGACTGCAATAAATTAATTCCCTGCGCCCATGTAAGAACAGCCTATGTCTGCGTAGGAGCTCTTGGAACTTTCTTGGTGCGGCCTTGGCCAGGGTAGAGTTGTCTAGGTCAATTTGGAGCGAATTAATCTTTCTCTGAGGTCCCTATGTTCCTGAAAGGAGCCGTATGAGTCTGTGTAGGAAAGTTTGTGCCTGTAGTGTTGATCCTTGCTTCCGTGTAGCACTTGACTGGTTCTGCATAGGAGCAGCCTGCCTTCACGTAGGAGATGTCAGTGTCTCTGTCGAAGCTCTCTGGAAATGTGCTGGTGTTGTCTGCAGCTAATGAGGACATTTTTCCTCCTGTGTAGGTGATGCTGGGTCTGTGAGAAGAACTGCCTGAGTCTGTACACAAGCATTGTTTTGCTGTTTATTAGGTTTGCCTGTCTGCACAGGATTGTCTGGATCTGTGCAGTAATATCTGGCTTGGTGTAGGATCAGTACTCCTCTGTGTGGGAGCTGCCTGTGTCTGTTTAGCTGCTGTCTGGGTCGGTGTAGGAATAGTCTGGATCTGTGCAGGTAGAGTGTGGGACTATGTAGGAAGATTCTGAATCTGTGAAGATAGAGTCTGGGAATGTGAAAGAGCAGTCTGAGTCTGTGCTGCAGCTATCTGTGTCTGTGAAGAATAGTTTGGGACTGTGAACGAACATAGAAACTTAGAAATCCACAGTGCTGACGGAGGCCACTTTGGCTCGCAGTATACGTGCTGGCCGACAAAGAGCCAAAACATCCTTTGATCAACAACCTGAAGGTTACATATGAACTTTTGAAGAATGACAATGCCGGAAAGGTAAAGAACACCCAGCTCAATAATTCCGCCCCACACAACTGCTGCACGTCTTGACCGAAATATTATAAACACCAACCTAACCGGAGCCATTATGAACTCATGCGAGAAACAAAAAGCAGAAAGAACTACAGGCCAATTGTGGGAAACAAGTTCTGTGAAAATTCCTCACAACCTTGGCGATCGAAACTAGTCCAGGAGATCACCTTGCCCGTATTGGATTCCCTGCAGTACTTACAATCGTATCTGCGCCAGCCAACAAGAGGTTATCCAGCCTAATCCCACTTACCAGCTCTTGGTCCGTAACTCTACAGGTTACAGCAAGAACATTGTACTTGACTGTATAAAACATTGGTTACGCCGCAGCTGGAGTACTGTGTGGAGTTATGGTCACCACATTTCAAAAACAAGATGTGATTCGGCTGGAAAGGGTACTGAGGAGATTTACAAAATAAGTTGCCTGGACTGGAGAATTTTGTTGATGAGGAAAGATTGGAGATGCTGGGACTGTTTTATTTGGAACAGAGGAGGCTGAGAGGAGACTTTTTGAGGTGCATATCATTATGAGGGGCCTAGATAGAGTTGGCAGGAAGGACCCATTGCCTTTGGCAGAGTGGTCAGCAACCTGGCGGAATAGATTTAAAGTAATTGAGGCGTGGACCACTTCCCCTATCTCGGGAGCCTCCTATCAACAAGAGCAGACATCGATGATGAGATCCAACACCGTCTCCAGTACGCCATTGCAGCCTTCGGCCCCCTGAGGAAAAGAAAGTTTGAAGATCCGTCCTCAAACTGTCACCAAGCTCATGGTCTACAAGGCCGTAGTAATACCTGCCTTCCTGTATGGCTCAGAGACTTGCACCATTACAGTAGATACCTCAAGTCGCTGGAGGGATACCACCAGCAATGTCTCCGCAAGATCCTGCAAATCCCCTGGGAGGACAGACGCACAAACATTAGCGTCCTCGTCCAGGTCAACAGCCCAAGCATTGAAGCACTGACCATACTTAATCAGCTCTGCTGGGCAGGCCACCTAGCCAGCATGCCAGACACGAGAATCCCAAAGCAAGCACTCTACTCGGAACTGGTCCACTGCAAACGAGTCAAAGGCGGGCAAAGGAAACGTTACAAGGACACCCTCAAAGCCTCGCTGAAAAAGTGTGACTTCCCCACCGACACCTGGGAGTCCTTGGCCATAGACCGCCCAAAGTGGAGGAAGTGCATTCGGGAGGACGGTGAGCTCCCCGAGTTTCGTCGCTGAGAGCATGCAGAAAGCAAGCTTCGGCAATGGAAGGAGCAGGCGGAAAACCAGGCTCCCTGCCCAACCTTTCCTTCAACGACTACCTGTCCGACTTGTGACAGAGACTGTGGTTCTAATATTTTAATGTACAGCCACCTGAGAACACATGCTGTTTCGGGGATGGTTAGGCGAGCTATGAGGGTAAATGTATTTACCCAGGGGTTCGTGGGAGTCTGGAACTCACTCACTGAATGGGTGGTAGCGGCAGAAACATAACACATTTTAAAAATACTTGGATACCACTTAAAATGCTGTAACCTACAAGGCGGACTTAGAGCTGGGAAGTGGGAGTTCGGCTGGAAAGCTCTTGGTCGCCGTGGCGGACACGATTGGCTAAAATGGCCTCCTTCCATGCTGTGCATTTCTTGCATTTTCTACATTACAACAGTGATAACACTGTTAAAGTAGTTAATTTGCTCTGAACCGCTTTGGGAATTGCTGAGGTGAAAGTCTCTGTCGGAATGCTAGCTTTGTAAATTAAAAGTGTCCTAAGAAAGTGCACAGCGTTAAGGCTGGTTCGCTCAGTTGGTTAGAGCGTGGTGTTAATAACGCCAAATTCGCGTGTTCCAACCCATTGCGGACCATTTATTTTATTCTTGGCGGTGCGGTTGGGCTGCAGGTATTTTAGAGCAGCTTAAATATTAAGGAACGAAACTCACACCGGACCTGTATTACTTGGAAGAAATGGTGAAAAACATTAGTTCTGTCGCGAGCTGATGGCCCTGCGGAATGTTTCTAGCGTTTAATTAACAATTCCATATCCTCCAGGGCTTTGTGACTTCCCGTATTTCAATCAGTGAAGGGCTCACTGCCGCTGATTGGTTTGCAGTGCAAAGTATGGAACTGATCAAAATACAATTCCGCTGTGTAATCCCTCATTCTAATAAATAATCTGCTGCATATTACAGGGGACACATGGCTGAATGGATACGGCCTCTCACTTTGATGCCAACGCTGATGTTATCAGAAACTTGCAGCATCAAACCCTACCACGGAGTTTTGTCAAATCTTGTTCAGCTTAATAAAACCAAACCACGTTCGCACTCATTAACCGAAGGTGATTTCCTCCCAAACATTGCAGGGATCTTTATTAAAAGGCATTGTTTTCATGCTGTGTATATTTCTCGCTGATTTTTGCAGATAGTGTCCAAAACACCAACAATCACAAATTAATACTATTACATTATTACTGTTTCCAGTTCGAACAACAGCTTCGCATCAATAAGTGTAATCAAGGGCAGTGGAGGGAATTGTAATCAGATTCCAGTGATATCCACAGGGAGTCGATAAAAAAAAAGTTGCCTGTAAAATGGCAGCGAGCAGGGTTCGAACTCTGCACGGGGAAACCCCATTGCATTTCAAGCCTTAACTACTCGGCCAGCGCAGTTACACGGTAGAACTGTTTTAATAGTTCAATAGTCGGTGCAAATTATCAGAGAATCCGCCTGCATGCTTGACCTGTTGCATCTCGCAGACGATGTAAGAATTAAATCGAATCTAGAATCTCACAGCAAAGGTGGAAACAATTCGGTCAGAACTGAAAGGATTTACATTTCGCGAAAAACTGAACAGACTGGGGAGTTTCTTTCTAGAAAATAGAAGTGAGATATATTATTAACATGATGAAGGGATTTGATCGGGTTGATGTTGTCGTGTATGTAGGCACCTTTAGTAATGACTTCACGAGGCAGGGTAAGATACTTAATCTGTGTAGACCTGTAGTCCTTTCCTTGCAGCTCCTGAGTGAGGACAACAAGCTGTATGTTCCTTTTTATACTGGGTTACCTGCAGTGTGCAGGTGACCCTTAGGTCTCCAGTAGCAGCACCCTCTGATGTACATGCAAAGTGTGTACAGTATCAGGATACAGTAAGTGTTACATAATAGTGTTACAGATATCACACACTAAGCAGGCACGTATACAGAAGAACACTTCCCCCCTAAGCATTTTTCATATCCTTATTTTCATGCCATGGGGAGATGATCAGTGGCGGGCTATTGGAGGTTTTGGTGAGGATTGTGTGGTTGCCAGGTATGACCCCTGTTGCTTGAGGCTGGCGTCATACATTTCCTCTCCCTCATACACAGACCATGTGGGTGTTACTGTTGTGGGAGCCCTCGGGCGGTAGGGTAGCCACGGCAGCAGTTGGTGGTGTGTATACTCTGTGATGTGGGTCGTTGTGGGAAGGGCCACAAGACTGGGTGGGCTCCTTGTCCTCTGTTGTTGTAGGGTGGTGGGCAGGGCCACAAGACTGGGTGGGCTCCTTGTCTACCAATTAGGATGAGTGTCAAATCATCCCAGGGTTTGCCAGGGAAGCTGGAAGGTATTGGACTCATTCTCCTGCTGTTGGCTCTGGTGGCCAGAGGTTGTAGGGCTGATCTGGTGCAGGTTGCCATTAGTGTTGGCTGGGCTGCCCATTACCCACTGTCCCTCTAGTGGGTCTGTTCCAACCGGCTGTGTGTGTACTGCAAGGGGCATCACATTCGTTACAAAGGTCCAGGTTACATGGTCAGGTAGCCTGCTGGACGTGGGGGACTTCCACAGGGTAATTCTATTGGTATCAGCATGGTCCGTATAGGATGCAATGTCTTTTGGCAGTGTCCTACTGGTATACTTGACACCTTGGCTCTGATCAGACATATTTGAGCCTGCATTATACATTCTCTCATTTGCATCACTTTTGGGTGTCCTGGTTTCAACAGACATCGTTACATTAGGCATCTCACAATCTATATCATTACTGTTAAGCATAATAAACTTTTTCTTAATCTTACTGACACCTGCATTCATCTCATTAGTCATATTAATTGAGCCAGCATGACAATTCATTGTTAAATTGCATACATTTTCATACTTGCACCCTTTAATTGCATCTTTAGCTTGAAAGTCCGTCTACTCAAATAGTTGAAACTTCCCCCTTAAATATATTTGTTTACCGGTCTCCTTTAATGGAGTCTTCAAATCCGATTGGCCACTCGGTGTTACGTGATCCTCCTCCATGTTCAATCGTGGCATGGCGGAGGCCATTTTGATTACCGGTTCTGCTGCTTGTGGTGCTGCAGCCATTTTCTGGTCTAGCTGCAGGTAGGCTGTGGTGCTCTTTTCTTCCACAGGTTCGATCCTGGATGTTGGGAATCCATGTATTTCGTCAATGTTCACCTCTTGCAGTGCTGCCCCGGCCCGGAAAGTGGCATTTGGATCCTCGGTGTCGGAGATTTTGCCGGGGTGCAGAGGGCAGTCGAGCTGGACAGTGGAACCTCCAGATGCTGCGATGGATCCATGTTCAACGTCGATTGCCAGAGCCCGGAGGTGTGGGAGCAGCTTCACTTGGACAGCCTGTGGTTGTGGTCGATTGGCGGGATTCATCCAAATATCTTCAAAGGTCGCTTGACTCATCACAGACTGGCTCGCCCCTGTCTCGCACTTCATAGAAACTGGCACCCCGTCAACGTCTACTTTCATCGTCCACGGAGAACTTTCGGTGGAGTAGGTATGAGCTCCATACTCTTCTTGCAGGGGTTGAGCAACTTCACCTTGCTTTGTGTTGGAGCCCCGGTGATCAGCCAACTCATCAAAGATGCGGTGAGTAAAGCTTTCTCTGCACATCCTTTCAAGGTGCCTTTTCTCTTTGCATGCATCGTCTTTGTAGCGACACTGGTAGGCCCTGTGGTTTTCACCACAATGCCAGCACGGGGCTAGTCGGTTTTCCCCCTGTTGCGGACTCAGGTATTAGGGACTCCGGGCAGCGTTTCTGCCCTGAGAAGTATCAATGCAGTGCACTGCTCTCGTCGGTTTAGACTCATTTAGTGCTTCATTTAGGTGGTCGCCAAAGTTGGATGGTGCAGCCAGTCTCCTTAAGTGTTCCAACCTTTCGACAAAAGCGTCCCAATCCTCCCCATCGGTAAATTGCTGACAGTTGCTGAGATTCGACATGCTGAACGTGTGCTTTGATTCCTGGTACTCCCGTCGCCATTTGTAGCGTTTGTAGGCACCTTTCGTAATGACTCCACGAGGCAGGGTATGATACTTAAATTTTGTATACCTGTAGTCCTTTATTTGCAGCTCCTGAGTGAGGACAACAAGCTATGTGTTCCTTTTTATACTGGGTTACCTGCAGTGTGCAGGTAAATCTTCGGTCTCCAGCAGCAGCACCCACTGGTGTACAGGCAAGGTGTGTACAGTGCAACGGTACATTCTGTGTTGCATAACAGTGTTACAGACATCACACAGTAAACAGGCATGTATGCACAACAGATGTGGAGAACATATTTGCTCTTGTGCAGGAGTTCAGAAATGGAGGTCACCGATAAATTCAGTAGGCAATTTAAGAGTAACTTACTAACCAAAGAGTAAAGAGTGGTTAGAATGTGGAAGATGCTAATGAGCAGCAGTTGAGGCGTATATGACAGATCAATTTTAGAGGGAGCTACCGAAGCATTTGACTGAGAAAGCAATAGAACAATATGCTGATAGGATCAGGCGAAGTAGGGTAGTGTGGAGCATTAACTCCAGCAACAACAGTTAGGTAAAATTGTCTCTTTCTTTGGTGCAAACTCGAAATAACGTTATGTAACACATATTTTAAACAAGAAGATTGTATTTAGCGCGTTAAAATT
Source organism: Pristiophorus japonicus (assembly GCF_044704955.1). NCBI lineage: Eukaryota > Metazoa > Chordata > Chondrichthyes > Pristiophoridae > Pristiophorus > Pristiophorus japonicus. The sequence continues at coordinate 6,111,013 of NW_027254363.1, forward strand.
AGAGACACGTCCCAGGGCACTTCACAAGATATTACGCGATATAAATTTGACACCAAGCTGCTAAATACACATTAGCGCAGGTGACTAAAAGCTTCGTCAACCAGGTATGGTTGATAATGAGGAAGAACGCTGTAGACCGCAGGAAGTTATCATTGAACTGGCCAGGAGGTTAATGGAATTCAACCCAGAGAAGTGTGAGATATTGCATTTGGAGAGTGCATATAGGGCAAGCGAATAAACATTAACTGTTAGGACACTGATATGTGTAGAGGTGCAAATGACCTTGGAGTGCATGTCCACATAATCCTTGACAGTAGCAGGCCAGGTAAATAAGGTGGTTAAGAAGCAACACGGAATATTTGCCTTCATTAGAAGAGGCATACAATATAAGATCGGGGAAGTTATGCTTCAAATGTGTAAAACTCTAGTTAGGCCACAACTGGAGTATTGCATGCTGCTCTGATCGCCGCATTACAGGAAAGATCTGACGGCACTCGTGATGATACAGGATCGATTTACGTGGATGTTGCCTGCTCTGGTGAATTTAGCTTTGAGTAAAGATTGCATAGGCTGGGTTTGTTTTCTTTGGAAAAGAGGAGGCTGACGCCGGTCGGTATTGAAGTGAATAAAATAATGAGTTGCCTTGATAGCGTTCATAGAAATGATCTATTTCCCTTAGCAGAGTGCTCAACAACCAGGCGGCATAGACTTAAAGTAATTGGTCGGAGGTTATAAGGGATTTGAGGTGCAATTCTTTCACCCAGGGAGTGGTGACGGTCTGGACCTCACTGCCTGAAAGGACTTCAGAGGGCGAAGTCCTCACCACTTTTAAAAAGTAATTGAAGGTGCACTTGAATTCCAGCAACCTAAAAGGCTACGGACCAAGAGCTGAAAAGTGACATTAGACTGGAGAGCTCTGATTTTAGTCGGGATTTAGGTAATGATCTGGTGTTTCCTCGGCTGCTCTGTGCATTTTGCTGCAAATCAATACTTCAGAGAAGGGAAACTGCAGCCCCTGCAATTCCTGTTACACAAGTGGCTCCAATCCCACCCACTTTCCCACTGAGTTCTCTTAGCACCCTGAGTCTGTTACACAGCAACAGCAGCAAGCCATCGAGCCTGTTACATAAGGACAAGATGAATCCATTACCCCCTCGAGCCAGTTGCAAAGGACAAGAGTAAGTAATTCAGATCATTTGGCTTTTTTTACAAAAATAGTTGAATTCCGTTCGGCCGCTCGTACCTGCTGCATAGATGACGAGGAGGCAATGCAGGCACGCTTTCCTGTTGCAAATAATTAGGAGCAGGCCATTCAGCCGCACTGGACTGTTCACAGGGAAAGGAGGAGGCAAGTAATGCCTCAAACCTGAGCCTTAGGAGAGGCAGAAGCCAATCAGTTCCTTGAGCTTTCTCTACAAGAAGAGTAGAAGTCCATATAGACCATAGAACAAAGAAACATAGAAAATGGGAGCAGTAGTAGACAATTCGGCCCTTCGAGTCTGCACCACCATTCAATATGTCCATTCCTAATCCTGAATCTCAACACAATATTCCTGCTTTTCCCCTTACCCCTTGATGTCGTTTCTGTCTAGAAATCTATCTATTGCCCTCTTAAATATATTCAGTGATTTGGCCTTCACAGCCTTCTGTGGTAGAGAATTCCACAGCTGCACCACTCTATGAGTGAAAAGGAATCTCCTCTTATCCTTCCTACATTTCCTACCCAGTATCCCGAGTTTGTGACCCCTGGTTCTAAACTTCCCAACCAGGGTAATCATCGTCCCTGCATCCAGTCTATCCAACCCTGACAGAATGGTATATATTTCAATGAGATCCTCTCTCATTCTTCTAAACTCTACTGAATACAGGCCTAGTCGACCCAATCTCTCCTCATACAACAATCCTGCCATCCCTGGAATCCTTCTGGTGAACCTTCGCTGCACTCCCTCTATGGCAAGTATATTATTTCCTGGGTAAGGAGAACAAAACTGCACAAAATACTCCAGGTGCGGTCTTACCAAGGCCCTGTATAACTGCAGTAACACCTCGTTGCTCCTCTACTCAAATCCTCTTGAAATGCATGCCAACATACCATCTGCCTTCCTAACTGCTTGCTGCACCTGCATGTATGCTTTCAATGACTGGTGTACAAGGACACTAGGTCCCTCTGCCCATCGACCTGTTTCCTGTCCGTTAACCAATTTTCAATCCATGCTCGTAAATTACACGCAATCCTATGTGCTTTAATTTTGCACACTACATCTTACGTGGGAATGTACCAGAGGCCTTCTGAAAATCCAAATACACGATATCCATTGGTTCTCCCTTATCTTTTCTATCAGTTACATCCTCAAAAAACTCCAGTAGGTATGTCAAACATGATTTTCTTTTCCTGAATCCATGTTGACTGTGTCTAATCCCTTTAATACTCTCTAAGTGTCCCGTTTTAGCATCCTTTATAATAGACTCTAGCTTTTTCCTTTCAACTTATATTACGCTAACTGGTCTGTAGTTCCTTGCTTTCTCTCTCCCTCCATTTTTCAAAAGTGGGTTTACATTTGCCACCGACCAATCTGCAGCAACTGTTCCATAAACTATAGATTTTTGAAATTTGTCAAGCAATGCATCTAATATTTCCATTGCAACCAATTTTAGTACTCTGGGATGCAGATCATCAGGCCCTGGGGATTTAGCAGCCTTCATTCCCATTAGTTTCCTCAGCACTATTTTCTTACCAATAATGATTTCCTTTAATTCATCTTGCTCACTAGTACTTTGCTTCACAAGCATTACTGGGATGTTATTTGTGTCCTCCTCTATGAAGACAGAACCGAAGTAGTATTTAATTGTCCTGGTGCCGCATTATAAATTCTCCAGTTTCTGTCTGTAAATGACCTACATTTTTCTTCACAAATCTTTGTCTTTTTATGTATTGTAGACGCTGCTGCAGTCGATTTTTATGTCCCTTGCAAGTTTACTATTATACTGTATTTCTCGCCTCTTAATATATCTCTTTATCATTTTTTGCTGAATTTTAAATTGCTCCCCATCCTCAGGCGTGCTACTTTTTCTGGAAACTTTGTATAACTCTTCTTTGAATCTAATACTATCCTCAATTTATTTTGTTAGCCATGGTTGGGCCAGTATCCTTTTTGTGTTTTTACACCAAAAAAGAAATGTATAACTGTCGCAATTCATTGATTCGTTCCTGAAATGTTAGCCATTGCCTATCATTATCCTCCATTATGGCATTTCATGGCTCTTCCCAATCTATCATAGCCAATTCATTTCCCATACCTTCGTAGTTTCCTTTGCTTCATTAAGGACACTAGATTCGGATTGGATATTTTACTTTCCATCTTAATAAAGAATTCAATCATGTTATTGCCATTCTTCCCTCAAGGACCCCGGACAACAAGGCTGTTAATTAATCACTTTTCATTACACAACACCTAATCTAGGATAGCCCTTCCGCTAGTAGGTTGCTCAGCATACTGGCCGAAGAAGACATCATGTACACAGTCCAGGAATTCATCTACCACATAATTATTACTTTAATCTATATGTAGATTAAAGTCACCTTCGATGTTGGTAGTATCCTTGTTACATGCAGCTCCACTTTCCTGCTAATATCATCCCCTACACTACCACTACTATTTGGAGGCCTATAGACAATCTTTTCTGGCCCTTCGTTCTCCTTAGTGCCAACTACACTGATTCTACAGCTTGACTGCCTGAGCCGAATAACTTTCTCATTACTGCGCTGACTTCATACTTTACTAAGAATGCCCCACAACCCCCTCTTCATTTTTCCTGTCTTTTAAAAACCGAATGCCATTGGATATTCAGTTGTCAATCCTGGTCATCCTGCAGACATATCTCTGAAACTGCAACGATATTGTATCCGTTTACATCTATTTGCTCTGTAATTTCATCTACCTTATTAAAGATGCTTCGCCAATTCAGTTACAATGCTTTTAGATTTGTCTTTTCAACATTATTAGAAATCGTAACATTATTTTGTACGATAACCGTATTTATCTTATCGCTTTTTTTCTTACCAGGACCATATTTTTAGAGCACTCTTTTCTTTGTGTGCTCTGTCCCTTCTTGACATAATGTAGTTATCATTGCAACAGTCACTTTTCGGCATTGCTTCCTTTTAATTTCTCTTCAGCATTCTAGATTTCTCTGCACTGCGACCATCCTCCCCCCACCACAACCCCACTCTGCGCGCCAGATAACAAAACATGTTGCATAGGATTAGGACGAGGCATTTCAGACCCAAGAACCTGTTATACAGGAACAGGTGGAGACTAATCAACCCCTCGAACCTGTTACATAGGACGTGGGGGATGACATTCAGTCCCTCATCCTTTCGCACAGGAACAGGAGGAATCATTCAGCCCCTCCAGCACATTAGACAGGCGGAGGCCAATCATAATAGATTAATGGTTATGGCACTGGACTAGTAATCCAGTGAGAGAAAATCACAGCCCACCGCGAGAGTAGGGCAATTTAAATGCAATTAAATACATCTGGAATTTTAAAAGTATTAGTAATGTTGACCATGGACACAACACACCCATCTCATTCGATACTCTCCTTTAATTAAGGAAATCTGCCGTCCTTACTGGCCTGGGCCCAAATGTGGCTCAAGATCCAGAGAAACGTGGTTGGCTCTTAACTGCCCTCTGAAATGGCCAAGCAAGAAACTCAGTTGCATAAGATGGTTATCCACCACCTTCACAAGGGCAATTCTGAAACGGCAATAAATGCTGCCCTTGCTAGCATTGTCCATATACTTGAATGAATAAAATAAATAATAAGATATCTAGATTGTTACATAGGACAAAGGAGAACCACAAGACAGGTCAGAGAATATGGAGTCAGAAGCCAACTAGATAAATGCATTGCTAGCTGGCTTCAAGACTGAAAGCCGAGAGTGGGGGTAATAGTTAGCTTTTCAAAGTGGCAGAAGGTGGGTAGTGCTGTTCCACAAGGACCGGTGCTGGGACCACTGTTGTTTCAATTTATATTACAGACTTAGACCTCGGAATGAAAAACATAATTTCTCAATTTGTGCATGACTCAAAATTAGGTGGATAGTCAATACTGAGGATGACTGCAACAAATTCGTTGCGCGAACCTGTTGCATAGATGACGAGAAGGCAATGCCAAACCAACAAACCCATTGCACAGAAATAGCAGGAGGTCAGTGAGCCTCTCCAGTCTGTTGAACAACGACAAGAGAAATCCCTTAAACCGTCGATCCTGAGGCGCAGGACTGGCAGAAGCCGTTTAGCTCCTAGAGACTTATCTATAAGAAGACTAGAAGTCCAATTACCGATTCGAAACTGCTGCATAGGCTGTGGATGAGGCATTTCAGACCCACGGCCCTGTTAAATACGAACAGGAGGAGGGTAATCAACCTCTCGATTCTGTTACACAGAAATAGGCGCATGCCATTTCTTCTCTCAACCTGTTGTACAGGAATAGGAGGAGTCATTAAGCCCCTCGAATGCATTACATAGGCAGAGGTCAATCATAGGAGCATGACGGTTATGTCACTGGACTAATAATCCATGAGAGAAGAAATCATAGCCCACCGCGAGATTGGGGAAATTTAAATTCAATTTAATAATCTGGAATGTGAAAAGTATCATCGATGGTCACTATTGTAATAACCCCACCGCCACCCCCACCCTCATCTGGTCACTTGTCTCCTTTAGGGAAGGAAATATGCTGTCCTTCCAAAAGTCTGGGCCGAAAAGCGACTCCAACGCCAAAGCAATGTCGTTGGTTATTAACGGACCTATGAAATGGCCTGGCGAGCCATTCGGTTGCGTAAAGTGGCTCACCCCCAACTTCACAAGGGCAGATAGAGATGAGCAACAAATGCTGCCCTTGCTAGCGATGTCGGCATGCTTGAATGAAAACATTAAAAAATAGATTGTTACATAGGAACAAGAAGAGCCTCAAGCCAGATCAGAGAATGCGAAGTGAGGAGGCATTAAGTATAATGGATAGCCAGCTGGCTTCAACACAGAAATCAGCTTACCGGTAACAGGTAGCTTTTATTATTCGCAGAAGGCGGGTAGTGGTGTTCCACACGGATCGGTGCTGGGACCACTGTTGTTCACAATTTATATTGAAAATTCAGACCTGGGAATCAAAAACAATATTTCTAGGTGTGCGGGCGACACCAAATTAGGAGGGATAGTCAATACTGAGGAACACTGCAACAACGTACAAGAGGACATGAACAAAATTGCAGAATGGACATATAATTGGCAAGTGCATTTCAAACCATATAAATTTGATGTGTTTCATTTAGGTAGAAAACTTAAGGAGGTCACTTATTATTGGAAGGTGCCAGTCTGGGTGGTGTCTAGGAAAAAAGGCATCTCGAAGTTCAAATACAATCAGGAGTGACATTATGCGAACCCTGTATTTAACCTTCAATAGACCATGCTTGGAATAATATGTACAGTTCTGGTGGCCATTTTATAAAATGGACTTAGAGGCATTGCAGATGATGCAGAGAAGCTTTACAAGTATGATAGCAGAACAGCCAGCGTGTACAAATCAGGAAAGGATGAACATGCTGCATCTCTTTTCTCTGGAAAAAGAAGGCTGAGGAGTGACCTGATAGGGACATTTAAAATTATGAAAGATTTTGATAGAGCGGATACAGTGAGAATGTTTCCATTTGTGGGGAAGAGAATAACTAGACGCTATCAATATAAGATAGTCACCATGAAATCAAAATGGGGAATTCAGAATTATCTTATTTACCCAATGAATGGTGAGATTGTGGAAATCGGTACCACAGGGAGTGGTTGAAGAGGATAACATGGAAGCATTAAGGGATGGGCTAGACAGGCATATGAGAGAGAAGGCACTAGAGCATTAGGCTGTTGAGGACTGTTGGCCGGAGGCTCCAGTGGAGCATAACCGACTGGCTGGGGCGAATGGCCTTTTTCTGTGCCGTATATCCGATGTAATCGAATGTTTGTCTCGAGTGTTCTCGACTCCATTCCGCAGAATGCTACCCGCCACCACCTCAATGAGACCCCAACACTGCACGAGGTAGAAAACGCCACAAGAAAGCTAAAAAATAACAAGGCTACAGAGGTGGACGGAATCCCTGCTGAGGCACTGAAGAATGGCGGAGAGGCAGTGCTGGCATGAATATGTGACCTCATCTCTCTCATCTGGTGGGAGGAGAACATGCCGGGAGATCTTGAGATGCAGTGATCGTGAACATCTTTAAAAAAAGGGGACAAGTCCCACTGCGGTAACGACAGGGGATCTCCCTGCTATCAGCCACTGGGCAAGTCGTCGCTCGCCTCCTCCTCAACCGACTTCCCGCTGTGGCCGGGGAGCTCCTCACGGAGTTTCAGAGCGGATTTTGTTCCCACCGGAGCACAGCAGATATGTTTTTTGCAATGCAACAGCTCCAGGAAAAATGGAGGTAACATTGCCTTCTTCGACCTTACAAATACCATTGACAATGTCAACCACGAGGGCCTATGGAGGGTCCTCCTCCGTTTCGGATGACCCCAAATGTATTTCACCATCCTCCGCCTGCTCCACGACGACATGCAGGCCGTGAGCCTCACAAACGGATTCATCAGAGACGCAATCCAAGTCCGCACCGGGGTCTAATATGCTGCGTCAATGCTCCATCTCTCTTCTCAATCTTCCTCTCTGCCATGCTCCACCTCACAGTCGACAAACTCCCCGCTGGAGTGGAACTAAACTTCAGAACCAGGCGGGAACTTTTCGAAATCTCCATGCCAGGTCCAGGACTACCCCAACCTCTGTCATCGAGCTACAGTAAGGGGATGACGCCTTCTCCTGTAAAGACACTGAAGCTGAACTCCAGGACACAGTCGAGGTATTTACTGAGGCGCAAAAAACATGGGGCTTGCGCTAAGCATCAGTTAGCAAATGTCCTCCACCAACGTGTCCTCTCCGCACAGCACTGTCCCCCAGTCATCAACATCCACGGTACGGCCCTGGATAACGTGGACCATTTTCCTTATCTCGGGCGCCTCCTATCAACAAGAGCTGGCATTGATGACAAGATGCAACAACGCTTCCAGTGCGCCACTGCAGCCTTCGGCCGCGTGTGGAACAAATTCTATGAAGACCAGGTCCTCAATACTTTCACCAAGCTCATCATCTACAGGATGTAGTAATATCCGCCCTCCTGTACTGCTCAGATGTATGGAAATGTAAAGTAAACACTTGAGGTCGCTGGAGAAATACCACCAACGATTTCTCCTCAAGATACTACAAATCCCCTGGGAGTACAGACGCACCAAAGTTAGCGTTCTCGTCCAGGCCAACATCCTCAGTGTTGAAGCACTGACCACACTTGATCAGCTCCGTTGGGCAGGCCACATAGTCCACATGCTAGATACGAGACACCCAAAGGAAGTGCTCTACTCGGTTCTCGTCCACGGCAAACGATCCGAAGCTGGGCAGTTGAAACAATACAAGGACACCCTCAAAGCCTCCCTGATAAAGTGTGACATTCCCACTGACACCTGGGAGTCCCTGGCCGAAGACCGCCCATAGCGGAGGAAGAGCATCCAGGAGTGTACTCAGCTGCTCGAGTCTCATCCCCGAGAGCATGCAGACATCAAGCGCAGGCAGCGCAAGGAGCGTGCAGCAAACCAGACTCCCCGCCCACTCTTTACTTCAACCACTGTCTGTCGCACCTGCGACAGAGACAGTGATTCTCGCAGTGGACTGTACAACCACTTTACAACTCATGTTAAGAGTGGAAGTAAGTCTTCCTCAATTCCGAGGGACTGCCTATGATGAAGGTGATAATGATGTGAGCCTATTGCACAGGAAGAAGCCTTTCAAGCCCTTGAAACTTTTGCAAAGGAGAAGGCTATTCATCCCCTCATAAATGTTAAATTCTAACCGCTGGCGACCATTCAACTTTTCAAGCATCTTACATAACAACGGGAGGCGGGTCATTCAGCACTTTCGAGACAGCTTTATAGGAATAGGTAAAGGCAATTCTGCCTCTGGAATCTCTTGCATAGGAACAGGAAGATGCCATTAAGCCCTTGGCTGCTCTTACACTAGAAAAGGAGGAGGACATTCAATCTCCTGAGCCGGTTACATAGGAACAGGAGAAGAATATTCAACCCATAGCGGCTGGTTAATCAGGAACAGGAGTAATTCATCCACTCCCTCAACCTTATTACACAAGAACAGGAGGAGGGCATTCAGTCACTCGAGCTTGTTACACAAGAATAGGAGGAGGCCATTCAGCCACTTGAGCCTGTTAAACTGGAACGGGTAGAGGCGATTCAGTCCTTCGAGCCTGTAGCAGTGGAACAAGAGGACTTTATTCAGCCTTATAAATTGTTACACAGAAGCACACTATTCGGCTCCTCAAAACACTTACATTGGAATAGAAGAGGCTGTTTAAACGCCGTTCAGCCTATTAGACATCAACATGATACATAGAAACATAGACACATTAGAAAATAGGTGCAGGAATAGGCCATTCGGCCCGTCGAGCCTCCACCACCATTCACATGATGATGGCTGATTATGCAAAATCAGTACCCCATTCCTGCTTTTTCGCCATACCGCTTTATACCTTGAGCCGTAAGGGACACATCTAACTCCCTTTCGAATATATCTAACGAACTGGCCACAACAATTTTCTGTGGTCGAGAAGTCCACAGGCTCGCTATTCTCTGAGTGAAGAAATTTCTCCTCATCTCGGTCCTAAATGGCTTACCCCTTATCCTTAGTCTGTGACCCCTGGTTCGCTATTTCCCCAACATCGGGAATAATCTTCCTGCATTTAACCTGTCCAATCCCGTCAGAATTGTACATCTTTCTATGAGATTCCCTCTCATTCTTCTAAGTTCCAGTGAACGTAAGCCCAGTCGACCCAGGAGGAGGCTATTCAAGTCGTTGACCCTTGTATTTAGGAAACGGAGCAAGCCATTCAGCCACTCAAGCCTGTTACTTCAGCCATAGGAGCTGAACGAGGCTTTTCAGCAACTTGACCCAGTTGCACAGGTAATGGATGAAGTTAAGAGAACGGTTGCACAGTGGTACTGTTATTGGTTTAGTAATTCAGAGGCATGTGTTCACATCCAGCCATGGCAGCTGGATAATTTGAATTGAGTTCATTAATATATCTGGAATTAAAATGCTGTTATCCTGTCAACTCTATCAGTATAATGCTCTTTTCCCTTATCCCTCATATGTTTATCTACTCACCCCTTAAATGATCTACACTATTTTATTCAACTATTCCTTGTTGCAGCGACTTCCTCTTTTTCACCACTATCTGGGTAAATGAGTTTATATTTGTATTATTGTTGTTTATCTTATATTGACGATCTTTCGTTTTGCTCTTCCACACAAGTGGAAACTACTCTCTTAAAGTCTTTCGAAATTTTAAAGAATTATATACGGTCAAACACAAGCCTTGACTTTTCCGGACAATAGAATCCCAGCATGTTCATCCTTTCCTAATAGTTATATCCTTGCATTTCTGGTATCATCATCTTTTTCCGCCTTCTCCAGTGCCTATCTACCATTTTTACAGTATGGTGACCAGTATTGTATGCAGTATTGCAACTGCTCTATAAAACTTTATCATAACTTTTCAATTCTATCCCTTTTGAAATTCACCCTCGTGCTTTGTTTGCTATTTATAGGTTTGTTAACCTGCGTCGTTACGATAAATGATTTGTTATTTTTACTCTGAGTTCCATTTGCTCTTCTATCCCACTTAGCTTCCAATTTCCCGAGTAACATGTGACCTCCCTATTTTTATTAACAAAATTTAATATCTCATATTTATTTGTGTTGACATTCATTTGCCAATTACATGTGCATTCATCAAATGTATTTACATTACATGAGTTATTATAAACATCACCACTAAATTTACTTTCTTATTAATGTTTCACATAATACCTTCACTCATTTGTAAATTGTTCATTGAAATGATAACCTGCATCGGCCGAGAATCGCACATGGGTCGGCCGTGTTGCAGGCGAGAATTCTCTTCTTACACCACCAATGTTGACATTCATAGGCTGCCATTTGCCAGCAGGTCACATTTTCATGACTTTGAAATTGATCAATATAAGTGAGGCCACTGCTGTAAAATAACAAGCAAAGTGCAACAGATACTGGATATGGAATTGTTCATTTAATGCTGGAAACACTTGGCAGCACAGGAAACATCTGTGGATCGGGTGAAGGTTTCATGTCTTTGAACACTCTTGACAACTAAGCGTTTGCAGCTTTGCTTCAAAGTATCGAAGGTTCTACGTGAGTTTTCTTGCAAAATTATATATGCTTCTAAAAAATTACAACATTAAGGAACTAACCTCTCTCGACCCACAAAAAAAAGAACACACTGTAACCAACTGAGCTAAGCGGCCTACCTGTACTATTGTGGCTGTCAAATTTCACTTACTTTTGTGGGCCCGACATATTGTCGAGACTTCGCCAAATTCCCAGAAAATATCGGGCAGCATCCTGCTCATAACTCTTTGCATACAACCTGCATTTGTCAATCATTCACTGTACTATCTTCGTCTTGTTCCTCTTCAACATGCCGGAAGGGAAGAATGCCCTCTACTTGCTCCTATGTGGCAGTATCGACGGGCTGATTGGCCTCCTACTATTCCTTTGAGGTCTAAATGGTATCCTTCTTTTTCAATGTAACAAGCTCGAAAGTCTGAATGACTTCAACTGTCCCATACAAATGGGTCAGGGGCAGAATGGCCACCTCCTGTTCCTATAAAACAGTCTCAAGGGGCTGAATAGTGATGCGGATCAGTTGGTTACGACAATTTTCACCATTACTGAGACCTTTAAAGTACCAGATTTATTACATTTAATATAAATCACCTGTCTTTTGATTACTAGCCCAGTGATATAACCACTAATCTATTGTGATTGGCCTCATACTGTGCAACAGGTTCGAGGGGCTGATTGTTCTACTCGTGTTCCTCAGTAACAGGCTCGATGGTGCTGAATGACATCTTCCTGTTACTGTGTAATAGGTTCGAGGGTCTGATTGGTCACCTCCTGTTCTTGAGTAACTTTCTCGCGGGGCTAAATGGCCTTGCCCTTTTCCAGTGCTACAGGCTCAAGAGGCTGAATGGCCTCCTCCTTCTGATCCTGTGTACCAGGTTCAACGGCTGAATTGCCTCCTGCTGATGTTCAGTAACAGGCTCGAGCAGATGAATAGCCTCATCCCATTCTTCAGTAACAGCTTTGCATTCCAAATTGGCTCCTCCTGTTTCTGTCTAACAGGCTCATGAGTCTGAACAGCCAACGCCTATTCTGATATCACTGATTCGAGATGTTGAATGGTCTCATTCTGTTCCTGTGTAACAGACTCGAGGGTCTGAACCGCCTCTGCCTGTTGTACTGAATCAGTGTCGAGAGGCAGAATGACATTTTGCTGCACATGAGCACCAGTCTCGATGGGCTGTATAAAATCCGCATCTTTTGAAGAATTACCCCCGTGGGTCTGAATGGCCTCGATCTTTTTCAGTGTATCAGTCTCGAGAGAAAGAATGGCCTCCAACCATTGTTCTGTAACATGTCGACGAGCTGAACGGCCTGCAGACGTTCCTTTGTTGCAGAATCGATGGAGTAAATGGACCCCTCCGGTTCCCATCAGACCATGTGGCTGATGGGCCAAGTGTGCTCTCTGCTGTCCCGGTGCGGAAAGAAACACATTGTCTAGGGAGCATTGTTTCAGAATAAGGGGTCGCCCAGTTAAGATGGAGATGACGAGGAAATTATTCTCTCAACAACAACAGCAACCTGTATTTATATAGCACCTTTAACATAGTGGAACGTCCCAAGATGCCTCACAGGAATATTATGAGATGAAAGCAATGAAATAAGTAGAAATTTGAGCATGTGACAAAAAGCTTTGACAAAGAGGTCGGTTTTAAGGAGTATATTGAAGGTGGAAAGAGTGGTAGAGAAGCGAAGCTTTTTGGACAGGGGGTTCCAGTGCTTAAGGCACAGGCAACAGAAGGTACAGCAACAAATGTTTGAAAAATTATAATCAGCGATCCTCAAGAGCGCGGAATTAGTGTAGAGCAGGCGGCTCAGGCGGGCTGTGGGGCTGGTAGAGATTACTGAGATAGGGAGGTACGAGGCCATGGTGGCATTTGAAAATAAGGATGAGAATTGTGATATCGAGGCGTTTTTAATCCGGAAGACAATGTAGGACAGCTAGCACAGAGGTGATGTGTCAGCGGGAATTTGTGCGAGTTAGAATACGGATAGCCGAGTTTTGGATTATTTCTAGTAGATTGTGATACTGGAAATGTGTTAATCTCCCTCAAAAAGCTGTTGATGCTGGGGGCAATGATTTTATCTGGTCTGGTGCTGAGCCCCACACAAAGAGCAGAAAGGGCCCACAGAGTGAGAAAGAGAGAGGGAGAGAGAGAGACAGAGAGAGACATCGAGAGGAGAGAGACGGGGAGAGAGTGGCACAGAGGGACAACGAGAGCAACACGGAGAAATCGAAAGAGAGATATATACAGAGAGAGACTGAGAATGGGAAAGTTTAGGCTTGATACCCCGCCTGTGCTCGGAGAGCTGAACTCACGCGGTGTTGTAATGAACCGCCGACACACAGAGCAGGAAAGAAACATGATCACACATACAGACAGATACAGAGTCAGGGAGAGAGAGTCACAGATAGAGAGACAGACAACAAGAAATGTCCAGCCCTGTGCTACGGGATTTGAGCCTGGGCAGCGGTTACAATTGGTGTCAGTGGCCTCTGTTAAGGAGAGGGTGAAGAAGCCTGGCTTCTTCTACTCTCGCCCTGCCGGCTGTGGACACTGGTTGAACAGAGGTACAGTTCTGATGGTTTTCAGCAGGAGGGGAGAGGAGGAGAAGGGAAGTTGTAAAGATAAGGATAGATGCTCCCAGATGTAGCCGCTGCAGCTGCCCACGTTGAGCAGTATGAAGAGTGAGTTACCACAGCCCATGGCAGACACGGGCCCATCCATCCACCTCGTGGAAGGCCTTCACTTACTCGTCTAATTTTTAACATCAAACTGATATTTGCATCGTTAAGTCTAACCACATCACCTCTACTTGTTATTGCAATATCATTGCACTTACGTCGAATGATATTCTCTGCTCCCTGCTCCCAACTCCACTACCTAAAATTCCAGCAGCAAGGAAGTGAGATTTACGCTCTGTTAATGCTCAGTAAGCTTTCACACCAAACTGTCAAGTACGTGCTATGTTGTTAATGTTAACACAGCGAGGGGGGTTTCGTTTATTGGATAGCCCTTTATAAGAGCTGGCACATGAATTAGGGGAGAGAGTGGGTCAGTGCGATTAGTTTGTGATCGATACAGGGCTTTGGGGAGTGAGAGAGCGGGGCAGTGAATTAGTTTGTGATTAATACAAGGTTACCGAGATAGAACGGGGCAGTGGGATTAGTTTGGGATTGATACATGGCTTTTGGGATAGAACGGGGCGGTGGTATTAGATTGGGATAGAAACAGGTCAATGTAGAGAGAGAGTGAGATAGTGATTTTAGTTTGCGATTGATGCAGAGCTATGGGTTGAGAGCGGGGCTTAGTGATTATTTAGCATTGATAGAGGGCTATGGAGGGAGTGAGAGACTTGCATCGTGGGTTTACTTTGGTATTTTGACAGGGCTATTTAGAGAGTAAACGGGAGAGTGTGATTAGCTTGGGATTGATACAGGGCTTGGTGGAGAGCGCGGGGCAATGGCATTATTTTGGGATAGATACAGGGCAAAGGGGAGAGAGCGGGGCAATGGGATTAGTTTGGGATAGATATACGTCTATGGAGAAAGAGCGATTCAAAGCATTATTTTTTCATTAATATAGAAGTATTGGGAAGAGAGTGGGACAGTGGAATTAGTTTTGGATTGATATTGGGCTATAGGGAGAGAGCGGGCAGTGTGAATATTTGGGATTGATAAACGTTTATAGGGAGAGCGGGGCAGTAGTGTTAATTTTGTATTGAGACAGGGCAATGCAAAGAGAGTGGGGCAGTGGAATTGTTTGGGTTACTACAGGACTATGGGGAGCGAGCGGGGCAGTGGGGTTAGTTTGGGATTGGTACAGGGCAAGGGGCAGTGCGCTGTTGTGGTACATTTCAGTTGCCAACAGGAAGCCGTTTTTTCTCTAGACCTCCTTCGAAACCTCGTAATTAGAAACATAGAGAGAGAAACATAGAAATTTACAGCGCAGAATATGGCCAGTTCGGCCCATCGTGTCCGCGCCGGCCGACAAATGGATGCACAGCCCTCCGTCAGCAGTCCTGAAGGTTACATATAAACCTATGAAATATGAACAATGGCGGAAAGGTAAAGAGCACCCAGCGCAAACAATGCGCCCTACACAACTGCGACACGCCTTGCACTGAAACATTCTACAATCTTCCCCACTCGGTGACATGTGATCTTCAGGGAGAGGAAAAAGCCAGCCAAAATCACGGGCCAATTCGGGGAAACAAAATCTGGGAAAATTCCTCTGCGACCCATCCAGGCGTTCGAAACTAGTCCAGGAGATCATCCCGGTCGCCCTCGATTCCTGCAGTACTTACCTTCTTATCTGCGCCAGCCAGCAAGAAGTTATCCAGTCTCATCCGAGTTACTAGCTCTAGGTCTGTAATCCTACAGCTTACAGCACTTTAAGTGCCCATGCAAGCACCTTTTAAATGTGCAGAGGCTTTCTGCCTCCACCATCCATCTCGCCGGTAAATTCAGACCCTTCACAACCCTCTGCGAGAAGAAGCCCCCGCCCCCCCCCAACCATCAAATCCCCTCTGAACCTTCCACCAACCACATTAAAAAGATGTCCACTCGTAATAGATCCCTCCACCAAGTGAAATAGGCCCTTGTTATCCACTATATCCAGGCTCCTCAAAATTGTGTTGACCTCAATATGTTCTCCACGCAACCTCCTTTGCTCCAATGAGAACAAATCAAGCCGATCCATTTTTTCCTCATATCCAACATTCTCCATTCCAGGCAACATCCCAGTTAATCTCCTCTGCACCCTCTCAGGTGCAATTACATCCTTCCAACAATATGGTGAATAGAACTGCATCGAAAACTCCAGCTGTGGCCTAACCAGAGTTTTATGCAATTTAAGCATAGCCTCCCTGCTCTTGCACTCATTGCCTTGGCCAATAAAGGCAAGCATTCCATATGCCTTTTTCACGACCATATGCACCTGATCTTCTACTTCCAGGGATCTTGGACAAGCACTACAAGGTCCATTGTTTCATCTATACTATTAAGTGGCCTGCCGCTTAATGTATATTGCTTTCTTTATTAGCACTCCCAAAGTGCACTACCTCACATTTCTACGAGTTAAATTCCATTTGCCACTGCTCTGCCCAACTGACCAGTAGATTGATATCGTCCTGCAGTCCATGACTTCGTTCCACATTATCAACCACACAGCCAAATTAAGTCCAATAAATTAAACCACAGATCAGTCCCTTAAACTATGCCGCTGACTGCATTTCACCAATTCATTCCCCCCCACGGTGCCAACATTTTGCATTTGAGTTGTGAACTTGAGGTATGACCCACTTCCACAACTTCACCCGTCTCTGCATCTACCTCAGCTCATCTACGGCTGAAAACCTCATTCCTGTCGTTGTTATCTCCAGACTTGGCTATTCCAAAGCATTCCTGACTGATCTCCCAAGATCTAACCTGTGTTAGTTAAAGACATCCCAAAACTTTCTAGCTCGTTCACCCATCACCCTATGCTTGGTCACGGTGAAGCTAAGCCTCGATTACAAAATTCACTTCCTTATTTTCAAATCACTTCATGGCCTCACCCCTCTCTAGCCCTTTACTGTCCTCTTGCCTTACAACCCTGGGAGATAACTGTGCTTATTTAGTTTTGCCCTCTTGCGTATCCCTCATTAAAATTGCTCAACCATCGTTGGCCTTGCCTTCAGCTCCTTGGGCCCTAAAGTCTGGAATTCATCGCTAAACCTCTCCACCTCTCTCCGCTCCTTTAGGACGCTCCTTGAAAATTAGCTTTTCGTCTTGTGTCCTCATTTCTCCTTATATGCTCCTGCGAAGTGCCCTGGGATGTTTTACGCCTATAAAAAGAAAAAAAAGGGCGTGCATTTTTACAGTGCCTTCTACAACACAGAGACCTCTGAAAGCACTTTGAGGCGATGAATTACTTTTGGAGTGTGGATCGTTTTTTGGCTATGTTGCTTGAGGGACAAATATAGACCAGGACACCAGGGATAACTCCGCTGCTCTTCTTCGAAATAGTGCCCTTGGATCGTTTACCCGAGAGCGCAGATGGGGCCTCGATTTAATGATAAATGTTCTATAAATGTACAGGTTGTTTTGAGCTGAAGGACTTCCCTTATTCAAATCATGATTATTCTTTTCGTTCTCAGCAGAATGCAGCAAACTTTGAATCAAACTATTAACATTACACGTGCTGTTTAAAATTTCAACATGAAAGCTAATTTCTTACTTGACATTCCACGACATTTTGTTCCCATGAATTGAACCCGAGACTCTTGCATAATATGTGAGAATTCTATTCCTGTATCACCAATGCTCGCAATAAAAAAGCTAGTTTTTGCCAGAAGTTAAACTTTGTTTTGCCTTTTTTAAATAAAAGTGGGGACACTGCAGTAAAATAAAATACAATGTTCATCAGATTCTCTATATGGTATTGTTCATTAAATACTGGAAACACTCCGCAGGTCAATGAGCATCTTTGGACGGAGAAAAAAAAGGGTTAACTTCTCAGATCTATGAACACGCAGCAAAAGTAATGTTTTACAGCTTTCCTTCAAAGTCTTGCATAGAGCGGTAGCATAGCAGTTGAATTGAAGAACAAATAAATGACAGCTCGGGATTGATCCAATATGTTGAGTTCAAAGCCAATCACAACAGCTGTGGAATATTAATTCAGTTAATGAAACAAAAATATGCTATCAGTAATTGTCTGAACAACCCAGCTGGTGCTCTAATGTCCTTTATAAATTTAATATTTGGAACTTCTAATTATTCAAAAGATATGCTGTCCAGTCCTTGCAACTGCTGGTGTCTCTGTTAAGTTTTTGTATGCACGTTTAAATTCTATCAACATACAGACATAGGCTACAAAAAGCAAGGGACTGATCGCTGCGGAACTCCACTGGAAACAGCCTTCCAGTCACAAAAACACCCATCATCCTATCCCCTCTCGTTCATGCCTCTGAGCCACTTTTGAATACAATTTGGCACGCTGCTGGAGATCCCACGGGTTTTTACTTTCATGACCAATCTGCCATACGGGCCCTTATCGAAAGCCATGCTAACATTCATATACACAACATCAAAAACATTACTCTCATCGACACTCCTTGTTACCTCCTAACATATTTAATCAAATTAGTCACTCACGACCTTCCCTTAACATATCCATGCTGACTGTCTTTGATTCACCTCTATCTTTCGAAATGAATGTTTATACTGTCGCTCAGAAGTTTAGACCGAGTTTAGACTGACATGCCAGTAATTAACCTGTCTATTGCTTTCACACTTTTTTTTACAAAGGCACCATGTTAGCAATCCTCCAACCCTATGGCACCACTGCAGTAGCCAGATAGGATTAACAAAATATGGTCGGAGCCTCTGATTTTTCCTCGTTGCTTCTCCAAACTGCCTGGGACACATTTCATCCGGGACTAGTTATGTATCCACTTTCAATGATGCTAAATCCGATAATACTTCATCTCTCACAGTGTTATTTCATCTAATATTTCACACCCCTCCTCCCTGATTGCAATTTCTGCATCACTCTTCCATTTTGTGAAAACTGAAGCAAGGTTTACATTAAGAACCGTACCCACATCTTCTGTCTCCACACACGGGTTACCTTCACCATCTCCACTCGGCCCTACACTTTCTTTCGTTATCCATTTGCTCTTAATTTATTTAGGACATATCTTAGGCTTTTCCTTGATTTTACTCGCTGAAATTATTTCATGCCAACTCTTTTCTTTCCAAATCTCCTTTTAAATTTCACTACTGCATTTTATATATTCCTCTAGGTGTCCTTCAGTACTGAGACTTCGCATCCATGTATACCCTGTATGTTCATTGACTTCCAGGGGGCTCTACAGTTATAAGTCCCATCCTTTTTCTTTAAGGGCACATATGTGGTCAGAATGCTCAGGATCTCCTCCTTGAATGTCTTCCACTGCTCCAATATTAATTTACCTTCAATTAGCTGTTTCCAGTCCACTATGGCTAAAACACCTCTCCACTGAGCAAATTTGGCTTTTCCACAATTGAGAACTTTTATATCCTGGTGTAACTTTGTGCTTTTTTTATAAATATCACAATCTAACTGAATTATAGTCACTAGCACCAAAATGATCTTCCACTAATACCCCTTCCAGCTGTCCAACAGGAGTCCCTAAAACCGTCCAGAACCATTACCTCCCTTGTTGGGCTTGTTATGTCCTGGCTAAAAAAGATCTGCTGAATGCATTTTAGGAATTCTGCACCCTCTATACTTTTCACGTTAATGATATCCCTGTTTATATTGCTGTTATTTTAACTACTATTACTTAACTATACTTATTCCACGGAGGCAGCCCGAGTCCGGGGCAGTTGGAGAAAGATTTAAACATTAGCATCTCCCTGACAGCGGAGGCATTGCCAGCGTGGAGCAGCTGGACGGATATTTAAACGTCAGAGTCTCCCTGACATGGAGGCAGCGCTAGCCTGGAGCTGCTGGAGGGAGATTTAAAATTCAGCGTTTCCCTGACAACGGAGGCAGCTTGAGCCTGGAGCAGCTGCAGGGAGATTTAACATCTGATTCTCCCTGACAACGGAGGCAGCTCGAGCCTGGAGCTATTGCTGGTCCTATCAATCAGACAAACTGAGAAGTAAAAAGTAATAAAATTATAACATCACAAGTAGGCAGAACAGTGATTGGTTCTTCCTGGTTCACTGAGTCAGTGGACAGGGAAGGAATCTTAAAGATACTTAATAACTGATTTAATTTGTTTAAATTGCTGATTTTCTCATTTTAACTTAATTTATAATGATGATATTTATTACTTAAGTTTGTTTAATTATAATTAAGCTGTATTTTGCTGATTTTATTTTGTATACTGGTGATTGTATCATTTCCAAATTAATCTGAATTAAAAAATAAATATTTTTCCCTGTTTCTATCCGCGTACGCATTTTGTCTCATGCTTTGGACCCGAACCTATAACCTTTTGTTTCACTTCCTTCTCAGTTTTTTCTCAATTTATCTCAATGGTCAATATCTAACGTGTTGTAAAATTGTTGTGAAGCGCCTTGGGATGGTTTTCCTCTGTTAAAACGTTATAGAAATAAAGATAATATTTTTATTATCATTTGTGCATTTCTGATAAATGTGCCGACATATTTGTTCTTCCATCTAGTTCTTCCTGTTTGCGCGTCTCTAGTACAGTCCCAGCAGTGTTATTGTCTCTTTTTATTTTTCAATTCGACCTCTAGCGCCTCATTTGACGACCCTTCCAATGTAATGGTGTCATAAATCAATCCTGCTACCACGCCACGCCCCCCCACCCCCTTCGTTGTTACGCCACACCCTATCCCGTCCGAAAGACCAATAACAAGGAATGTTGAGCAGCCATGGCTGCCCTTCTATCAGCCATGTCTCAGTAATACATATAATATCACACTCCTGAGTGTCTATTTGTGCTCTCTGCTGTTATTCCTTATTCCGTATACTAATTGCATGGAAGTATATACATCTAGCCGGCCATATTTCCTTGTTGTATATTTCTAGCCCTTGCTTCCTCTGTCCTCCAAAGTCATTTTCCCCTTTTCTGCTTTTCAATTCCTGCATTGCTTCTCTCCATACTGAATCTATTCTCAGGTTCCTATATTCCTGTTGAGCTATCGTAAAAACTGCCCAACAGCACCAGCTTATCCATTAAGAAATTGTCTTTCACTTTCTTAATTTGTTCAATATCTTAGCTTCCACAGCTCTCCGAGCCAGCGAATTCCAAAGATTTACAATGCTCTGAGAGAAGAAAATCCTCCTCATCTCAGTTTTAAACGTGTGGCTGCTTATACTAAGATTATGCCTTCTAGTTCTGGTTTCCCCTATCAAAGGAAACATGCTCATTACTTCCACCATGTCAAGACCCCCCATAATCTTATACGTTTCGATAGGATCACCTCTCATTCTGCTGAATTCCAATGAGTAGAGGCCCAACCGACTCATACTTTCCTCATAAGTCAACCCACTCATCTCCAGAATCAACCTAATGAGCCTTCTCTGAGCTGCCTCCAAAGCAAATATATCCTTTCTTAAATATGGAAATCAAAACTCGATGCAGTATTCCAGCTTTTCCCTCAATAATACCCTGTATAATAATCAGAAGACAACCCTGCTTTTATACTCCATCCCCTTTGCAATACAAGCCAATGTTCCATTGGCCTTCCTGATCACGTGCTGTACCTGCATACTAACCTTTTATTTTTGATACACAAGTACCTCCAAGTCGCGATGCACAGCAGCACTACTTTGCCAATTTTCTCCATTTAAATAATGACTTGCACTTTGATTTTTTGTCTGCCAAAGTGCATCCCCTCACATTTTCCAACATTATACTCCGTCTGCCAAATGTTTACCCACTAACTTAGCCTGTCTATGTCCTCTTGCAGATTTGTTGTGTCCTCTTGACACATTGCTTTTCCTCCCATCTTTGTGTCGTCAGCAAACTTGGCTGCGTTACACTCGGTCCTTTTTTCTAATTTAGTAATATAGATTGTAAATAGTTGGGGTCCCAGCAATGATCCCTGCGGCATCCCACGAGTAAATGATTGCCAACCCGAGAATGAACCACTTTTCCTCTCTCTCTGTTTTTTCATAGTTAGCCAATCCTCTATACATTCTAATATATTGCCGCCAATGCCGTCAAGTTTTATCATGTGCAGTAACCTTTTAAGTGGCATTGTCAAATGCCTTCTGGATGTCCAAATACACCACACCTAATGATTCCCCTTTATCCACCCTGTTTGTTACATCCTCAAAGAATTCCAGCAAATTTGACAAACATGAGTATCCCTTTATAAATCCCTGCTGACTCTGCCTGACCGAATTGCGCTTTTCTAAATGTCCTGCGACTGCTTTTATAATAATGGACTCCAACATTTTCCCAACCAGACATGTTAGGCTAACTAGTTTATCGTGTTCTGCTTTATGTCTGCCTCCTTTTTTTAAATAGCGGCGTTACATTTGCAGTTTTCCAAACTGCTGGGACATTTCCAGAATCCAGGGAAATAGGTACATTACAAGCCATGCGTCCACTATCCCTGCCATTACATTTATTAAGACCCGAGGTTGGAAGCCTTCTGGTGCAGGTGATGTATCTGACTTTAGTCCCATATCTTACTGATTACCACCTCATTAGTGATTATGCTTTTGTTAAGTAGCTCCCCACTATAACCCCTTGACTATCAACGGTTGGAATATTTTTAGTGTCCTCTACCATAATAACTGACACAAAGCATTTGTTCAGAGATTCTGTCATCTCCTTGTTCCCCATTACTAATTCCCCAGTCTCGTCCTCTAAGTGATCAACATTAACCTAAAACAAACTTTTCCTTTTTATATTCCTATAGAAACTCTTGCTATCTGTTTCAATATTTCGTGTTAGTTGTTTACATAGTCTATCTTCCGTTTCTTATTAATGTTTTTATACTTTCTTTGCTGGCTTATAAATCTTCCCAATCTTCTGTCCTCCCGCTAGTTTTGATCACTTTGTAAGTCCACAATTGCAATTGAATACAGTCCTTTATTTCTTTACTTAGCCACGGGTGGCTATCTTTTCTTTTAGACTCTTTCCTCCTCACTGGAATATTTTCTTCTTGAGAGTAGTGAAATATCTCCTGAAATGTAGCCACTGTTCATCAACCATCCTGCACTTTAATCTATTTTCCCAGTCCACTTTAGCCAACTCTGACCTCATATCTTCATAGTCTCCTTTACTTAAGCTTAGTATACTGGTTAGAAATCAAACTTTCTCACCCTCCATCTGAATTCAAATTCAACCATGCTATGATCACTCATTCCAAGGGGATCCGTTCCTAGGTGATTGTTTTTTAATCCTGTCTCATTACACATCATCAGTTCTAAAATATCCTACCCCTGGTTTGTCCGTTACATACAGCTCAAGGAAACCATCCCTTATACACTCTATGAACTCTTCCACAAGCCTATCCTGACCAATTTGATTTTTCCAATCAATATGGAGGTTAAAATCATCCTTGATTATTGTTGTTCCGTTTTTACAAGCCCCCACTATTTCCTGATCTCTATTTCGAGCAACAGTTTTTCAACTCGTAAGGGGCCTATAGACTACGCCCACCAGTGACGTTTTTCCCTTATTAGTCCTCATCTCCACACACACTGTTTCAACATCCTGATCATTTGAGCCAATATCATTTATCATAATTTCAGTGACTCCATCCTTCACCAATAGTTCCACCCCACCTACTTTTTCCTTTTTATCTTTCCTTCCAGATTAACAAATACCGCTGAATATTTAAGCCCCAGTCCTGGTCACCTAGCAACTATGTCTCTGTACTGGCAAACTGATCGTACGCATTTGTATCTATTTGTGCCGTCAACTCATCTATTTTGTTACGAATGCTATGGGCAGTAGACAGAGTGCCTTTAAATTTGTTTTTTTCAACTTTTTTCCTGCTTGATTCCTCACTCCTTCAAACTCACTTTCTTTATTTTTGCTTTCTAATTCCAGTTTTACTCCCCACCCTACAGAATCTATTTTCAAGTTCCCATCCCCCTGCCGAGATTAAACATTGACCGACAGCACTAGCAACGCCCGCCCGCAGGAAGGAAATTGGTCCGGGGTCTGCTGAGGCGCTACCTGTCCGGCTTGTACAGGGCCCACATTCCCCAAAACGGTCCCAATTCCTCTGGAAACTAAAGCCCTCCCGAGGCACCATCTCCCCAGCCACGTAATTATCTGCCTTATCCTCGTATTTCTGCACTCAACAGCTCGTGGCACTGGGTTTAATCGAGAGATTACTACGTTTGAAGCCCTGCTTTTAAATCTCACTTCGAGCTCCCTAAACTCTGCTTGCAGGACTTCATCCTCTTTCTACATATTTCCTAGGTCCCGATATGGACCACGACGCCAATTTATAATTTATAAAGGTTATGCATAACTTCCTGGATTTGGTACTCTATTCCACTATTTATAAATCCAAGAAGCCGTGATGCTTTTTTAACAGACTCATCAACTCTCCCTGAATCCCCTTGATTATCCACTATTGGAATGTATTTAGTGTCTTCTCCCGTGAAGACCGATACCACCACATTCTGCAGCCTCATAGTCCGGCATAGCCCTGACTCTACCATTAACATAAAGCAGGGACTAAACCTGGTTCAATGAGATGCATGAAAGAGCATGCTCGGAGCTTCATCAAGCGTACCTAATGATGAGGGCCAAACTGATGAAGCTGGATATGGAATCAAGGCGTGTAAAGGCAAATGAGATACAGATCAGCGATGATCTGCTTTGATGACACAACAGGTCTGAGGGGCGGAATGGCCACCTCATGTTCCCATTTGTCTCTCACTGTTAAGAAAATGTTACAAAATGATTTGCTCTGAATCATATGGAAGATCTCATACTTTTCGATATTGAACTCCACCTGGCACAGATTCCCCCCATTTTTTTGCAACCAAACCGCAGGTATTAAAGAAGTGGAAGTAAAATGCACAGTCCCTGGGTGAGTTCGAACCACCAACCTCTCGGTTAAAAGCCGAGCGCACTGACCGATTGCATCACCGAAACACATTGATGTAATCACTACAACATCGACTAAATCTAAAACGTCAGGTCACTGAATGAGATAGCAACTGCTCATTATATATTTATTTGTAGACATTAAAGAATGCAAAATTCATTGTCGAAACACGGAAATAGTCATTAAGGAAAATATGTTGAACAAACTGATATTAAAACCCGATCTGAGCCATTAGAGCGGTTTATCAACCAATCGTAACCGTGAAAAGATAACGTTGGACATGGGTATTTCACAACTGTTCGAATCAGCCGACCAGTTGTTTTGCTATTATATTTGTTTAGCAATGTAGCGATCCTCAATACACGTGATTGATTCACTGGGTGACCTGGGAACCAAATACTGCAGAGCCCAGGCAAATGATTGAACCCTGCTCGTTCTGCTCTATATGAAGGTCAGTTACACATCGAGTGAGTTGGGACAATTTAAACATTGAGGTTCGGAACTTTCTCATTGAGAATGTGGAAGCAGAACAGAAGGGGAAAGGAAAACAATGTGTCAGAGATAGGATTCAAATCGCAATTTCAATCGGTCTGTCTGGGTGCCGTTTTGAAAGAAACATTGCCTCCAAACATGTGCCGACCAGTTTATGATTCTGGAAATTCACACAGGGCAATAGAAAGACAAATAGAAGCACAGGGAAACAGGCATTAGGAAGGTGGATGAAAAAAAAAACGTTTCCACACGGAACTAATGTTGCGCTCGGGATGTCCACCTGCAGCCTGAATACATTAATGTGACAACAGCTCATTAATTGTAGGAGGTTCGGTGCTTTACAACACAAGTAGAAAAGGCAACGTCACTGTCTCGGTCTCAAGTGGTCTGCTTATCAAGAATAGCCACACATTTATCATGGCTTTACAATGTTTATCTCCAACTGCATTCGTCTTAAGCATTCGGCTCGTCGTTCTAGGAATATGATTCTGTCTGAGGGTTGTAAATTGCGAGAGTTCCCGAGTTTATATCGCTGACAAGCCAGCATTTTGCCTGCGACTTTTGAATTGCAGTTATCAGTGATATAAAGAAAGACTTGCATTGATATAGCGCCTTTCGTGACCTCAGGACTTCCCTAACCGCTTACCAGTCATTGAAGTACTTTTGAAGTGCAGACACTCTTGTAATATACGAAAAGACGCGCCCAAATCACCCCACTTGAACGTCAATTCTTTCGGATTTTAAAGCACTTTCATGACACCAATGCAGTATAAATAAAACCCTGTTTGAGAAACATTGATGTATACAAACGTACGCAATATGCCTGTCGACCTTCTAGCGCGTCTGAGTCCAGATTAGAACACTGCATATTCAAAACACGTCAGGGTCAATGCTGCTTCAATGTTATTCTTCCGAAATTCATATTTTCTTTTCAGACACATATATACCAGGCCCTTGATCTAAAGCCCATCTCACTCTTTCCGCAGTGTCAGGCAGAGAAGGGCCTGAGGTCCTCATTTATTTAAAGTAAAAGGACGCAAACACATTATCATTCAAAACCTGCCGCGTGGCCACAAAAAGATTAAACAGAGCCAGACAAACAGATGGAATCGGAAAACAACAGGGAACGAATAAGAGATATTGACAAGGACTAAAAGCGCTTTGCGATCGGAAAATTGCCGGAACTCCTGTGGTTAATGAAAGGGCTTTTGATGGTTGACTTCCTTACACAATTTGCAATTCAGGAGAACCTGGTTCGTGGTTTGCAGAACAAGCGAAAGACTTGGTCACAGGCAACAGGCACCTGGTTGCAATCAGCAACAGCGACGCAGATTTCATACAAGCTCGGGTAGCTCGGTCGGTAGGGTATGAGACTTTCAATCTTAGAGGCGTGGCTTCGAGCACCACGTTGAAAAGTTAAGTTTTGTTTTACTTTGATGTTGCTTTCACGGGAAAGCATCATTAATTAATCGGTAACCTTCTTTTGCAAAATTAAAGAAATGCTAACTGAGGGAGAGTCGATAATATTCTTCAAACATTGTTCCAATAATAATAAAAGCAATCAACATTTTGAACCAGAAACCTAAAACACTGTAAAATGGGAACACAAAAGCAAAATATTGTGGATGCTAGAATCTGAAATAAAATAAGAAAATACTCGAAATCTCAGTAGCTCAGGCAGCATCTGTGGACAGAAAAACATTTCGGGTCGAAGGCCCTTCGTCAGAACGTCCGGTTGTTCAAAAGCAGCCAATGAAGAAGAAACCACATCGTGACCAGCAAATTCAGTGTGCTAAGTTGGAGGATGTGTAAAATGGAAAATTGTTTTATAGTTCACATGCAAAGCACAGAACAAATGATTTAAGTAAGGAGTCGCCCTCAGGTAGCATTCTTTTCATTATGCAAAACCATGTTGTCGGTTAATTACTGATGCTTTTCCATGAAAGCAAAATAAATAGTTATCACAAATTCACAGGAGCTCGATCAGATTTCTGATCGAAATGCGCTTTTACCCAACAGGGATGGCCGGGAGCTCAGAAATAAAATGTTGCAGACATCTCTCGAGGGATGTGGAGATGGAGGAGATTACAGAGATAGGGATGGGCGAGGCCATGCAGGAGGTGAAAATAAGGAAGATAATTTTGAAATAGAGGCGTTGCTGAACCGGAAGACAATGTAGATCAGCGAGCACAGGGGTGAGGGTTGAGCTGGAATGTTGCGGGTTTTGGATCACCTCTAGGTTACGTAGGATTGACTGTGGAGGCCAGCCTTGAGTGCATTAGAATAGTCAAGTCTTGAAGTAACAAAGTCATGGATGAGGGCTTCCCCAGCGGATGAGCTGAGGCAAGGGCAAAGACGGCCGATGTTACAGCGATGGAAATATGCAGTTAGTTATGCTACGGATATGTGGTTAAAAACTGATGTCAGGTCAAATATTACACCAAGGTTGTGAACAGTCTGCTTCAGCCTCAGACAGAAGTTAGGGTGAGGGTTGGAGTTAGTGGCTAGGGATTGGTGTTTGTGACAGGGACTGAAAAAATGGCGTCGGTCTTCCCAATATCCAAATGGAGAACATTTCTCCCTATCCAGAACTGGATGTCGGACAAGCCATCTGCCAATGTCTATATTGCCCTGTATTATGATCACTGGTCCAGCCTCAACTCCAGTATTGTGTCTAATTCTGAGCACCACACATTAGGAAGGATGTGAAGGCCTTAGCGAGGGTGCAGTCAAAAGATTTTCAAGAATGGTTACAAGAATGGGGAATCCTTAACTTACAGGATATTATAGTTAACCCATGCTGGGAGCATGGCCATACGTCATCTTTTACTCTGTTGCTCTCTGGAGAATCGTTGCAGTTCACTGCCTGAGTGAAGGCCCTCTAGTCATTGGCACTTTCTTATGATGCTTTTTTGACAGTCACAATCCTGCTCCAGCTGCAACTTGGAATTTTAAAATCATACCGCGCAGAAGGAGGACATTCGGCACATCATGCTTTTTGAAAGAGCTATCCGGTTAGCTTCACTCTCACTGCTCTTTCCACAAAGCCACGCCATTTTTTTCCTTCAAACATGTCTCCATTTGAAAATTACTTTTGAATGTGTTTCCTTCACCCTTTCAGGCAGTGCATTCCAGGTCATGATAACTCACTGCCTAAAAATAATTCTCCTCATCTCACCTCTGGCTTTCTTGCCAATTACATTAAATGTGTGTCCCCTGGATACCGACAGTGTTGCCAGTGGAAATAATTGCTCCGTATTTACTCTATCAAAACCAGTCATGATTTTGAACACATGAATTAAATCGCCGTGTAAGCTTCTTTTCTCATCGGAGAACAATTTCATCTTCTCCAAACTCGCCACGTAACTGAAGTCGCTCCTCCCTGGTACCATGCTCGCAAATGTCCTCTGTATCCTTTCTGGGGCCTTGATATACTTCCTAAATTGTGGTGCCCAAAAATGGATACAATACTCCAGCTGAGGCCTAACCAGGGATATATAAATGTTTGGCATAACATCCTGGCTTTTTTATTGCGCTATTTATAAATCCAAGAAGCCTCTATGCTTTTTTAACAGACTTATCAACTGTCCCTACTGCCCCTTGCTTATCCACTATTGGGATGTATTTAGCGACTTCTACCGTGAAGACTGATACCCCCACATGCTGCAGCTACCTAGCCCGGCAGAGCCCTAACTCTACGATTAACATCATGCCAGGGACCAAACCATGTCCAATGAGATGTGTGAAAGATCATGCTCGGAGTAAAACCACTTGCACCTAACAATGAGGAAGCTGGATATGGAATCAAGGCGGTTAAAGGCAATTGAGATGCAGGTCAGTGATGACCTACTTAAATGGCACAACACGGCTGAGGGGCAGAATGGATTCCTCCTGTTCCCATTTGTCTATCAGCATTTAGAAAATGTTGCAAAACAGCTTTTTCTGAAGCATATGGAAGAGCTCACATTTCCAATACTGAACTCCATCTGGCAGAGTCTCCCCCTATTTTCTTGCAGCCAAACCGCAGGTACTGAAAACGTGGAAGTAAAGGTCCTGTCCCTGGGTGGGCTCGAACCACCAACCCCTCAATTAATAGGCAATCGCACTGACCGAATGCACCACAGAGACACCATAAAGCGCTTCCTACAACATCTACTAAAGCTAAAACGTCAGATCACTGAGCGAGATAGAAACTGCCCACTATATGTTTCGTTGTCCCCATGAAAGAATGCAACATTCATTGTCGAAACACGGAAGTAATCGTTAACGGAAAATAAGTTGAACAAATTGATTTGAAAACCCGCTCTGACCCAGTAGCGCGGTTTATCAACCAATCGTGACGGTGAGAAAATATCGTGGGACATGCGTTTTTCAAAACTGTTCGAATCTTCCCACCAGTTCTTTTGCTATTTTATTCGTTCTTCAAAGTCGAGATCCGATATGCACGTGGTTGCTTCACTGGATGCCAAGGGATCCAGAAACTCCAGAGTCAAGGCCAATGATTGCACTCTGCTATTTCTGCTCGATATGGGGGCGAGTTGTACCACGAAGTAGTTGGACCAATTTAAACATTGAGGGTCGGAACTTTCTCTTTGAGAATGTGGATGCAGATATGAATAGAATAGGGTAACACCGGGTCAGCGACATGATTCAAATTGCAGTTTCAATCGGTCTATCTGGGAGCCCTTTTAAAATAAACCGTGTCTCCAAGCAGGGAACATTAAGACGGATTGCAAAAGTTTCTACAGATATGTAAAGAGAAAAAGGTATGTAAATACAAACGTAGGAACCCTGCAGTCAGAATCAGGGGAAGTCATAACGGGAACAAAGAAATGGCGGACGAAATGAACAAGTACTTTGGTTCGGTATTCACGAAGGAGGACACAAACAACCTTCCGGATATAAAAGGGGTCAGAGGGTCTAGTAAGGAGGTGGAACTGAGGGAAATCCTTATTAGTCGGGAAATTGTGTTGGGGAAATTGATGGGATAGAAGACCGATATGTCCCCAGGGCCTGATTGACTGCAGTCCTGAGTACTTAAGGAGGTGGCCTTGGAAATAGCGGATGCATTAACAATCATTTTCCAACATTGCATTGACTCTGGATCAGTTCCTATCGAATGGACGGTAGCCAATGCAACCCCACTTTTTTAAAAAAGGAGGGAGAGAAAAAACAAGGAATTCTAGCCCGGTCAGCGTGACATCGGTAGTGGGTGAAATGATGGAATCAATTATTAAGGATGTCATAGCAGCGCATTTGGAAAATGGTGACATGTTAGGTCCAAGTCAGCATGGATTTGTGAAAGGGAAATCATGCTTCACAAATCTTCTGGAATTTTTTGAGGATGTTTCCAGTAGAGTGTACAAGGGAAAACCAGTTGATGTGGTATATTTGGACTTTCAGAAGGCTTTCGACAAGGTCCCACACAGGAGATTAATGTGCAAAGTTAAAGCACATGGGATTGGACGTAGTGTGCTGACATTGATTGAGAACTGGTTCTCAGACAGGAAGCAAAGAGTAAGAGTAAATGGGGACTTTTCAGAATGGCAGGCAGTGACGAGTGGGGTACCGCATGGTTCTGTGCTAGAGTCGCAGCTGTTTACACTGTACATTAATGATTTAGACGAGGGAATTAAATGTGTTATCACCATATTTGCGGATGACACTAAGTTGAATGGCAGTGTGAGCTGCGAGAAAGATGCTATGAGGCTGCAGAGCGACTTGGATAGGTTAGGTGAGTGGGCAAATGCATGGCAGATGAATTATAATGTGGATCAATGTGCGGTTATCCACTTTGGTGGTAAAAACAGAGAGAAAGACTATTATCTGAATGGTGACAGATTAGGAAAAGGGGAGGTGCAACGAGACCTGGGTGTCATGGTACATCAGTCATTGAAGGTTGGCATGCAGGTACAGCAGGTGATTAAGAAAGCAAATGGTATGTTGGCCTTCATAGCGAGGGGATTTGAGTACAGGGGCAGGGAGGTGTTGCTACAGTTGTACAGGGCCTTGGTGAGGCCACACCTGGAGTATTGTGTACAGTTTTGGTCTCCTAACCTGAGGAAGGACATTCTTGGTATTGAGGGAGTGCAGCGAAGGTTCACCAGACTGATTCCCGGGATGGCGGGACTGACCTATCAAGAAAGACTGGATCAACTGTGCTTGTATTCACTGGAGTTCAGAAGAATGAGAGGGGACCTCATAGAAACGTTTAAAATTCTGATGGGTTTAGACAGGTTATTGGCAGAAAGAATGTTCCCAATTTTGGGGAAGTACAAAACCAATGGTCACAGTGTAAGGATCAGGGGTAAGCCATTTAGGACCGAGATGAGGAGACACTTCTTCACCCAGAGAGTGGTGAACCTGTGGAATTCTCTGCCACAGAAAGTTGTTGAGGGCAATTCACTAAATATATTCAAAAAGGAGTTAGATGTAGTCCTTACTACTCGGGGGATCAAGGGGTATGGCGAGAAAGCAGGAATGGGGTACTGAAGTTGCATGTTCAGCCATGAACTCATTGAATGGCGGTGCAGGCTAGAAGGGCCGAATGGCCTACTCCTGCACCGATTTTATATGTTTCTATGTGCGGAGCAGGTTGTGACTCTGCAAATTGAGACTTGGCAATAGAAAGAAAAATGGAAGCACAGGGAAACAGACAAGAGGAAGGGAGCTGAGGAAAAACGATTTCCACACAGAACTGAAGCAGAAACTCCTGCACTCCGCTCGGGGTGGCCATCTGCAGCCTGAATAAATTAAAGTCGCTAAAACTCATTAATTGTAAGAGTGCGACAGTCCGGTGATTTCCAACACAAGTAGAAAATCCAACATCACTGTCTCGGCCTCAAGTGGTATACTTAGCAGGAAAAGCCACACATTTATCATGGTTTTCCTGCTTTAGTCTTAAGCAGTCGGATCGTTGGTCTGTGGATAGGATTCTCGCTGTGGGTTGTAAATTGCGAGACGTCCCGAGTTTTTATCCTCGACGAGCTCTCATTTTGCCAGCGACCTTTGAACTTGCAGTTGAGAGTGCTGCAAAGAAAGTCTTGCACTTATATAGCGCCTCTCACGACCTCAGGATTTCCCAAAACGCTTTACAGTCATTGAAGTACTTTTGAAGTGCCGTAACTGTTATAGTGTAGCAAAAGGTGTGCTCAAATTATCCCACTTATATTTCAACTCTTTGGGATGTTAAACGAATGCAGGATAAATAAAACTGTGTTTGAGAGATATTCGTGTATACAAACATCCACAATGCGCCTGTAGACCTTGTGGCTCAACGATAGCGCTTTTCACTTTAAGTCAAAACGGTGCATGTTCAATATTATTCTTCCGGAAGTAATATTATCTTTGCTGACACATATTAACCTGACGCTTGCTCTAAACTCCATCTCCCTGTTTCCCCAGTGTGAGGCAGAGATGCGCCTGAGGTCCTCATTTATTTAATGTAAAAAGACACACACACGTTATCATTCAAAACCTGCCCTTGGCCACACACAGAATAAACAGAGCCAGAGACACAGGGGGAATCGGGAAACACCGGGGAATGGATAAGAGATATTGACAAGGAGTAAACGCGCTTTGCGATTGACAAATTGCCAGAATCCCTGTGGTTAATGGAAGGGCTTTTGATAGTTGACTTCCTGACATAAATTGCATTTCAGGAGGAGCTGGTTAGTGGTTTGTGGAACAAGTTAAAACCCTCGCGCAGAGCCAAGAGGCGCCTGGCTAACAATCAGCGACAGGCACGATATTTTAAGCAAGCCTTGATAGCTCATTCGCTCCAGCATAAAACTCTTAATCTTATAGATCGTGGGTTCGAGCCCTACTTTAGACGATTGACATTTTTTAAACTTTTATGTTGCATTCACGGGAAAACATCACAAATTATCCGATGACCTTCTTTTGCAAAATGAAAGAGATGCTAACTGAGGCAGTGTCTATTATATACAGCAAACATGTTAGCAATAATAATAAAAGTGATAAACATTTTGAACGAGAAAACTAAAACACGGTACAGTGAAACACAAAAGCAAAATACTGTGAATGCTGGAATCTGAAACAAAACAGAAAATACTGGAAATCTCAGCAGGTCACGCAGCATGTATGGACTGAAAAAAATTTCGGGTCGAAGCCCCTTCGTCAGAATTGCTGATAGTTCGAAAGGAGCCAATGTGGAGGAGACCACATCGTGAGCAGCGAATTCAGTGTTCTAAGTTGAAAGGAATGTAAAATGGAATATTGTTTAATAGTTAACATGCAAAGCACACAACAATTGATTGAAGTATCGACTCTCCCTCGGTTAGCATCTCTTTCATTTTGCAAAAGAAGGTCATCGGATAATTTGTGATGCTTTCCCGTGAATACAACATAAATAGTTATCACAAAATACACAGAAGTTCAGACAATTTTCTGATTGCAAAGCGCTTTTACTCCTCGTCAATATATATTTTGTATTCCCCAATGTTTCCCTATTCTGATGCCTCTCTGGCTCTGGTTACTCAGTGTATGGCATCTTCCAGGTTGATTTTGAACGAAGACCTGTGTTACATTACACAAATGAGGTTTATCTGCCTCACACTGGGGAAGCAGTGAGACAGACTTTTGAGCAATGAACAGTTTATTTTCAAAAACCACAGAAATGATTACAACACCAATTTATTTTTGTATAGCACATTTAATGTAGTGAAACGTCCCAGGTTGCTTCACCGGGATATTATGCGATGTAAAAAAATGACATTGAGCCGTATAAGTAGAAATTAGCGTAGATTACCAAAAGCTGGTAACGGAGGCAAGTTTTAAGGAGCATCTTGAAGGACGAAAGAGAGGTAGAGAAGCACAGAGAATTGGAGACGTTTAAGCTGGGAGATCCAAGGCTTGGAGCCTAGACAACAGAAGGCACGGCCACCAAAGGTTGAATGATTATAATCAAGGATGCTCAGGAGGCCATAATTAGAGAAGTGTAGACATCTCTCGGGGGTCATCGTCTGGAGTAGATTACAGAAAAAGATAATTTTTAAATTGAGGCAGCGCTGATCTAGTGGTCAATGTAGGTCAGCGATACAGACACCTGTCGCTGTTGTGCAATCGGATAGCGCGTTCGGCTAATAACTGAAAGGTTCGTTCGAGCACATACCGGGATGGTGTTTTTACATCCAGGTTTTCAATAGCTGCGGTTTGGCTGCAAGAATATGGATGGGAAACAGTAACAGATGGAGTTCAATATCAGCAAGTGTGAGGTCTTCCCTTTGGATCAGAGAAAGTCTTTTGATAACATTTTCTTAATGGCGAGAGACAAATCGGAACAGGATGAGGCCATTCAGCCCATCAGACCTGTTGTGTCATACGAGACGATCATCGCTGATCTGTATCTTAGCTGCATTTACCCGCCTTCATCCATATCCATCTTCACAATTTTGGACCTCTTTGTTAAGTACGCCTGATGCTGCTCCTCCCATACTCTTCCACACATCTCATTGAACATGGTTTGGTCCATGCCTTGATGTTAATGGTAGAGTTAATGATATGACGGGCTCAGTGGCTACAGAGTATGGAGGTATCGGTCTTCATGGTAGAAGTCACCAAATGCATCCCAATAGTGGCTAATCAAGGGGCTGTAGGGAGAGTTGATATGACTGTTAAAAAAGCATAGAGATTACTTGGATTTATAAATAGTGGAATAGAGTACAAAAGCCAGGAAGTTATGCCAAAAATGTATAAATCCCTGGTTAGTCCTCAGCTGGAGAATTGAATCCATTTCTGCGCACCACAATTTAGGATGTATAACAAGGACCCAGAGAGAATACAGAGGACATTTACTAGAATGGTACCAGTGATGAGCGACTTCAGTTACATTATGAGACTGCAGAAGCTGAGATTATTCTCCTGATAGAAAATAAGCTAACAGGGATATGTAATAGATGTGTTCAAAATCATGACTGGTTCTTATAGAGTAAATACGGAGCCATTATTTCCACTGGCAACACTGGTAACCAGGGGACATAAATTTAATGTAATTGGCAAAAACGCCAGAGGTGAGATGAGGAGAATTATTCTTACCACGGCTACACCACATAAAGCATCTTCGGATCTTAATCCCCTTTTCCAAAACTTCTAGCTATTTCATGCTGGAATGCAAATATAACCTCAGCTTCTCTTGTCCACCACCAACCAATATCTGAAAACCCTCTCCGCTGTCCCCCACACCCTCACCT
The DNA here is from genome assembly GCF_044704955.1 of Pristiophorus japonicus. Lineage (NCBI taxonomy): Eukaryota > Metazoa > Chordata > Chondrichthyes > Pristiophoridae > Pristiophorus > Pristiophorus japonicus. The sequence continues at coordinate 6,146,572 of NW_027254363.1, forward strand.
CCAACAGCAAGTGCGAGGAGCTAATGGAATACGTTGCCACTAAAATCTAAACATTTGTTCAGCTGTCTCCTCCTTCCTTACTAATAGCGTATTGTGCCAAACTACCCCTGAGGTCCCCCCTGCCCCAGCACTGAAAGTGCATCTGTCTCTAGTTTCCCTCCTATCTCCGCTCATGTTCTCGCCAAGCTCATCTTGTGCATGAGACCCACCTCCTTCTTTCTCAGCACTATTGCCACTAACGTCAAACCATTCAACTTCTCTTCCTGGCCCACATGTAAATTATATTGTTCAAGGTTACATATCCTCAGGAAATGTCCCCATTCCCTTTCCAATCTGCATCATGAACCCACTTCAAAAATCGCATCTTTGAAACCTCTGTTTTGCAATCTACCACCCATCTCCAACCCAATGTCTTTGAACGTGCTATCACCTCACAAATCCGTACGCATCTTTCCCGCTCCTGCATGGCAGCACCTCTGCAATCAGGTCTTTGCCCGACCATAGCCAGATAGGGCTTCTCCACTTAAAATCACAAATGATATCTTATGTGAATTTGGACATGGGAAAGTATCACTCCTCTTCCTTCTCCAACTGTCTGCAGGCTTTGACACGCTTTATCACGCCATCCGCCTCTAATGCCTCTCCGCTATAATCAGGCTTGGTTTTGCTCCCCTCACCTGGCTACATTCTTATCAATCCAGTCATAACCATAGAATCTACAGAAATAGCTTGGCTTCCTGCACCATTACATCGGGAGTGTCCCCATGATATAGCCTTGGCCTACTCTGATTTCTCATCTGCATGCTGTCCTTCGGTGAAATCATCCGAAGCGACAGCATCAATTTCCACAATACGCTGACGACAGCTAACTCCAGCTCATTACCCCTCTCTTCACCTTTCCAATGCATCGAATCTTTCAGGCTGCATGGCTTAAATCAGCACTGGTTGAGCAGACATTTTCTGCAATTTATTTTGGAAGGACTGATGACATTGACTTCGGCCTCTGGCACAATTTGTATTCCTGAGCCACCGATTCCATTCCACTGTAAATGAATATCCGGTGCAGGACCAGACCACCCACATCCTAGAATGCCTGTTTGAGATAGGTGCGTTTTCAAGGCCAAAGCCCTCACCAAGATCCGTGACTATCACTTGCATGACATTGCTGACACATTCCCTGTCGCAGCCCACCTGCGGCTGGATCTCTCCAGACTCGACTATTTCTATGCTCTTCAGGACGGCCTCCCTTGTTTTTCCCGACATAAACTTGGGCTTATGAAAAACTCTGCTGCATGTTTCCGCACTCATAACAAGTTCCATTCATCCATCACATTGTGCTTCCCGAACCAACAGTGCCTCCAGACCTGCTGCAGTCTGGAGTGCATCGGTGAGTGTTTGTGTTGATGCTTAACGTCGAAATACAACATAAATGGGATTAAGATATTTGAATGGGAAATATATGTCTGTAATTTTTATTGAAATATTAACTCCGGTCTCCCTCTTATTTACACTGTTGTGCAATCTGTTTATTTCATGCTTAAACTTTAATCTGTTTCAGGCTGGCGAGGAATAAGTTCAGTTCAGACACTCAGCCTCTTCGCTGAGTGGATTCAGACACAGATTAAGAGGGTCAGTCTAAACATGTCACTGTTTGACCATCACTGCACCCATTGTGTGAACATTTCACTGTGTGACCATCACTGCTCCCATTGTGTGAACATTTCACTGTATGACCATCAGTGCTTTCATTGTGTGAACATGTCACTGTATGACCATCAGTGCTCTCATTGTGTGAACATTTCACTGTAGGACCATCAGTGCTCTCATTGTGTGAACCTTTCTCTGTAGGACCATCAGTGCTCTCATTGTGTGAACATTTCACTGTATGACCATCACTGCTCCCATTGTGTGAACATTTCACTGTATGACCATCACTGCTCCCATTGCGTCAACATTTCACTGTATGACCATCACTGCTCTCATTGTGCGGACAGTTCATTGTATGACCATCAGTGCTCTCATTGACAAAATATTTCACTGTATTGTCTTCACTGTTCTCATTGTGTGAACATTTCACTGTATGACCTTCACTACTCTCATTGTTTGAACATTTCACTGAATGACCATCACTGCTCTCATCGTGTGACCATTTCACTGTATGATCATCACTGCTCTCATTGTGTGAACATTTCAATGCATGACTTTCACTGCTCCCGTTGTGTGAACATTTCACTGTATGACCATCACTGCTCCCATTGTGTGAACATTTCACTTTATGGCCACCACTGCTCCCATTATGTGATCATTTCACAATGACCATCACTGCTCTCATTGTCTGGACATTTCACTGTATGACCATCACTGCTCTGATTCTGTGAACATTTCATTGTGACCATCACTGCTCCCTTTGTTTGAACATTTCACTGTAGACCATCACAGCTCTCATTGTGTGAACATTTCACTGTCTGGCCATCACAGCTCTCATGTGTGAACATCTCACTGTATGACCATCACTGCTCCCATTGCGTCAACATTTCACTGCATGACCATCAGTGCTCTCATTAACAAAACATTTCACTGTATGATCATCACTGCTCTCATCGTGTGAACATTTCACTGTATGATCATCATTGCTCTCATTATGTGAACATCTCACTGTATGACCATCACTGCTCCCATTGCGTCAACATTTCACTGCATGACCATCAGTGCTCTCATTAACAAAACATTTCACTGTATGATCATCACTGCTCTCATCGTGTGAACATTTCACTGTATGATCATCATTGCTCTCATTATGTGAACATTTCACTGTATGACCTTCACTGCTCCCATTGTGTGAACATTTCGCTATGACCATCACTGCTCTCATTGTCTAGACTTTTCACTGTATGACCATCACTGCTCTGATTGTGTGAACATTTCATTATGACCATCACTGCTCCCATTGTGTGAATATTTCACTGTATGACCATCACTGCTCTCATTGTGTGAACATTTCACTGTATAACCATCAGTGCTCTCATTGTGTGATCATTTCACTGTATGACCATCACTGCTCCCATTGTGTGAACATTTCACTATGACCATCACTGCTCTCATTGTCTGGACATTTTACTGTATGACCATCACTGCTCTGACTTGTGAACATTTCACTATGACCATCACTGCTCCCTATGTGTGAATATTTCACTGTATGACCATCACTGCTCTCATTGATTGAACATTTCACCCTCTGACTATCACTGCAGTCATTGTGTGAACATTCGAATCTATGACTATCACTGCAGTCATTGTGTGAACATTTAATTATGAAAATCACTACACGCATTGCATGAACATTTCACAGTATGACTATCACTGCTCTCATTGTGTGAACATTTCACTATGTAACCATCAGTGCTCTCATTGTGTGATCATTTCGCTATTTGGCCAGCACTGCTCTCATCGTGTGAACATTTCGCTATGACCATCACTGCTCTCATTGTGTGAACCTTTCTCTGTAGGACGATCAGTGCTCTCATTGTGTGAACATTTCACTGTAGGACCATCACTGCTCCCATTGTGTGAACATTTCACTGTATGACCATCACTGCTCCCATTGTGTGAACATTTCACTGTATTATCATCACTGCTCCCATTGCGTCAACATTTCACTGTATGACCATCACTGCTCTCATTGTGCGGACAGTTCATTGTATGACCATCAGTGCTCACATTGACAAAATATTTCGCTGCATGATCATCACTGATCCCATTGTGTGAACATTTCACTATGACTATCAATGCACTCATTGCGTGAACATTTCACTGTGTGACCATCACTGCTCTCATCGTGTGAACATTTCACTGTGTGACCATCACTGCTCTCATCGTGTGAACATTTCACTGTATGATCATCACTGCTCTCATTGTGTGAACATTTCAATGCATGACTTTCACTGCTCCCGTTGTGTGAACATTTCACTGTATGACCATCACTGCTCCCATTGTGTGAACATTTCACTTTATGACCACCACTGCTCCCATTATGTGATCATTTCACAATGACCATCACTGCTCTCATTGTCTGGACAATTCACTGTATGACCATCACTGCTCTGATTCTGTGAACATTTCACTGTGACCATCACTGCTCCCTTTGTTTGAACATTTCACTGTATGACCATCACAGCTCTCATTGTGTGAACATTTCACTGTCTGGCCATCACAGCTCTCATGTGTGAACATCTCACTGTATGACCATCACTGCTCCCATTGCGTCAACATTTCACTGCATGACCATCAGTGCTCTCATTAACAAAACATTTCACTGTATGATCATCACTGCTCTCATCGTGTGAACATTTCACTGTATGATCATCATTGCTCTCATTATGTGAACATTTCACTGTATGACCATCACTGCTCCGATTGTCTGAACATTTCACTGTATGACCATCACTGCTCCCATTGTGTGAACATTTCACTGTATGACCATCACTGCTCCCATTGTGTGAACATTTCACTGTATGACCTTCACTGCTCCCATTGTGTGAACATTTCGCTATGACCATCACTGCTCTCATTGTGTGAACATTTCATTATGACCATCACTGCTCCCATTGTGTGAATATTTCACTGTATGACCATCACTGCTCTCATTGTGTGAACATTTCACTGTCTAACCATCAGTGCTCTCATTGTGTGATCATTTCACTGTATGACCATCACTGCTCCCATTGTGTGAACATTTCACTATGACCATCACTGCTCTCATTGTATGGACATTTCACTGTATGACCATCACTGCTCTGACTTGTGAACATTTCACTATGACCATCACTGCTCACTATGTGTGAATATTTCACTGTATGACCATCACTGCTCTCATTGATTGAACATTTCACCCTCTGACTATCACTGCAGTCATTGTGTGAACATTCGAATCTATGACTATCACTGCAGTCATTGTGTGAACATTTAATTATGAAAATCACTACACGCATTGCGTGAACTTTTCACAGTATGACGATCACTGCTCTCATTGTGTGAACATTTTACTCTATGACTATCACTGCAGTCATTGTGTGAACATTTAATTATGAAAATCACTACACGCATTGCATGAACATTTCACAGTATGACTATCAATGCTCTCATTGTGTGAACATTTCACTGTCTGGCCATCACAGCTCTCATGTGTGAACATCTCACTGTATGACCATCACTGCTCCCATTGCGTCAACATTTCACTGCATGACCATCAGTGCTCTCATTAACAAAACATTTCACTGTATGATCATTACTGCTCTCATCGTGTGAACATTTCACTGTATGATCATCATTGCTCTCATTATGTGAACATTTCACTGTATGACCATCACTGCTCCGATTGTCTGAACATTTCACTGTATGACCATCACTGCTCCCATTGTGTGAACATTTCACTGTATGACCATCACTGCTCCCATTGTGTGAACATTTCACTGTATGACCTTCACTGCTCCCATTGTGTGAACATTTCGCTATGACCATCACTGCTCTCATTGTCTGGACTTTTCACTGTATGACCATCACTGCTCTGATTGTGTGAACATTTCATTATGACCATCACTGCTCCCATTGTGTGAATATTTCACTGTATGACCATCACTGCTCTCATTGTGTGAACATTTCACTGTATAACCATCAGTGCTCTCATTGTGTGATCATTTCACTGTATGACCATCACTGCTCCCATTGTGTGAACATTTCACTATGACCATCACTGCTCTCATTGTCTGGACATTTCACTGTATGACCATCACTGCTCTGACTTGTGAACATTTCACTATGACCATCACTGCGCCCTATGTGTGAATATTTCACTGTATGACCATCACTGCTCTCATTGATTGAACATTTCACCCTCTGACTATCACTGCAGTCATTGTGTGAACAATCGAATCTATGACTATCACTGCAGTCATTGTGTGAACATTTAATTATGAAAATCACTACACGCATTGCGTGAACTTTTCACAGTATGACGATCACTGCTCTCATTGTGTGAACATTTTACTCTATGACTATCACTGCAGTCATTGTGTGAACATTTAATTATGAAAATCACTACACGCATTGCATGAACATTTCACAGTATGACTATCACTGCTCTCATTGTGTGAGCATTTCACTATGTAACCATCAGTGCTCTCATTGTGTGATCATTTCGCTATTTGGCCAGCACTGCTCTCATTGTGTGAAGATTCTACTGTATGACTATCACTGCAATCATTGTGTGAACATTTAGCTATGAAAATCAAACTCACATTGTATGAACATTTGACTGCATGAACATCACTGCTCTCATTGTGTGAACATTTCACTGTCTAACTATCAGTGCTCTCATTGTGTGATCATTTCACTCTATGACGATCATTGCTCTCATTGTTTGAACATTTCACAGTTTGGCCGTCACTGCTTTCATAGTTTGAACATTTCATTATATGACCATCACTGCACCGATTGTGTGAACATTTCACTGTGTGACTATTACTGCTGTCATTGTGTGCACATTTCACTGTATGATTATCACTGCTGTCACTGTGTGATCATTTCACTGTATGTCCATCGATGCTCTCATTGTGTGAGCATTTCACTGTGACTGTGACTGCACTCATTGTGTGAATATTGCGCTGCATGACAATCACTGCACTCATTGTGTGAACATTTCACTCTATGACTATCACTGCTCCCATTGTGTGAACATTTGACTTTGACCATCACTGCCCTCATTTTGTGAACATTTCAATGTGTGACCTTCATTGCACGCATTGTGTGAACATTTCACTGTATGTCTATCACTGTACTCATTGTGTGAACATTTCACTGTATGATCATCACTGCTCTCATTGTGTGAACATTTCAATGTATGACCTTCACTGCTCCCATTGTGTGAACATTTCACTGTATAAACTTCTCTGCTCTCTTTGTCTGAGCATTTCACTGTATTGTCTTCACTGTTCTCATTGTGTGAACATGTCAATGTATGACCTTCACTACTCTCATTGTTTGAACATTTTACTGAATGACCATCACTGCTCTCATCGTGTGAATATTTCACTGTATGATCATCACTGCTCTCATTGTGTGAACATTTCAATGCATGACATTCACTGCTCCCATTGTGTGAACATTTCACTGTATGACCATCACTGCTCCCATTGTGTGAACATTTCACTGTATGACCACCGCTGCTCCCATTATGTGAACATTTCACAATGACCATCACTGCTCTCATTGTCAGGACATTTCACTGTATGACCATCACTGCTCTGATTGTGTGAACATTTCACTGTGAACATCACTGCTCCCTTTGTTTGAACATTTCAATGTTTGACCATCACAGCTCTCATTGTCTGAACATTTCACTGTGTGGCCATCACAGCTCTCATGTGTGAACATCTCACTGTATGACCATCACTGCTCCCATTGCGTCAACATTTCACTGCATGACCATCACCTTTCCCATTGTGTGAACATTTCACTGTATGACCATCACTGCTCCCATTGTGTGAACATTTCATTGTATGACCATCAGTGCTCTCATTAACAAAACATTTCACTGTATGATCATCACTGATCCCATTGTGTGAAAATTTCACTGTGACCATCAATGCACTCATTGCGTGAACATTTCACTGTGTGACCATCACTGCTCTCATCGTGTGAACATTTCACTGTGTGACCATCACTGCTCCCATTGTGTGAACATTTCACTGTGTGACCATTACTGCTCCGATTGTGTGAACATTTCACTGTCTGATCATCACTGCTGCCATTGTGTGAACATTTCACTGTATGACCATCACTGCTCCCATTGTGTGAACATTTCACTGTATGACCTTCACTGCTCCCATTGTGTGAACATTTCACTATGACCATCACTGCTCTCATTGTCTGGACATTTCACTGTATGACCATCACTGCTCTGACTTTGTGAACATTTCACTATGACCATCACTGCTCTCATTGTCTGGACATTTCACTGTATGACCATCACTGCTCTGACTGTGTGAACATTTCACTATGACCATCACTGCTCCCATTGTGTGAATATTTCACTGTATGACCATCACTGCTCACATTGATTGAACATTTTACCCTATGACTATCACTGCAGACATTGTGTGAACATTCGAATCTATGACTATCATTGCAGTCATTGTGTGAACATTTAATTTAAAATCACTACACGCATTGCGTGAACTTTTCACAGTATGACGATCACTGCTCTCATTGTGTGAAGATTTCACTCTATGACTATCACTGCAGTCATTGTGTGAAAACTTAATTATGAAAATCACTACACGCATTGCATGAACATTTCACAGTATGACTATCACTGCTCTCATTGTGTGAACATTTCACTATATAAGCATCAGTGCTCTCATTGTGTGACCATTTCGCTGTTTGGCCAGCACTGCTCTCATTGTGTGAAGATTCTACTCTATGATATCACTGCAATCATTGTGTGAACATTTAGCTATGAAAATCAAACTCTCATTGTATGAACATTTGGCTGCATGAACATCACTGCTCTCATTGTGTGAACATTTCACTGTCTAACTATCAGTGCTCTCATTGTGTGATCATTTCACTGTATGACGATCATTGCTCTCATTGTGTGAACATTTCACAGTTTGGCCGTCACTGCTTTCATTGTTTAAACATTTCATTATATGACAATCATGGACCGATTGTGTGAACATTTCACTGTATGACTATCACTGCTGTCATTGTGTGAACATTTCACTGTATGACTATCACTGCTGTCACTGTGTGATCATTTCACTGTATGTCAATCACTGCTCTCATTGTGTGAACATTTCACTGTGACTGTGACTGCACTCATTGTGTGTATATTGCGCTGCATGACAATCACTGCTCTCATTGTGTGAACATTTCACTCTATGACTATCACTGCTCCCATTGTGTGAACATTTGACTTTGACCATCACTGCCCTCATTTTGTGAACATTTCAATGTGTGACCTTCATTGCACGCATTGTGTGAACATTTCACTGTATGTTTATCACTGTACTCATTGTGTGAACATTTCACTGTATGACCTTCACTGCTCTCATTGTTTGAACATTTCACTGAATGACCACAACTGCACTCATTGTGTGAACATTTCACTGTATGATCCTCACTGCTCTCATTGTGTGAACATTTCAATGCATGACCTTCACTGCTCCCATTGTGTGAACATTTCACTGTATAAACTTATCTGCTCTCATTGTCTGAGCATTTCACTGTATTGTCTTCACTGTTCTCATTGTGTGAACATTTCACTGTATGACCTTCACTACTCTCACTGTTTGAACATTTCACTGAATGACCATCACTGCTCTCATCGTGTGAACATTTGACTGTATGATCATCACTGCTCTCATTGTGTGAACATTTCAATGCATGACCTTCACTGCTCCCTTTGTGTGAACATTTCACTGTATGACCATCACTGCTCCCATTGTGTGAACATTTCACTGTATGACCACCACTGCTCCCATTATGTGAACATTTCACAATGACCATCACTGCTCTCATTGTCTGGACATTTCACTGTATGACCATCACTGCTCTGATAGTGTGAACATTTCACTGTGACCATCACTGCTCCCTTTGTTTGAACATTTCACTGCATGAGCATCACAGCTCTCATTGTGTGAACATTTCACTGTCTGGCCATCACAGCTCCAATGTGTGAACATCTCACTGTATGACCATCACTGCTCCCATTGCGTCAACATTTCACTGCATGACCATCACTGCTCCCATTGTGTGAACATTTCACTGTATGACCATCACTGATCCCATTGTGTGAACATTTCACTTTGACCATCAATGCACTCCTTGCGTGAACATTTCACTGTGTGACCATCACTGCTCTCATCGTGTGAACATTTCACTGTGTGACCATCACTGCTCCCATTGTGTGAACATTTCACTGTGTGACCATCACTGCTCTCATCGTGTGAACATTTCACTGTATGATCATCATTGCTCTCATTATGTGAACATTTCACTGTATGACCATCACTTCTCCGATTGTGTGAACATTTCACTGCATGACCATCACTGCTCCCATTGTGTGAACATTTCACTGTATGACCATCACTGCTCCCATTGTGTGAACATTTCACTGTATGACCTTCACTGCTCCCATTGTGTGAGCATTTCGCTATGACCATCACTGCTCTCATTGTCTGGACATTTCACTCTATGACCATCACTGCTCTGATTGTGTGAACATTTCACTATGACCATCACTGCTCCCATAGTGTGAATATTTCACTATATGACCATCACTACTTTCATTGTGTGAACATTTCACTGTATAACCATCAGTGCTCTCATTGTGTGATCATTTCACTGTATGACCATCACTGCTCCCATTGTGTGAACATTTCACTATGACCATCACTGCTCTCATTGTCTGGACATTTCACTGTATGACCATCACTGCTCTGACTGTGTGAACATTTCACTATGACCATCACTGCTCTCATTGTCTGGACATTTCACTGTATGACCATCACTGCTCTGATTGCGTGAACATTTCACTATGACCATCACTGCTCCCATTGTGTGAATATTTCACTGTATGACCATCACTGCTCTCATTGTGTGAATATTTCACTGTATAACCATCAGTGCTCTCATTGTTTGATCATTTCACTGTATGACCATCACTGCTCCAATTGTGTGAACATTTCACTATGACCATCACTGCTCTCATTGTGTGAACATTTCACTGTATAACCATCAGTGCTCTCATTGTGTGATAATTTCACTGTATGAACATCACTGCTCCCATTGTGTGAACATTTCACTATGACCATCACTGCTCTCAATGTCTGGACATTTCACTGTATGACCATCTCTGCTCTGACTGTGTGAACATTTCACTATGACCATCACTGCTCCCATTGCGTGAATATTTCACTGTATGACCATCACTGCTCTCATTGATTGACATGTCACCCTATGACGATCACTGCAGTCATTGTGTGAACATTCGAATCTATGACTATCACTGCAGTCATTGTGTGAACATTTAATTATGAAAATCACTACACGCATTGCCTGAACTTTTCACAGTATGACGATCACTGCTCTCATTGTGTGAACATTTCACTCTATGACTATCACTGCAGTCATTGTGTGAACATTTAATTATGAAAATCACTACACGCATTGCATGAACATTTCACAGTATGACTATCACTGCTCTCATTGTGTGAACATTTTACTGTATGACCATCACTGCTCTCATTGTGTGAACATTTCACTGTATAACCAACAGTGCTCTCATTGTGTGATCATTTCACTGTTTGGCCGGCACTGCTCTCATTGTGTGAACATTCGACTTTATGACTATCACTGCAGTCATTGTGTGAACATTTAGCTATGGAAATCACAACTCTCATTGTGTGAAAATTTGGCTGCATGAACTTCACTGCTCTCATTGTGTCAACTTTTCACTGTGTGACCATCTCTGCTCTCATTGTGTGAACATTTCACTGTCTAACCATCAGTGCTCTCATTGTGTGATCATTTCACTGTATGACGATCATTGCTCTCATTGTTTGAACATTTCACAGTTTGGCCGTCACTGCTTTCATTGTTTGACAATTTCATTATATGACCATCACTGCACCGAATGTGTGAACATTTCACTGTATGACTATCACTGCTGTTATTATGTGAACATTTCACTGCATGACTATCACTGCTGTCACTGTGTGATCATTTCACTGTATGTCCATCACTGCTCTCATTGTGTGAACATTTCACTGTTTATGTGACTGCACTCATTGTGTTAATATTGCGCTGCATGACAATCACTGCTCTCATTGTGTGAACATTTCACTCCATGACTATCACTGCTCCCATTGTGTGAACATTTGACTTTGACCATCACTGCCCTCATTTTGTGAACATTTCAATGTGTGACCTTCATTGCACGCATTGTGTGAACATTTCACTGTATGTCTATCACTGTACTCATTGTGTGAACATTTCACTATGACGATCTCTACTCTCATTGAGTGAACATTTCACTGTATGACTATCAATGCTCTCATTGTGTGAACATTTCACTGTATAAACTTCACTGCACTCATTGTGTGAGCATTTCACTGTATCGTCTTCATTGTTCTCATTGTGTGAACATTTCACTGTATGACCTTCACTGATCTCATTGTTTGAACATTTCACTGAATGACCACCACTGCACTCATTGTGTGAACATTTCACTGTCTGACCATCACTGCTCCCCCATTGTGTGAACATTTCACTGTATGACCATCACTGCTCCCATTGTGTGAACATTTCACTGTATAACCATCACTGCTCCCATTGTGTGAACATTTCACTGTATGATCATCACTGCTCTCATTGATTTAACATTTCACCCGATGACTTTCACTGCAGTCATTGTGTGAACATTTAATTATGAAAATCACTACACGCATTGCCTGAACTTTTCATAGTATGACGATCACTGCTCTCATTGTGTGAACATTTCACTCTATGACTATCACTGCAGTCATTGTGTGAACATTTAATTATGAAAATCACTACACGCATTGCGTGATCATTTCACAGTATGACTATCACTGCTCTCATTGTGTGAACATTTCACTGTATGACCATCACTGCTCTCATTGTGTGAACATTTCACTGTATAACCATCAGTGCTCTCATTGTGTGATCATTTCACTGTTTGGCCGGCACTGCTCTCATTGTGTGAAGATTCGACTTTATGACTATCACTGCAGTCATTTTGTGAACATTTAGATTTGAAAATCACAACTCTCATTGTGTGAAAATTTGGCTGCATGAACTTCACTGCTCTCATTGTGTCAACTTTTCACTGTGTGACCATCTCTGCTCTCATTGTGTGAACATTTCACTGTCTAACCATCAGTGCTCTCATTGTGTGATCATTTCACTGTATGACGATCATTGCTCTCATTGTTTGAACATTTCACAGTTTGGCCGTCACGGCTTTCATTGTTTGAACATTTCACTGTATGACTATTTTGCTGTATTTATGTGAAAATTTCACTGTATGACTATCACTGCTGTCATTGTGTGAACATTTCACTGTATGTCCATCACTGCTCTCATTGTGTGAACATTTCACTGTGACTGCACTACACTCATTGTGTGAATATTGCACTGCATGACTATCACTGTTCCCATTGTGTGAACATTTGACTTTGACCATCACTGCCCTCATTTTGTGAACATTTCAATGTGTGACCATCATTGCTCCCATTTTGTGAACATTTCACTGTGTGACTACCAATGCTCTCATTGTGTGAACATATCACTGTATGACCTTCATTGCACGCATTGTGTGAACATTTCACTGTATGTCTATCACTGTACTCATTGTGTGAACATTTCACTATGACGATCTCTGCTATCATTGTGTGAACATTTCACTGTATGACTATCAGTGCTCTCATTGTGTGAACATTTCACTGTATAAACTTGACTGCTTTCATTGTTGTGAGCATTTCACTGCATAGGCTTCACAGTTCTCATTGTGTGAACATTTCACTGTATGACCTTCACTGCTCTCATTGTGTGAACATTTCCCTGTATGACCATCACTGCTCCCATTGTTTGAACATTTCACTGTATGACCACCACTGCTCTCATTGTGTGAACATTTCGCTGTATAACCATCACTGCTCCCATTATTGAACATTTCACGGTATGACCATCACTGCTCCCATTGAGTGGACATTGCACTATGACCATCACTGTTCTCATTGTCTGGACATTTCACTGTATAACCATCACTGCCCCCATTGTGTGAACATTTCACTGTATGATCATCACTGCACCCATTGTGTGAACGTTTCAATCTTAGAACATCACTGCTCTCATTGTGTGAACTTTTCACTGTATGCCCATCACAGCTCCCATTGTGTGAACATTTCACTCTGTGGCCATCACTGCTCTAATTGTGCGATCATTCCATTCTATGACTACCACTGCAATCACTGTGGGAAGATTTAAGTTTGAAAATCACGACTCACATTGCGTGAACATTTCACAGTATGACGATCACTGCTCTCATTGTGTGAACATTTCACTGTATGACCATCACTGCTCTCATTGTGTGATCATTTCACTGTTTGGCCAGCACTGCTCTCATTGTTTGAACATTTAACTATGAAAATCAGAACTCTCATTGTGTGAACATTTGGCTGCATGAACATCACTGCTCTCATTGTGTGGTCATTTCACTGTGTGACGATCATTGCTCTCATTGTTTGAACATTTCACAGTTTGGCCTTCACTGCTCCCATTGTTTGAACATTTCACTGTATGACCATCACTGCACCCATTGTGTGAACATTTCACTGTATGTCCAACATTGCTCTCATTGTGTGAACATTTCACTGTGACTGTCACTACACTCATTTTGTGAATATTGCACTCCATGACTATCACTGCTCTCATTGTGTGAACATTTCACGCTAAGACCATCACTGCCCTCATTTTGTGAACATTTCTATGTGTGACCATCATTGCTCCCAAATTGTGAACATTTCACTGGGTGACCATGACTGCGCACATTGTGTGAACATTTCACTGTTTGACCTTCACTGCTCCCTTCTGTGAACATTTCACTGCATGATGATCACTGATCCCATTGTGTGAAAATTTCACTGTGTGACCTTCACTACTCACATTGGTTGAACATTTCACTTTATGACCATCGCTGCTCTCATTGTGTGAAAATTTTACTGTATGACCATCATTGCTCTCATTGTGTGAACATTTTCTTGTGTGGCCATAAATGCTCTCATTGTGTGAACATTTCACTTTGACGATCACTGCTCCCTTTGTTTGAAACTTTCGCTGCATGGCCATCACTGCTCTCGTTGTGTGAGCATTTCACTGTGTGACCTTCATTGCTCCCACTGTGTGAACATTACACTGCATGACCATCAATGCTCCCTTTGTTTGAAACTTTCGCTCCTATGGCCATCCCTGCTCTTATTGTGTGAGCATTTCACTGTAGGACCTTCACTGCTCCCATTGTGTGAACATTTCACTGTTTGACCATCACTGCTCTCATTGTCTGGACATGTCAGTGTGTGATCATCACTGCTTTAATTGTGTGAACATTTTCGACCTATTTTCTCCCCCTCCCCTTTAACCAGCCGCACTCCGCTTCAAATCCTAACGACCCTTTAATGGTTTCCCGCTCGATCTGATTGGACGTCATCGGCCATTTTGATGTCAGAAACCCAGCTTCAAGATCAGATGACTCAGCCGCCTTGCCCACTACACTGATTCTGCAGGATATCAGGGGCTGAATGTGCCCTAATGCGGTACTGGGGAAATGCACAGACAGGACGGGCCCAGGGT